>NC_137100.1:11045219-11278530 GCF_949357685.1 Gobio gobio | reverse complement strand
AGCTTCTGCAAGGACCAATGAGGTTCATTCTCGTGTTACGCAGCACATTTGAGCTTCTGCAAGGACGAATGAGGTTCATTCTCGTGTTACGCAGCACATTTGAGCTTCTGTAAGGACCAATGAGGTTCATTCTCGTGTTACGCAGCACATTTGAGCTTCTGCAAGAACCAATGAGGTTCATTCTCGTGTTACGCAGCACATTTGAGCTTCTGCAAGAACCAATGAGGTTCATTCTCATGTTACGCAGCACGTTTGAGCTTCTGCTAGAACCAATGAGGTTCATTCTCGTGTTACGCAGCACATTTGAGCTTCTGCAAGAACCAATGAGGTTCATTCTCATGTTACGCAGCACGTTTGAGCTTCTGCAAGAACCAATGAGGTTCATTCTCGTGTTACACAGCACGTTTGAGCTTCCGCAAGGACCAATGAGGTTCATTCTCATGTTACGCAGCACGTTTGAGCTTCTGCTAGAACCAATGAGATTCATTCTGAGCTTCTGCAAGGACCAATGAGGTTCATTCTCATGTTACGCAGCACATTTGAGCTTCTGCAAGGACCAATGAGGTTCATTCTGAGCTTCTGCAAGGACCAATGAGGTTCATTCTCGTGTTACGCAGCACATTTGAGCTTCTGCAAGGACGAATGAGGTTCATTTTCGTGTTACGCAGCACATTTGAGCTTCTGCAAGGACCAATGAGGTTCATTCTCGTGTTACGCAGCACGTTTGAGCTTCTGCAAGGACCAATGAGGTTCATTCTCGTGTTATGCAGCACGTTTGAGCTTCCGCAAGGACCAATGAGGTTCATTCTTGTGTAACGCAGCACGTTTGAGCTTCCGCAAGGACCAATGAGGTTCATTCTGAGCTTCTGCAAGGACCAATGAGGTTCATTCTTGTGTAACGCAGCACATTTGAGCTTCTGCAAGGACCAATGAGGTTCATTCTGAGCTTCTGCAAGGACCAATGAGGTTCATTCTCGTGTTACGCAGCACGTTTGAGCTTCTGCAAGGACCAATGAGGTTCATTCTCGTGTTACGCAGCACGTTTGAGCTTCCGCAAGGACCAATGAGGTTCATTCTTGTGTTACGCAGCACATTTGAGCTTCTGTAAGGACCAATGAGGTTCATTCTCGTGTTACGCAGCACATTTGAGCTTCTGCAAGAACCAATGAGGTTCATTCTCGTGTTACGCAGCACATTTGAGCTTCTGCAAGAACCAATGAGGTTCATTCTCATGTTACGCAGCACGTTTGAGCTTCTGCTAGAACCAATGAGGTTCATTCTCGTGTTACGCAGCACATTTGAGCTTCTGCAAGAACCAATGAGGTTCATTCTCATGTTACGCAGCACGTTTGAGCTTCTGCAAGAACCAATGAGGTTCATTCTCGTGTTACACAGCACGTTTGAGCTTCCGCAAGGACCAATGAGGTTCATTCTCATGTTACGCAGCACGTTTGAGCTTCTGCTAGAACCAATGAGATTCATTCTGAGCTTCTGCAAGGACCAATGAGGTTCATTCTCATGTTACGCAGCACATTTGAGCTTCTGCAAGGACCAATGAGGTTCATTCTGAGCTTCTGCAAGGACCAATGAGGTTCATTCTCGTGTTACGCAGCACATTTGAGCTTCTGCAAGGACGAATGAGGTTCATTTTCGTGTTACGCAGCACATTTGAGCTTCTGCAAGGACCAATGAGGTTCATTCTCGTGTTACGCAGCACGTTTGAGCTTCTGCAAGGACCAATGAGGTTCATTCTCGTGTTATGCAGCACGTTTGAGCTTCCGCAAGGACCAATGAGGTTCATTCTTGTGTAACGCAGCACGTTTGAGCTTCCGCAAGGACCAATGAGGTTCATTCTGAGCTTCTGCAAGGACCAATGAGGTTCATTCTTGTGTAACGCAGCACATTTGAGCTTCTGCAAGGACCAATGAGGTTCATTCTGAGCTTCTGCAAGGACCAATGAGGTTCATTCTCGTGTTACGCAGCACGTTTGAGCTTCTGCAAGGACCAATGAGGTTCATTCTCGTGTTACGCAGCACGTTTGAGCTTCCGCAAGGACCAATGAGGTTCATTCTTGTGTAACGCAGCACGTTTGAGCTTCCGCAAGGACCAATGAGGTTCATTCTCGTATTATGCAGCACGTTTCAGCTTCTGCAAGAACCAATGAGGTTCATTCTCGTTATGCAGCATGTTTGAGCTTCTGCAAGAACCAATGAGGTTCATTCTCGTGTTATGCAGCACATTTGAGATTCCGCTAGAACCAATGAGGTTCATTCTCGTGTTACGCAGCACATTTGAGCTTCTGCAAGGACCAGTGATATTCATTCTGAGCTTCTGCAAGGACCAATGAGGTTCATTCTCGTGTTACGCAGCACATTTGAGCTTCTGCAAGGACCAATGAGGTTCATTCTCGTGTTAAGCAGCACATTTGAGCTTCTGCAAGGACCAATGAGGTTCATTCTCGTGTTACGCAGCATGTTTGAGCTTCTGCAAGGACCAATGAGGTTAATTCTTGTGTTACGCAGCACGTTTGAGCTTCTGCAAGGACCAATGAGGGTCATTCTCGTGTTACGCAGCACGTTTGAGCTTCCGCAAGGACCAATGAGGTTAATTCTTGTGTTACACAGCACGTTTCAGCTTCCGCCAGGACCAATGAGGTTCATTCTCGTGTTATGCAGCACATTTGAGCTTCCGCAAGGACCAATGAGGTTCATTCTCGTGTTATGCAGCACGTTTGAGATTCAGTAAGAACCAATGAGGTTCATTCTCGTGTTACGCAGCACATTTGAGCTTCTGCAAGGACCAATGAGATTCATTCTGAGCTTCTGCAATGACCAATGAGGTTAATTCTCATGTTACGCAGCACATTTGAGCTTCTGCAAGGACCAGTGAGGTTCATTCTCGTGTTACGCAGCACATTTGAGCTTCTGCAAGGACTAATTAGGTTCATTATCGTGTTACACAGCACATTTAAGCTTATCCAAGGACCAATGAGGTTCATTCTCGTGTTACGCAGCACGTTTGAGCTTCCGCAAGGACCAATGAGGTTCATTCTCGTGTTACGCAGCACGTTTGAGCTTCCGCAAGGACCAATGAGTTTCATTCTCATGTTACGCAGCACATTTGAGATTCCGTAAGAACCAATGAGGTTCATTCTCGTGTTACGCAGCACATTTGAGCTTCTGCAAGGACGAATGAGGTTCATTCTCGTGTTACGCAGCACGTTTGATCTTCCGCAAGGACCAATGAGGTTCATTCTCGTGTTACGCAGCACGTTTGAGCTTCCGCAAGGACCAATGAGTTTCATTCTCATGTTACGCAGCACATTTGAGATTCCGTAAGAACCAATGAGGTTCATTCTCGTGTTACGCAGCACATTTGAGCTTCTGCAAGGACCAATGAGGTTCATTCTCGTGTTACGCAGCACATTTGAGCTTCCGCAAGGACCAATGAGGTTCATTCTCGTGTTACGCAGCACGTTTGACCTTCCGCAAGGACCAATAAAGTTTATTCTCGTGTTATGCAGCACATTTGAGATTTTGTAAGAACCAATGAGGTTCATTCTGAGCTTCTGCAAGGACCAATGAGGTTCATTCTCGTGTTACGCAGCACATTTGAGCTTCTGCAAGGACCAATGAGGTTCATTCTCGTGTTACACAGCACATTTGAGCTTCTGCAAGGACCAATGAGGTTCATTCTCGTGTTACGCAGCATATTTGAGCTTCTGCAAGGACCAATGAGGTTAATTCTCGTGTTACGCAGCACGTTTGAGCTTCTGCAAGGACCAATGAGGTTCATTCTCATGTTACGCAGCACATTTGAGATTCCGTAAGAACCAATGAGGTTCGTTCTCGTGTTACGCAGCACATTTGAGCTTCTGCAAGGACCAATGATGTTCATTCTCATGTTGCTGTTTGAGCATGAAAAAAAACGTTGCAAAGTTACAAAGCACAAAGTCACTCCAAAGGGAGTTATTCTCTATATTAGTAAGCAATGTTTCTGAACTCCCTGAAACGCCTAGATTGTAGTCTTGAGTTTTCTTCTGGGAACAAACCTGTCGCAATATTCCTCATTTAAATAATTCCCATCCAATTAAGGCATATGGAAAATAGAGCGGGCAGGGCTTGGTTGAGTTGCATTAGTTGTGTTGCATTAGTTGAAACCTTTGGTAAGGAGCATGAAGCAGTTGACTAATCACAACAAACTGGTCCTGCCGACCAATTAGAGCACATTTACGCTTTTTGGAAGGAGGCGCTTCATAGAGACAGAAACTAAACAGAGTTGGCAATATTTGTGTCTAAAATGTAAGTGATTAAATAAAAACTTTTCATCTGTTAAACTATATGCATAAAAACTATGGCTGTAGAAATAGAAGTTTCACATTTTAGTTTAAGGAGCCAATACTGGTGCAGGTATATGCCTTCTGAACCCGGAAGTCTAATTCGTCGCTGGTTCCTTCAAGATTTTCCTATGGGGCTTTATAATGGGGATTTTCGATGTATGGGTAAAATAACCCCTGTGGTAAACATAACTCTATAAACAACACTCTATAGCCTTTGACAAAACGCAGCACTTATGATGTAAAATGGCAACAATTTTTTTTTATATATATATAAACGTGTGAATAAAAAAGTGAGATGTGACTCTAGTCAAAGAAGACCATCTGGCACATTTTGTATATTGACCGATTAAAAGACAGTTCCTGGGTGAACAGCACTTAAGGTTTTGTTTACACTGCATATAAATCTGATTTGCTTTTCAAATCCAATATTTGGGACTGACTATCTGTGCCATTTTTGAAAGTGATGAAATCAGACCCGTTTGAACAGACAGTATAGTCAATATCTATTGTATCTACTTTGGTTGCTATAGCGATGATGTAATCCTCAGCAGGATGTCAAGAGACTTTCTCATGCAACTGAGAATAGCTGTCAGTTTGGAAAGAGCGGACAGATAACTGAACATTTTGCCTCTTCTCATGTCTGTCATGACATCTCGCCGTTCAACCCACAGTGCTGAACTCACAATGTTTTAGAGAAGTTTCAAAAAAATGTCATCAGTCACACTTTTGAATTGGTGTCGTTATATGTATTTAGAATAATTGTTGTATGTATGTATATATGTAATGTAAGGTGTAATTGAAGGGTCAGTGTAATTGTATTACAGCTGTAATTATACACAGGTATTAAAAAAAAAAGTATTATGTAAAAATATGTATGTACACAATAAGTGCATTGTACCAAATGATTCATTTAAATGTTATGATAGTTAAAGACAGTAAATATAAACTGTGACCTTTTATTCTATCTAATATATTATTTTAATATTCATACTTTAAAATGTAGCTTATTTTTTCAGTGTAGTCCATGATCATTTTAAAATCATTTAATGTTTTATTTTAAGAACTTTTTTATTTACTTTTGTGTTATTAACTATTATTGTATATAATAGTTAATTTAGTGACTTTTATTTTGACATTCTGTTTTGTTTTCCCTCTCTTTTTAGTTTTGGTCTGTGTCTGAAATCGCCACCTATACCCTTAAATAGAAAGGTGCACTATGTCATTTTTTTTCAGTAAAATATCCAAAAACCTCTAGGCCAGTGATATATATTTTGTTCAGTTGAGTACTTACAATATCCCAAATGTTTCCAACTATTTGTAAATCGTGAGAAAATTGCTATTTTAACCAAGGAACCGGGACGTGTGACAAAGTCTCATACTACAGTAACGTTAATAATCGCATCCATGAACACGATTTCTGCCCGATTCCTAACCCGATTCTTTTCCACTGGCTGTGAGGTGAAGACCACATGTCCCAAGATTCTGCACTCAAACTTGACGTCATCAAACTACGCCTTTGTTTTGAACAGGCGACCGCTAGGACGGAAAAGTTACATAGTGCAGCTTTAAGCCTTAAAGGTCTGCATAATTAAGGGCGTGGCCACTTGAGTGACAGGTGGATTGCCGCTATGGTTGAGCTAGGTGGGTGTAGTTTCAGAAACCAGGTACCCTTAGCTCTGCCCACATCCCACCTATTCGCCCATTTTTCGGTTATCCGGGAGTGACGCGCTGCGAAGATGCCGACGGTCGGCTCCACCCACTTTGGCCATCAAAAATGCTCTTCAGAAACCTATGGGTGATGTCACAGACACTACATCCGTTGTTTTATACAGTCTATGGTCTGACCAAAAGATGGCGCCCGCAGCTGATTCATTCATCCATACATTTTCCAAACCGCTGGTCTAATGTGGGTGTACATACAGACAGCCATACATTTTTTAATTGATTATTAAATCGTTTGATTAAGGTTTATACATGCTAGTTTCAATGACAGAGTTCAAGACAAATCTTTTCATTGAGCTTCCAGTTTGTTAAGTTTCAAAGGATTATTAAACAGCAAACACAAACTATGCAAAAGCGGCACTAATTTTTTATTTAATTTTTCCCATATTTTTCCCATATTGCGGTAATCTGTGTCATTTAGTTCCCTTGTTTTTCCTGTATATTTATGCTGCCTTCACATGCTATCAGAATTATCGTAATTATCAGAAGTTTCCTAGTAAAAAATTGGACATGAACAGTTTACCCCCATAGTTTGGTCCCTTGTTGGTTATTGTTAGTTCTTTGTGTGGTTTATGTAATATATTGCTTCTACAATTTCCTACACGATGACATTTAAAGGGTCAGTTCACGCAAAATTAAACAAGATGAGGGTGAGTAAATTATGACCTTTTTGAGTGAATGCTTTAACAGTGTTTGGTCTATTTAATGCTTTATTCTGCCACCGTAATGTAGCCTAATGTCTTTGAATTATCTTCATTTTGGGGATTTTCTCAGCAAATATTGATATGTGAGATTCATTTGATTCATTTATCAGTGTATTGTGTAATTCATTTGATTACATTTTTATAAAATTACTGCGTCTTGTATACCACAAATGTTATAGCCTATACTCATCCTTTAACACCACCACATTACTGCCTGCAGCCTCTCAGAAACACTTGTGACATCCAGCAACTTTGACAGCAATCATATGAGAGAGTCCTCATCAGTGACAGCCCTTCTTTCTAACAACCTCTCTTCACTTTTGTTCCCAGGGACATCTAATCACTTTGCGGATATGAAGGGCTAATGAATATCACACTCCAAACAAGAATAATGAGGTTCAATCTATAGATAATGATTGTGACTTCTCAAGCTGCTTGTGGAGCTCAAAAAGACTTCCTGTAACTCACAGCTTATTTCAACCAGATGAGGTCTTTACTTCCCATCATCCTCCCGGGACAAGTGGATGGCAAGGGAACAAAATCAATCATCACCTCTTTATTGGGTTACAGATTTCACCAAAGTATTAAACTTTGACACGCAACTCATCCTGCACCGCTTGTTTCAAGATTCAAGATTCAAGATTCAAGAGTTTTATTTGTCACATACACAGTTATATACACAATATACAACTGGCAGTGAAATGTAAACAGGTCCGCTCCATGGACAGTGCAAATAACAGTTACAAGAAATTAAAATAGAAATAGAATAAAATTAGAATAAAAAGTATTAACATAAGTAGAATTATAAATAAATCAAGTAAAAGATAAAAATAGGAAATAAGATAAAAATAAAAATATAAAAATTAAAATATAAAAATATAAAAAAAAGTGGATATGATAAGTGAGCAACTGTAGACTTAGAAATAAGTGGTTAACATAAATATATATATATGTATATATAAAGAAGTATAATGTGCAAGGTTTATTACAGGTTGTTACGCAGTAACAATAGGAAAGTAAAGTGCAGTGCAATGGCAGTATGTGGATGTTAATGTTTAAACTGGATGTTTATGTGTGTGCGGGGGTGAAGTGAAGTCACGTGACTGAGTTCAGGAGTCTGATGGCCTGGGGGAAGAAACTCCTCCTGAGTCTTTCAGTCTTTGCCATCAGGCTACGGAAGCGCTTACCAGATGGCAGCAGGGTGAAGTGAGAGTTTGCAGGGTGATTAATGTCTCTGATGATTTTAGTAGCTCTACCTCTGCAGCGTTTGGTGTAGATGTCCTGCAGAGACGGGAGAGCTGAGCCTGAGATGCGCTCGGATAAGCGCACCACTCTTTGCAGGGCTTTGGAATCGTGACTGGTGCTGTTCCCGTACCACGCTGTGATGCACTGAGTCAGGACACTTTCTATCGCCCCTCGATAGAAAGTTTTCAGGATGGCTGGTGAAACCCTGAATTTCCTCAGCTGGCGCAGGTGGTACAGTCTTTGCCTGGCTTTTTTCACCTGTGTCTGGATGTGTGTAGTCCAGGTCAGATCCTCGGAGATGTTCACACCCAGGTATTTGAAGCTGCTCACTCTCTCTACCGGTGTCCCGCTGATCATGAGAGGGGAGTATGACCGATGCTGTCTCTTCCTGAAGTCCACAATCAGTTCTTTGGTCTTGTTAACATTCAGAGAGAGACAGTTGTCCTGGCACCATGATGTCAGTTGCTCCACTTCGTCCAAGTATGCCGTCTCATTGTTGTTGGAGATGAGACCCAGGACAACAGTATCATCAGCAAACTTGATGATCGAGGTGGAGCTGTGTGTGGACAAACAGTCATGGGTGTAGAGAGAGTAGAGCAGGGGACTCAGCACACAGCCCTGTGGAGCTCCAACACTCAGGGTGATGGAGGTGGAGGTGAACTGGCCTACTCTCACCGCCTGGGGTCTGCCAGTGAGGAAATC
The DNA here is from genome assembly GCF_949357685.1 of Gobio gobio. Classification (NCBI taxonomy): domain Eukaryota; kingdom Metazoa; phylum Chordata; class Actinopteri; order Cypriniformes; family Gobionidae; genus Gobio; species Gobio gobio. The sequence goes on along the minus strand of NC_137100.1, from coordinate 11,269,818 downwards.
TTCAATCCAGAGGCAGAGAGAAGAATTCAGGCCTAGATCCAGGAGTTTGTGTGTTAGCTTAATGGGAACTATGGTGTTAAAGGCTGAGCTATAGTCAATAAATAGCAGCCTGACATAGTTCCCACTTTTGCTGTCGATGTGAGTGAGGCAGGAGTGAAGGACGTGAGAAATGGCATCTTCAGTCGATCTATTGGGACGATAGGCAAACTGAAGAGGGTCCAAAGTGTCAGGAATGGAGGAGCAAATGTTGTTTTTAATGAGTCTCTCAAAGACCTTCATGACTAAAGATGTGAGAGCCACTGGACGATAGTCATTTAGGCAAGAGGGTTTACTGATCTTAGGTACAGGGATGATGGAGGATCGTTTGAAGGAGGTGGGGACAACAGATGTAGCAAGGGACTCGTTAAATATGGATGTAAAGAGCCCTGCGAGCTGATCAGCACAGGACCGCAGAACACGACCTGAAATACCATCCGGCCCAGCAGCTTTCCTGACATCCACACGTTTGAGTGCCCTCCGAACCTCGTCCTCCGAGACAGAGATCACGTGACCGTTGCTTGTACTACAGACACGAATGATACCTCAAATCCTACAGCTTGGTGAAGAGGAGGAATAATTTTTTTAGCAACTGGTGGATTTTCGGCTCCCTGTCAAAATATCCCATAGAATTACATTGGGCCATTTCAAAGAGGCCCTTTTGACTTGAGGCAGTCAGCAACCACAGAACAATGTGTGACAGTGAGTTTTACACAGTCAAGTATCAATCTCATTTTCTTCAGAAAAGGTTAAAAAACCTTGTTGTTATAATACAGAGGGTATTGTAACAATTTCGTTACAATACCTTCTGTATTACGGCCGTTCCGATCCTGAGGGCCGAGGACCCCGACGACGTGGTGGTCGACCTCTGGATGAAAAAATAAAAAGTATAATTAAAAACTAAAAATAAAACAGGGTTAAATTGAAACACATAATTAAAGTGCAAGCAGTTTGGACAAAGCACAGAGCTCATTGAGTAAATGTATAAGATAAGGTGCAATCAGTCGGACATACGGTGGCATAGCTCATTCAGTAAATGCACAGCTAAACAGATGTGTTTTGAGTCTGGATTTGAAAGTGGCTACTGTTGGAGCACATCTGATCTGTTCAGGAAGCTGGTTCCAGCTACGGCTGGCATAGTAGCTAAAAGCAGACTCTCCTTGCTTTGAGTGAACCCTTGGTATTTCTAATTGACTTGATCCTGATGATCTGAGTGATCTGTTGGGTTTGTACTTAATCAGCATATCTGCAATGTATTTAGGTCCTAGGTCATTGACTGATTTATATACAAGTAATAGTACTTTAAAATCTATCCTAAATGTAACTGGAAGCCAGTGTAAAGATCTGAGGACTGGTGTGATATGGTCATATTTTCTGGTTCTGGTCAGGATCCTGGCAGCAGCGTTCTGTATGAGCTGCAGCTGTCTAATGGTCTTTTTGGGAAGAAGATTACAAATTATGGTGAGAAGACCATTACAATAGTCCACCCTGCTGGTGATAAAAGCATGAACGAGTTTCTCTAAGTCTTGCCTGGAAATAAAGCTTCTAATTCTTGCAATATTTTTTAGATGATAGTAAGCTGATTTAGTTATTGCTTTGACATGACCACTGAAACTCAGGTCAGACTCCAAAATCACACCAAGATTTCTGACTTGATTTTTTGATTTTAGACCTTTAGCCTCAAGATATGCGTTCACCTTGAGAATTTCATCTTTGTTTCCTAATGTAGTGATTTCAGTTTTGTCTTTGTTTAACTGAAGAAAGTTTTGGCACATCCAACTGTTAACTTCATCAATTCATTTTAGTGCTGTCAGTTAAACGCGTTATTAACGACGTTAACGCAAACCTATTTTAACGGCGTCAATTTTTTTATCGCGAGATTAACGTTCTTTTTGGTCTAACAAACTTTGTAGTTTTTTCACATGCTGTTGCAACAACTAGTAACGTTAGAAAAACTACAACACCACTCCGGATGTAGCTAGACCGGAAACAAAACATCAGGCACGCTGCGGCTGCCCGCACTCGTTTGGGCCATTAAAAGAGTAGACGTGGATGGCAAGCGTGAGACGCCGAAATGAGAAACGTATTATGCCATGGTTTAACTCAGGGGTCTTCAACTAAAAGTGCTTGTCTTGAGCGCTGCTTTCTGCTCTGATGGTGCTTTCACACCAGACGCGAATGAAGCATTTTGCGCGAGTGATTTAAGTCAATGCAAAGACGCAAATAGACATTCTGCGGCGCGGATTAAGCGGCGTGCATGTCGCGTCATTCGCGTCCGGTGTGAACGCACCATCAGTCTCTTCTTCACTGCATGCTTGACCGCGCGTCTGGGTCTGAACGTAGTAACTGAGCATTGCAACGTTAACTGTTTCATTACGTCAAAAGGCTTCGCGGTCCGGATTCGGACCGGAGTTCACTAGTTGGCGACCCCTGGTTTAACTGCACTATAGGCGGAGTCCTAGTTTACCTTGCATGTGCACTTTGTAATTTTATTTTGTATCACCCTGTTTTGATCCCTTAGAAAGGGCTGTTGAAGGGGCTGTTTGTGCAACAAAGTATTTGTTTCACCCTTTTATTGATGGGCAGTGTTACATTGTGTGAGATTATTTGCTCCAAGTGAGAATGTTGGTGTGAAATCGAACACTAAAGTATGCCAATGTTGTTTTCAATAAAACAAACATTTGAACAAAGCAAGCCGATCCACTTTTCTATGTTGATAAGAGCATTAAAATAAGAAAAAATAATGGGACAAAAAGAAATCAAGGGACATTTAGAATAAATAAAAATGTGCGATTAATTGTGATTAATTGTGAGTTAACTATGACATTAATGCGATTAATCGCGATTAAATATTTTAATCGTTTGACAGCACTAATTCATTTACATAGAGAGTCAATGGGGCTGTAGTCATTAGGTGATAGGGCTAAGTAGATCTGGGTGTCATCAGCATAGCTGTGGTAAGCCATTTTGTTCTCTCATTATTTGGCTCAGTGGCAGCATGTACAGGTTGAATAGGAGTGGTGCAAGAATTGACCCTTGTGGGACTGCGCATGTCATGGATGTCAACTCAGACTTATGGTCACCTATACTCACATAATAACCTCTCCCTTCTAAGTATGACCTGAACCATTTGAGGACCATTCCAGAAAGCCCAACCCAATTTTCTAGCCTGTCAAGAAGTATGTTGTGGTCAACAGTGTCGAATGCGGCACTGAGGTCCAGTAGTACCAGAATTGATGTTTTGCCTGTATCTGTATTGAGGCAAATATCATTTATAATCTTTATGAGCGCTGTCTCTGTGCTGTGATGTGGTCGGAAACCAGATTGAAAATTGTCAAAGTATCCATTTGAGTTCAAGAATTTGTTCAGCTGACTGAAAACAACTTTTTCAATGATCTTGCCTATGAAGGGGAGATTTGAGATTGGTCTGTAGTTGCTCAGTATGGAGTTATCCAGATTTCTCTTTTTAAGGAGAGGCTTTACTACTGCAGTTTTAAGGGAGTTTGGAAAAGTCCCAGAAAGAAGTGAGGCGTTTACCACTTCTAGGAGATCTGCTTCTAAACAGTTAAACACACTTTTGAAAAAAGAAGTGGGGAGTGTGTCAAGAGCGCAGGTTGATGTTTTAAGGTGCTGTACCATTTCTTCTAAAATTTTACCATCAATTGCTTCGAAATCAGTCATAATAACTTAATAAGGTTGTTGTCTCATCTGACACACCTCAGAGCAACTGAACGATGTGCTGATCGCATTTCTGATATTAATGATTTTCTCGGAGAGGAAGGAAGCAAACTCACTACATTTGCTGTCTGAGAGCATTTCACTGGGAATGTGACTCGGGGGGTTTGTTAGTCTCTCTACAGTAGCAAAAAGAGTGCGTGTGTTGTTTATGTTTCTGTTTATAATATTTGAAAAGAAGGTCTGTCTAGCTTTGCCTAGTTCCACATTGAAAGCACGAAGACTGTTTTTATAAATGTTGTAATGGACTACAAGTTTTGTCTTTCGCCACATGCAATCAGAGTCTGTCTTGAGCTGATGCAGATGCTTCAGTATTGCCAAGCATGTTTCGCCTTACTTCCTCATTCCAAAAATGTATGCAAAAACATTCTGGTCCAAATCCAGGGATAATTGGTGCAAAAATGGCGCAGAAATGTAAAGTTGGGAAGAGACAAGTAGAGATTGTTTCTTCTGGATTATTGACAGAAAAAAGGGTTCTATGCATCGGCTGTTGATTGGATTTTGAGTGTTGCATCCAAATGTGGAAGACGATGAATGTAAGCTTCTTTACAATTAATTATTAGAGAATTTTTCACACTGCACGATGGATCGGCGACAGGAGATTTCACATTGCATGACTGTACAAGATGAAGAATCACAGACAACTCTTTCCGGTGCACAATCACAACCAAACACGTGAGATGTGACAAGTAAACAACGCGAGATCATGCGTGCGTCAGAAAGAACGGAGTTCTCAAGCGAGACTGGAATTGTTATTAAAAATGATAAACTGCAGCAAGTTTGCTATCCAAATTGTCTGTGCGCTGATTTTCAGCAAAAAGGAGAAAAAGAAAAAAGATTATGGTGGAGGAAATGGTTGGGGAGACACAGGGAGCAAGGACTGTGTTCTGCAAAGAGAGTTTGAGGTAAATAAATAATTGTGCAATGTGCTGCTGTTGCAGCTGGTCAAGCAAATGTTTGTGCTTTGTTTCTGTTTAATATAATTGTAAATACATCTATTAAAATACCGATATTCTGGTCTATAACTCCTCCCTGAACCTCTCGCTGTCCTTGATCTAGCTCTCATTGGCTGTAGGTCATCGCTGATGTCATTTTCTGTCAGAACTCGTTTCACATGGCAGGATTTTGAATCGCAGACAAGTACAGATATTTAGCATGCCAAATATCTCACGGACGTCGCGACTCGGCTGCGATTCTCTCAAATCGTGTCTTTGATCATTCACACTGCGTGATTGTCACTCGCGTGCACAAGTACTGATTTGCCTATGATTTCGGGCATTTGTCGGCGATTTTGCATAACCTGTCGGCGAGTCAAGATCGGGCCTAAAATCAGGCAGTGTGAACTCGGCATAAGGGTATAGGGACACACCAAACTGACACCACAGACAGAATTAGCGCTAATGAAAGCCGACTGTGTTGTCGCCTCGTGTCGCCTACATCGGGGCAAAAAAAGCTGCACTTGAACACACAGAGAGAACTACAGTCAACTGTAAAATAGCATGTGTGTTCTACGCCTGCGTGTAAAAATGAGACAACTGTCTATTTCTGCAGATATATTCGTCTATATTCGTCATTCAAAAAGGGAAATCGACGCTGCAGATGAACAAACCGTACCGTTTTGAATATCAGTCCTGCTGATCACTTTCTTTATTCCACTCCGCTCATATTAAAATATATTAAAATATTCGCCCAGGAATACTCATTAAGATTACGTAAAATTTGAACAGCCTTCTATCTGTACAGTTTTGACTTCTTTGCTCACTATTTTGCTATTATTCTCGTGCACTGACTCATTAACTATAATTAAACAGCCAATCAGAGTTTTCTCTCTCACCGATGTCCCGGCACCAATTCAACATATTGAATTGGCCCAAAAAACGCAGACAGCGTCCGATTAGAGCCAACGGTGCGGAACACACTGAAAATCAAAAAACGGCCCAGCAGCTGATCGTCGGCTTGGCATGTCCCGGACATTTTGATTAAACTTTACAAAAATATGCATGGATAAATTGTTGACAGTAAGATTTATAACATGTAATAAGATAATAGATCGGTGAATTTTCATTTCATGCAGACTTTAAAATGTGTACCAAAATGCACCAAAAATGCGGCAGTAATGAATTCCTTGTTAGTTTTTTGTTTACTTATTTCATTAATGTATTACACTCACCTAAAGGATTATTAGGGACACCTGTTCAATTTCTCATTAATGCAATTATCTAATCAACCAATCACATGGCAGTTGCTTCAATGCATTTAGGGGTGTGGTCCTGGTCAAGACAATCTCCTGAACTCCAAACCGAATGTCAGAATGGGAAAGAAAGGGGATTTAAGCAATTTTGAGCGTGGCATGGTTGTTGGTGCCAGACGGGCCGGTCTGAATATTTCACAATCTGCTCAGTTACTGGGATTTTCACGCACAACCATTTCTAGGGTTTACAAAGAATGGTGTGAAAAGGGAAAAACATCCAGTATGCGGCAGTCCTGTGGGCGAAAATGCCTTGTTGATGCTAGAGGTCAGAGGAGAATGGGCCGACTGATTCAAGCTGATAGAAGAGCAACTTTGACTGAAATAAACACTCGTTACAACCGAGGTATGCAGCAAAGCATTTGTGAAGCCACAACACGCACAAGCTTGAGGCGGATGGGCTACAACAGCAGAAGACCCCACCGGGTACCACTCATCTCCACTACAAATAGGAAAAAGAGGCTACAATTTGCACAAGCTCACCAAAATTGGACAGTTGAAGACTGGAAAATTGTTGCATGGTCTGATGAGTCTCGATTTCTGTTGAGACATTCAGATGGTAGAGTCAGAATTTGGCGTAAACAGAATGAGAACATGGATCCATCATGCCTTGTTACTACTGTGCAGGCTGGTGGTGGTGGTGTAATGGTGTGGGGGATGTTTTCTTGGCACACTTTAGGCTCCTTAGTGCCAATAGGACATCGTTTAAATGCCACGGCCTACCTGAGCATTGTTTCTGACCATGTCCATCCCTTTATGACCACCATGTGCCCATCCTCTGATGGCTACTTCCAGCAGGGTAATGCACCATGTCACAAAGCTCGAATCATTTCAAATTGGTTTCTTGAACATGACAATGAGTTCACTGTACTAAAATGGCCCCACAGTCACCAGATCTCAACCCAATAGAGCATCTTTGGGATGTGGTGGAACGGGAGCTTCGTGCCCTGGATGTGCATCCCACAAATCTCCATCAACTGCAAGATGCTATCCTATCAATATGGGCCAACATTTCTAAAGAATGCTTTCAGCACCTTGTTGAATCAATGCCACGTAGAATTAAGACGAAAGGGGGTCAAACACAGTATTAGTATGGTGTTCCTAATAATCCTTTAGGTGAGTGTATATGGAAGATGACATGCATAAAATCTAAGTTTAATGCTTGGAGATAGCAAGCTGAATTTATCCAAAACCAAGCTGCTGTTTACAGAGGCACCATTATTGGGTTACAGATTTTTAAGAAAAATCGTTCATGAACACATTTAACCATTAATATTAGTAATATGCAATTCAAATCTGTAAATTATAAAAAAAGAAATAAGTGAACTTGCCCTCCCATCACTTGTGTATGACGTTCAGGCAAAGACGACCACGATGGACAGGAAAAGGCATTTGTCAGGTACCCAAGAGTGAAAGCATAGAAAGTAGGGATGAAGAGGTTAAAAGGATGAAACATGATTCCAGTGACAGACACAAAGAGAAAGTATTTTTATATTACATTTAAAGTTGTCCTACTGAAGTGGGTCAAAAATCCCTCTAGAAAAAAGATTAAAGATATCTTTGTGTGAGACTCTTACATGCTACTTGCATTAACGTGCTATCAAATAGCCTTTTGTTGTAATACCAATGAAGCTAATCTCTCTAAAAATATAAATTATTTTAAATCAAAAGAACAAAAGTTAATCTGAAAGGAGGGAGATCATAATTCTGCCTTGCAAAGCTGTTTATGGCACCCCTAGGTGTTCATCCTGGCCAAGAATCACTCTTGCAAGACCTTGTCATTTCAAGAGAAAACCTTAGGGTCATATTTGACAGCGACCTGTCATTTGCACCCCGCATAATGCTGCTAACCAGTCAAGACATGCTGATTCCTGCTGCAAATCACTGTTTACCAGATAAACAACGGGTCTATTTTTTCAGTATTTTTTGTGTTATTTAAAGGGCACGTTAGTAATATGCACCTACAGGCGGGTGCACACACAGGGACACACACAGGGACGCGCAAGCAGCACACAAACATTTTAAAATATAAGGAGTTCTCTCTGGAGAAGTGTTCAGTCTTTCCACTCACAAATTCTGTCATGTAAATAGCGAATCCGCCATGGTGCCAGCACAACTGGCTTTTAAAGGGAATGGGAGATGAGACTCTAAGACTCAAAACACACCAATAACTCATTAAGAGACTAGGGACAACCCTTTTAGACTATGCACCGTTTTTTCCGTCATTCAACTAGCAAAAGTAGATTCGGACACGCCCTAAGTGCACCTGCGCCATGCGCATCAGACCATGTGCTCAAATCGTTAAAATCGTTCATATGCAGACTCAAGACTGGCTTGTTTATTTGGTTGTATTTTATCTGAACTACCTTGTGAAAAAGAAGTATACTTTCAGATAAGATAATTTTAATGAAATAAAAAGAGAACTTTGTAAAAAGTTTTGCTTTAAGATCCATTGTTTTAATAATCTTTTGTCATGCTTTAAAGACGTACACATATTCTGATGTGTTGACTAACTCAAGCACATTTAACAGTATTTGCATTTTATAATGCATTTAACATTAATATTTTTTAAATGTACTAAATTATAACTAATGTGTAATTACAAATATAGTTAAATACATACAATAGAAATTACATCAAAGTATATTTTAGTTTATCATGGATTCTTGTCAGTGCATTTGGCTATACAATTTAACCATGTTATAGAAGTAATTACACCTAAATATCTAGAAATCTCTCTGTAAATGTCAGCTAATACACTTATACAGATAAAACAGTACATTTAATATAAATTGAAACTATAATTCATTTTCATACAATTACAAGTGAACTGGAAAAAAATGGTGTAGAAACTATTTTCACTTGTTCAATTGTACATTTTGCAAACAATTACATAGAAACGGCAAGTAACTCATTGATTTAAGTAAAAAAAACTGAAACCGCCAAATCGCCTTCCATATTCAACTTACGGAAAAAGCGTAACTGGTGCGACATATGAACTGCGTTTTGAACTGCGAGAGGCATAACAATCTTCGTAAGTTGAATACAGAAGGTGGTCTGGCAGAAGCTAGATATTGTATAATGTCAAATACCTCTAGGATGGTTGAGGGTGAGAAAATCATGGGGTAATTTTCATCTTTGGGTGAACTATCCCTTTAAATACATTTCAATTAAATAACAATATATTTAATTCAATCGAAAAATAATTTTCTACTGTGTCTCAAAAAACATTACATTCAGTTTGTCCTTAAGTATATTATTTAAAGTATACTATTTCCATCTGTTTAAAACTGTATGCTAAAGTAGATAGGTTTATAGCTCTTGTTTTGTTTTGTTCAGGAAGCACTTCTTTAGCAGATAGTGTTTCAAATGACATTGCCATCTGTTGATTACAATGCTCCCAAATGAGACGTAAAAACACTTTTGTAAGTCGCTCTGGATTAGAGCATCTGCTAAATGCCTTAAATGTCCATCTGTTTTTCTGAATCTTGTTGAAAGTGGAGCCAACATGGAGCATATTTTGAAAAACAAATTGCATTTCAAATATTCATATTGAAAACTGTCCCTTCCTTGTCCTTCCTGAATAATCTTAACTAAAGATTGTAATTTGTGCACCTCATCAAACTATCACTGACCAATGACAAGAAAGTATTGTGTAATGTGAGTGTAATTGTGGCCATGTGACAGTTGCGTAGTGAGGGCACAGCCTAAATCTTACATACTTTTGGTTATTATTGAGAAATTTGCCCTAATGCAGCCTGGTCTCTTTATTAATACATAACGGTCAAAGACACAAAACATACTTTTTGTACGTTTGAATAGATGCTGAAATGTTCAAAATGGACGTATACAGAATATACAGAATATAAATAGAAAGCTTTTGTAACATTGTACTACCGTTCAAAAGTTTTGGGTTGGTAAGAATTTTTTTTTTTTTTTTTTGGGAAAGAACTTAAAGAAATTAATACATTTATTCAGCAATTAAGTTGATCAAGTGACAGTATAGACATTTATAATGTTGCAAAAGCTTTATATTTCAGATAAATGCTGTTCTTTTGAACTTTCTATTCATTAATAATCCTGAAAAACTGTTTTTTAACATTGATAATAATAATACATGTTTCTTGAGCAGCAAATGATCATATTAGAATGATTTCTGAAGGGTCATGTGACTCTAAAGACTGGAATAATGATGCTGAAAATTCAGCTTTGAATCACAGAAATAAATTGCATTTTAAAATATATTCAAATAGAAAAAGGCTATTTTAAATTGTAAAAATATTTCTGTTTTTGCTGTATTTTTGATCAAATAAAGGCAGCCTTGGTGAGATTAAGAGACTGCTTAAAAAAACGTAATGTTTCCAAACTTTTGACTGGTAGTGTATTATATATATATATATATATATTATATATTATTATATATATATATTAGCATGAAAACCAAAGTTTTAATGATTGAATGTGTGTGCATCGACTTTTTGTGACAAAGATCGGAACTCCTGTTATGATGTTGTTACAGGTGAGGCTCCCTCTCCGAATCATCAGAGGGAGCTCTCACCAGAATATTGACAGTTGCTATTCTGACTACAATTCCCATAGGCACTCATCCTAGGACTGATTGCACACACTATTTAAGCGCGCCACACACACACACTACCATTGCGAAGTCTCGATTTGCTAAGGTGATCAATTCTGAGCGTTTCTACTGTGAATTGTTATTCTGTGTTTGATCTTGACTGTTTCCCGTTGTTTGATTCTCTGCTGCCCACCCCAACCATTGCCTGTTTATTGGATTGTGATTGTAAGCCGCCTGCCCAGACCTATTGCCAGTGTTTTCGGACTGTGTATGTTTGCTGCCTGCCTCGACCTAAGCCTGTCCCTGTTTACAATTCTGTTTTGCCTTCTCCACTGCTGTGTCTCGACTCTGTATTGTTTAACTCTGACCAAAATAAAGCTGCAGATGGATTCTCACTCGGCTGACTCCTTGTTACAGGTGTAGATTTTTTGAGGTGCACTCTTGTCATAAAATAATCGATTACTGTTCCTATTATTACAAACTATTACAAATTTGTACGTCAGTAAAATTGTTCATATGTAAATAATTTACGTTAAGTGCTGTCAATACGTTGCCTGGTCCTACCAGGCTCTCGTACATTTCATTTGTACAGAGAGTCTGGCCACTCTCCATTGACTAGCGTTAACTTCCTAGAAGGCGGTATGTTGAAGTTTAAAACTATTGGATCTGCCCAGAGACACTCTGGATCTGCCATAACCAATCGCTAACGTTTGGTCGTGACCAGTGGTTAAAGTGGGATTTGGCAGGTGGGGGAACCCTCAATTTTGTGTAGGTGCAACAGGGAAAAAGGACTCACCGTGGGACAACATATTCAGCATCGGTATAGCAATACTTTTTGGGACAAGAGTGTCACTGGCACCAAGTATCACAATAATTATTTACTTTATATTTTAATGGTTTTATTTTGGTCCATCTACATCTACACTGATATGATGATTATACTATGTTAAAATAATATGGAACACAACCTTGTTTTTCACATTGTAAATTCAAACATAAAAAGGGGAAGTATACAAATTATTAACATTTAACACACCAAAATGGCTGAAGACACAACTACAATAGAAATAAATCACAGCCTAAATAGACCTATTGCAGTCGCAATGTCAAAATACAGAATCAAAAGTTTTGCTGTATCATAAAACATAAGAAACAACAACAAAACAACAATGTATGATGGTCCAAATATTGTCTCACATCCAGTAAAAATAGCTCCCATATTGATTGGAACTGTGACTTGTACTTTTAACTCCACTGCAACCAGGCCAGGATTAAGAACAGGCGGGCCCTGAGGCAATAACAAACCCAAGGGCCTCCATATTACAACCCCAAATCAGAAAAAGTTGGGACAGAATGGAAAACGCAAATAAATAAAAAAAAGAAGTGATTTCTAAATTTACTTTGACTTGTATTTCATTGCAGACAATATGAATACAAAATATTTCATGTTTTGTCTGGTCAACTTCATGTCATTTGTAAATATGCATCCTTTCCTGTCATTCAGACCTGCAACACATTTAAAAAAAAAGTTGGGACAGGAGCAATTTAGGGCTAGTAATGAGGTAAAATGGTTAAATAATGATGTGATTTGAAACAGGTGATGTCAACAGGTGATTGTAATTATGATTTGGTACAAAAGCAGCATCCAAGAAAGGTCTAATCCTTTAGGAGCAAAGATGGGCCGAGGATCGCCAGTTTGCCAACAAATACGTGAGAAAATTATTGAAATGTTTAAAAACAATGTTCCTCAAAGAAAGATAGGAAGAGATTTGGATATTTCACATTCAAAAGTGCATAACATAATTAAAAGATTCAAGGAATCTGGAGGAATTTCAGTGTGTAAAGGACAAGGGCGCAAGCCTAAGCTGAACAACCGTGATCTCCGATCCCTCAGGCGGCACTGCATCAAGAATCGTCATTCATCTATAAGCGATATCACCACATGGGCTCAGGACTTCTTTGGCAAACCTTTGTCAAGTACCACAATACATAGTTACATCCACAAATGCCAGTTAAAACTGTACTGTGCCAAAAGGAAGCCCTATGTTAACAGTGTCCAGAAGCGCCGTCGACTTCTCTGGGCTCGGAGGCATCTGGGATGGACCATCACACAGTGGAAACGTGTACTGTGGTCAGATGAATCAGTATTTTAGGTATTTTTTGGGAGGAATGGACGCCGTGTGCTCCGGACAAAAGAAGAAAAGGATCATCCAGACTGTTACCAGCAACAAGTCCAAAAGCCAGGGTCTGTCATGGTATGGGGTTGTGTCATTGCCCTTGGCAAAGGTAACTTGCACTTCTGTGAAGGCACCATTAATGCTGAAAAGTACATAGAGATTTTGGAGCATAATATGCTGCCTTCAAGAAGACATCTTTTCCAGGGACGTCCATGCATATTTCAACAAGACAATGCAAAACCACATTCTGCACAAATTACAAAGTCCTGGCTGCGGAGGAAGAGGGTACAGGTACTTGACTGGCCTGCCTGCCTGTAGTCCCGACCTGTCTCCAATAGAGAATTTTTAGGTGCAAAATGCGACAACGAAGACCCCGTACTGTTGCCCACCTTAAGACTTGTTTGCAGGAAGAATGGGACAAAATTACACCTGAAAAACTTCATCACTTGGTGTCTTCAGTCCCTAAACATCTTTTAAGTGTTGTGAAAAGGAATGGCAACATTACAAAGTGGTAAATGCTTTACTGTCCCAACTTTTTTTTAAATGTGTTGCAGGTCTGAATGACAGGAAAGAATGCACATATACAAATGACATGAAGTTGACCAGACAAAACATGAAATATTTTGTTTTCATATTGTCTGCAATGAAATACAAGTCAAAGTAAATTTAGAAATCACTTCTTTTTTTTTTTTTTTTGCATTTTCCATACTGTCCCAACTTTTTCTGATTTGGGGTTGTAGATGATCTTGGTGCCATAACGTTTTCTACCGCAGAATTTTTTTTTTTTTTTTACAAAATCACAGAGATACAATGAGTATATAATGTCTGAATATTCAATTTTAATATTAAGTAGGCCTATACATATTCCAAGATGCAACACATTAACACCATAAATGCATTAACTTCAGATATGAGGTCAAAGCAAACATGTTTCCAGAAACAGCAACAACTTTTGAGTATAAAGCTGCCTTAAGGAATTTTAAAACCGGTGAGGTCCCAAATTCAAGCTATTTAGTGGGGTTTGGGGGGCATGGTCCCCCAATACATTTTTTATTTCTCTGATTTACATATGTGCATTTTACGGTGTTTGAAGACTAAAATAAATAAATAAATAAATAAATAAATAATAAATAGCTTTTATCTGTTCTCTCCTCATTTCATCACTCTCTCATTTCCATCACTCTTTCTTTTTCTCTCAGTCTCCTTCTCTTGTCCTGTCTCTTCCCATCCTAAAGCTGAGCTCTGACTAGTCTTTTCATTTTCGCCTCAGTGAAGAAAGTAAACATAGGTTCAACTGATATTCTTAGCCTATATTTTATGAATTCACTGAAGGCTATGAATGCTAGGTAAATACGTTTTATAAATTAATTTACAATATGTACACACACATTCATTATTCTATGCCTAATCTGGTTTAAATTATTTTACAACATTTATTATATAGCTACACCTTGGAAATATACCGGTGAGCTGACTACGCCCATGATTACAGCCGTATAGGCAGCCTATAGTTTACCTCAACACTTCACTTTACATGGTCGGACTCGGAGCTATTCAGTCTGGTTCAGCTAGTTTCGCCACAGAGCCTTTACTGTACACATTATGTTGCGCTTGTATTCAAACGGATAAAGCGACTGCCTGGCGCTCATTATCAGTTCAATAGAATGGCGATAGAGCCGAACGAGTTTGTCAGCGTTGTGCGTGAGATGATCCAGCTGCTCTCGCGCTGCAACCGCTGGATCTATTTAGTTATTAATTTATCCGAGGTGCCGGAACACAATTCCGGACCGTTCCGGCCCACTTTAACCCCTGGTCGTGACGTATCTCATCTCAAACTAGCGCACAACATCATCGTCATCGTTCTCAGCCACTCCCTCTGTTCGCTGATTGGACCGGTTCAAATTTGACCGGAGAAAACCATAGACAGTAAAAGAAATGGACAGAGAGACTCCATAGACTTCAACTGGGAGAATGGAAGTCAGGTACAAGCACTCACTTCCTGATGGCTGAGCGCACTGCACAGCCTCAGACTGAGCTTGACAACGTAGATGTGACGTGATCAGCCTGTCTGACAGTGGCAAGTCTTCTAGTAGTTGTGCAACTTAAAATCTGAATCACCGAATCTTGCAGAGACAGAGAGGGGGAGCAGGTGCAACTTTTGATGAAGGAAGCAGGATCTGCAACATCTCTATCTGCGTTTATTCCTCCACGTCCCCCCGATTGCCTCATAGACAGTAAAAGATTGCTACGAGCTTCTCCTCGGGTCTATACGGTAATTTGCTCAACAGCGCGACACAGTCGCGTGTTTATGACGCAATCGTTAGCCTATATTTTACAAAAACAGCTTCAATGGGGCGATAGTGTAAGATACAAGGTAATGGAGCCTTTTATACATTGTCGTGTTTGTTTAGAAATAAACAATGGACAGTGGAGTCTTTAAACGCCTCAGATGTACAGATATTCACTGTCAAAGTGAGGCCAAAATGAATGGGAGTCAATGGGATGCTAACAACAGGTGATGGCTTGGTTAGCAATGGCCGCGCCTATGGGTGGTACGCTTTCCGGGGGCTGGGCTACCCCCTTGGAGAAAACCAGAGAATATACCGCAGTCCCAGACAGAGTATACTGGAGGAAAATTTAAATTGAGCGGAAGTATGTAGGGCGGAGCCAGGCTAGTCAATACGTCTATATTATAGGTTTCAGGGTGTATGAAAACGTAAAAAATGTATGTGTGGTAAAACTACACTTCATGTAAAAATACACACGTATTCTCATAAGATCACGTTGCCTAATGGTAAATGGACTGCATTTATATAGCGCTTTCAACAGACCCATGTCCACCAAAGCGCTTTACATATTACCTCACATTCACCCATTCATACACGACGGTGGTGTCAGCCATGCAAGGCGCCATCCAGCTCGTCGTGAGCAGCTGGGGTTAGGTGTCGTGGTTATGGACACCTTGACACTTGGTCAGCCCCCTAATGTGACCTTTCATTCAGCAGTGTTTTGAAGTTTCATTACACTGAAATGCAGTTGCATGCATAGCCTACTGCTTTAAAAAAAAACATCCATCACAACCTTTCTGAACAGAGATGTTTATTGTGCTTCAGCCCGTGTCCCTCAGCACTCCAGCCCACTAAAGGTCATGCAGGAGTCACCACTGGAGACAGCTTAATTGGAAATCAAACACAGAGCGTGAGAAAGAGAGAAAGACAGGAGGCAACAGATGTTAAAGGAGGAGAAGAAAAAAAAAGCACAGAGTGAAAACTCTCAAGAGCGATATTGATTTACGCTGAATAGAAAAATGAGCCCGGCGATAGGTGTGGTGGCGAGAGAGAGCAATAAATAAAAGATTAAATGTCCTGACATTGGGTTGGACAGAAATCAATGGAAATAATAATGTTACAATGCACATTTTCATTAGTCTGGGGAGAGACTGAAGGCGGTCCGCATGTCTAATGCATCATTCAAAGAGAGCAGGTCTGCACTTCCTCGCTTATTTGTTTTATGAATATAATTTACAGCACACTTCAGAGCAGATCATATCACAAGGAAGGTTTGGGATTTCGTTCTGACATACTGTCTCCTTACAAAGCCAGTGCAATGTAAATAAATAATCATGCATCCTGTTTTAACATTCAGCGCTGGATTATGGGCCGGGACAGAGGGCCTCAAACTGTCAGGGGCCCCTATATCTATTCTGTTGGGATGTGAATGTGCACTTGTAGTGTATGTTTTAAAAAAAGCTGTATTTGCAGATAATATTAATGAAATAAAAGGCCACTTGAGTGTACTTAAAGTACACTTTCATGAATGTATTTCTTACTTAAGTACACTTTGCAGTAATGCCTAATTAAAGTTTTATTTCAAAGTACATTTTAAATCATTATGTTTTAATAATCTTTTGTTGTGCTTTAAAGAATACAGTTAATTTTATGTATTACTAGCATACTAAAAGCACTTGATTATGACGTTTAACTGTAGTGTGTTATTTGATATTTAATTTAAACCCTCATTTTGAGTTTTGAGTTGACGGAAATGTCGATTAACCTTTATTTCATTTTGTGAATTTTTTTCATTTAGGGTCATGAACATGCATGCAAAGCTTCAACACGCTGATGTGAGTGATTCTATAACTAGAGATACATTTTGCGATTCAAAAGTTAAGTGAAAAAACTGTTCACTAACAGAAAATATTTCCTGTATTCTTATTCAGTAACATATTCCGTTTTAATAATTTAAGTTGAAAAAGTAATTTAGTAATCTAGTATTGTTTGTCAACTAACATACAAATAACATTGGTAACAGAGTTTGACAGTAACAGGATTGACCATTTTAAACCTTTTTGCCAAAAACTTGCTAGCATAAATGCTAAGAGCACATGGCACTAATGAAATCATGAGTGTGATCAGTGATAAATTGTCTTCTTTTTTATATTGTGGTAACAATTTTGATGTTTTACATAATAACTGTTGGTGTAAGGACTTTTTCGATTTAAATATTTTCTCAGAGAGAGCGCACACACCTTTCAGTGCTTCAGATCTTATCAGTGAGGGAAAGTGACATCATTTCCTGTATCTTGTGGGAGATAATTCCACCAATTTAAAGGCAAAGTATGGTGTGGTAACAGAATTGACGCAAGATTTATGGACACATTTTGATAAGATAAAAGTTATTTTTAAACAATTTAATGTTGTAGAAATAGGGAAATTACTATTTAGGGCTTTTATACATAAAAGAAATTAAATATTACCAAAAGAAAAATAAAAAATTTTGATTACACAATGATACATAATAGAAAAAAATATTAATTCGGACAACAAGAAATCATAATTTTCACCTATATAAATCACTTTTTACAGAAAATATGATATTGTTATGGGCTGTAACATCTTGTGATCCATGACAATGAGTAACAAATGATTAAAATATCAAAATAATACAAAATATAACATAAAAATAATGACGTTGGACACTAGGGGCGACAGGTGCGAGGCAATGTGATTTTTGCTAGTTTCATCCTGACGCATTTTCACGTTCAACGTTGTTTAAATATGCTTTGAGGGTGTCAGGTTGGGGGTGTCCATGTAAATAGCGAATCCGCCATGGCGCAACCGGCTTTCAAAGGGAATGGGAGATGAGACTCTGATTGGTTAATTGCACATTACGCCCAAAACACACCCATGACTCATTAAGAGACTACTACAACCCTTTTAGACCATGTGCCGACCATTTTTTCCAACTAGCAAAAGTGGATTCGGACACGCCCTAAGTGCACTTGCGCCGTGCGCTTTAAACCATGCGTTCAGATTGTTAAAATAGAGCCCCAAATGTACCTGCAATTATAGAATCACCCACGTACACACATCATTTCTATTATGTATGCACTGAAAAATTGTGGAGAAGAATTTTGAGAGTGCATTTAATGTGTTTAATATAAATTTGAACTATAATACATTTTCATTTAGCAAATTAATTAACATGCAATTAAGTGTCCGAAAACATTACATCCAGTTTGCACTTCAGTTTGAGCAGTCTGTTTTCACATTCAGGACATCATCAGAACACTCCTGAGCCCCTAGAGTGGGGTAATGGGATAAAAAGGATAAAATGGAGCCCCATACAGTACGAGAGCCTCTGCATGCACAGTGCAAGATAAAAACACATATTTCAGGGGCCTCTCACGATCATGATGTTAATGTTAATCTTTGAATAAGCAATGAAAAAGAAATAAGTGTGCTCCCTCATTTTTGGTCTATATTGTCACAAGGCCGGTTTCTTTCTTTAATCATTCCGCTTCATTATCATTTAATTTGTTTTTAATTGTGAATAAGCCATCACTAACTGATGTATCATTCAATTAGTTTCCCCTCAGTCTGTCCTTTGGGACCCATGTTTTACTCCCTAATTAAGTTGGAGAAAAGTATTGCAGACATCTCACCTCATCCCAGCACGCAAGTGAACCTGCTGCGATCAATATTTAGGGCCCGAGCACCATGGGGACGAGGATCCTATTGGAATTGCTCTGTTTATTATTCCCTTTTTTTCCTCATCTTTTATTTCCTTCTCATCTTTTTTGTATAAAGAAGTCACACTCATACATAGAGAGAATTCGCTGAGTGGTGCTTTTTTTGAGGAAAGAAGAAAATGATATAACATATGACATAACCTGGCCTCGAAGATTCTTCAACTTTTAATTCCTCCGTGATTTAACCTTGGTTTGGGGGGCGGGGGGTGGTCATTTATTTTAATGGAAATACTTTCAGAAGATATTCCCTTGAGGAGACAATTATGATTAAAGTGGAGTTGTCTGAATAAAATCAAAAGAGGGTTTATCCAGTAATGATTCTTGTTTTTCTAGCGTAACCATTGATGTAATATTAACATGGTTCTGATTTATTAACGTGATATTATCTATATGGATATGAACTCATATAAAGATACATTCCCATGATACCCTGCATGAAATTATCTCTTTGTTGATTGCATAATGTACTACCTAGATCTCTGTAAGTGTATGTTAACATAGCACATTTAACCCTGCTCTAGCCTCTAGGCAAGATCAGGCAAATTAATATGTGGTGTGGTGAATCAAAGTGCATTTATATTTATGTTGAGTAAACACAGGGGAGTGGTTGGTGTAGAAGCCTTGAAATGCCTTCTAGCACATACTCTGACTGATGCGATTATGTTGAGCTCAGCCTCAGTGGTTAATATTTTAGAATATGCTAAATCTTACTTTGCTGGGGGGGGGTGGGGGGGCATCAATGCTGCTCATTTACTAATTAACTAAAATTAGATTCTGTTGGAATCGTTTTGTTATGTGCCATAAACGTAATTGTCTGGCAGATTACATGCAATGTTTGGTGGAATAAGTTGCAGTCTCATTCAGATTCTCACATTTGCTTTGTATTTACTTGACATTAACACCTCAAGTTCAATGTATATTAAATGTGGTTGAGTTACTTCCATCTCTTGGTATGATGAGGATGTGCTATAGTCTGATGAAGAACTTGCTGTGTCTGCTGAATAAACTCTTATTTCTCCAATCCACAAAAGGAAATAGTAACTTCTATGATTGTGCTTTTGGTACAAACATTGCAATATTGTTATTTAAAGGCTTTCTTTCTTAGTTGCTAATGCCAAAGTAGTGGCAAAAAATTGTGTGTGTGTATATATATATATATATATATATATATATATATATATATATATATATATATATATATATATATATATATATATATATATATATATATATATATATATATATATATATATATATATATATATATATATATATATATATTTAATGTAACGACCTACAAGTTTGATTAAACCATCAAAATAATATTATCATATTTTAAATATGAGGGAAGAACGATACTCGGTTACTTAACGTAACCTCGGTTCTCTCTAGAGAGGGAACGAGTATTGCGTAAGTTCCTTACGCATCGGGAAAGTTTTCTTTCTTCGAGATTACTGAAAAACCCAAAATTATCCTTAATTTTTTAATATTGTCAACGCAGTGCGGCAGCCTGGCAGACCATAGCAGGCTATTCCAGCGTGCTATTGGCTGCTCCGCTGGCAACTGCAGCAGCCTATCGGTGAGCCCGCGTGACGTGGCGACCAATGAGGGCGCTTCGCGCCCACCTGGCTTCATTTGCCTACAGGTGGGGCGTGGCCACGTGTATATAAGCGGGGCTCACGGGGTGCATATTCGGTTTTCGTAGTTCTGAAGCGTAAAAGCCCGCGGGGCGCACGGCAAGGAACGCAATACTCGTTCCCTCTCTAGAGAGAACCGAGGTTACGTTAAGTAACCGAGTATCGTTCTCTTACGAGAGGTTCTCTCGTATTGCGTAAGTTCCTTACGCATCGGGAACATATTGTCAACGCCGTGCGTGCCTCGCATACCGCACATGTTTCCCGGGGAACCGGGGAAAAAACACTGCTCGGGCAGGGTGGCCGGTAAGGAAACGGGCTACCGTATATACGGATACTTCATTTGAACTGACGGGTGGTTACGACGGGTGGTTACAACACCCTGTCCCATGAATGAGGGAACGGCACCTGCCGGCCTCCTTCAAATTCACCACACCTTGTCTCATGAATGAGAGAACGGCAACGCCGGTCGCCTTCAAATTCACAATATCTTGTTATATGAGTGAGGTAACGGCACCGCCGGTCACCTTCAAACTCACAACAGCTTGTCTCGTAAATGAGGGAACGGCACCGCCGGTCTCCTTCAAATTCACATAAGCCTAGTACCGAACTTACTACCAGTATGTGAGCTATGTCTGCGCAGAATCACTGGGCAGAACCAACAGCCCTATTAAACTGATAACACTTTCGCCTGTAAGGCAGGAACTTCCAGATTGTAAAATCTCACGAACGTAGACGGGGAGGCCCAGCCTGCCGCCATACAGATATCGTGGATGGAAATCCCTCTGGCCCAAGCCCACGAAGAGGCCATGCCTCTAGTGGAGTGTGCTCTGACACCTAGCGGGCACTGCAGGAAGCGTATGCTGTTGCAATCGCGTCCACTATCCACCTGGACAGGGTCTGTTTCGAGGAGGCGAGACCTTTAGTGCGCACACCAAACGAAACAAATAGCTGCTCAGAACGCCTGAAGGCGGCGGAGCGTGTGACATAAACCCTCAATGCCCTGACAGGGCAGAGGACATTGCCACCGTCCCCCTCGTCGGATGCTGGCAGAGCCGAGAGGGAGATAATCTGCGCCCTGAAGGGAGTGCCGATCGCTTTGGGGACATAACCATGCCTTGGTCTGAGAATGACCTTGGAGTCATTAGGACCGAACTCCATACACGTCGGGCTCACTGAGAGCGCGTGTAGATCCCCCACGCGTTTTACTGAAGCCAGAGCTATCAGGAACGCGGTTTTGAGCGAAAGGAACCTCGGTTCCACGGTTTCAAGCGGTTCGAAGGGATGAGCCTTCAAGGCCTCTAGGACCAAGGCCAGATCCCATATAGGAACCGATGGGGGCTGCGGGGGATTCATCCGTCTGGCTCCTCTGAGGAAGCGGATGATGAGCTCGTTCCTTCCTAGCGTGCTGCCCAGCGTCGTCTGAGCGAACGCTGCTATAGCCGCTACATACACTTTGAGCGTGGAAGGGGCCCTGCCCAGTTCCAAAAGCTCCTGGAGGAAGGAGAGCACCCGCTGGACCCCACATTGCTGTGGATCCAAACCCTTGGAAACACACCACTCAGTAAACACCGACCACTTAGAACTATATAACCGCCATGTCGAGGGGGCTCTAGAGTGTGAGATCGTGTTCATAACCCCTTCGGGCAGGTCAACGGATATCCGTTGGTCACCCATACATGCAGAGACCATCGCTCTGGATGGGGATGCCAAACTGACCCTCCGGCTTGAGAGAGGAGGTCTGCTCTCAGCGGAACTGGCCACGGGGGTGAGTGCGACAGCTTCACCAGCTCTGGGTACCAAATCTGGTTCTCCCAGTGCGGCGCTACAAGGAGCACCGGGCGGCGCGTCTCCCTGATTTTCGCTATAACCTGGGGCAATAGGGAAATCGGCGGGAAAGCATACAGCGGGAGGCTGGGCCAAGGCTGGGACAGCGCATCCTCGCTTTTGGATAGAAACTTCGGGCAGCGGGCGTTTTCTCTTGTTGCAAAGAGGTCGAGCTCCGCTCTGCCGAATAGGCGCCATACCAGCTGGACTGTCTGGTTGTGCAAGGACCATTCGCCTGGGAGAATGAGGCCCCTGGACAGCTTGTCCGGGCCCACGTTGAGTTGGCCCGGTACGTGCGCGGCCCTTAGCGAGCGCAGCGAGCTGTGTGCCCACGTGAGCAGGCGCTCTGTCAGATTGCCCGGACAACTGGATCTGACACCGCTCTGCCGGTTCACGTAGGATACCACCGTGGTATTGTCTGACCGGACCAATACGTGGTGGCCTTGTATAAGAGGGAGAAACTGCTTGAGCGCGTTCTTTACCGCTATCATCTCCAAACAGTTTATGTGTAGGAGTTTTTCCCGGCACGACCAGAGGCCGAAAGCCGATTTGCCCTCGAAAACGGCGCCCCAACCCGAGGTGGAGGCGTCCGTCGAGATAACCTTGCGGTGTGAGATGGCTCCCATCGTCACTCCCTGCCGGTACCAGTCGGCTACTAACCAGGGCTCCAGAGCTGAAACACAGCTCTGAGTCACTCTGATCCGGAAGCCCCCGGACGCCCAGGCTCTGTGAGGCACTCGAGCGTTTAACCAGCGTTGTAGCGGGCACATGCGCATTAGGCCCAGCTGGAGCACTGCTGCAGCTGAGGCCATGCGTCCCAGCATCCTCTGAAAAACTTTGAGAGGTGCGATTTTGCCCGGCTGGAAGTACGCAGCCATGCGTCGGACTCGACGCGCACGTTGGGGTGACAGGCGGGCTGACATTGCCACTGTGTCCAGATTCAAGCCCAGAAATGAGGTTGATTGCGTGGGCACCAATGAGCTCTTGGTCCAATTGACCGTGAGCCCCAGGCTGTCCAAATGGCTGAGCAGCACTGCCCTGTGGGCGAGGAGCTCGGCCTCTGACTGTGCCAGGATGAGCCAATCGTCCAGATAATTCAAAACTCGCATACCCTGTCTTCTCAGGGGAGCGAGGGCCGCGTCCATGCACTTCGTAAATATAATATTTAATTTGTTCTCTCGTTTTTGCATTTTGTAATTTATTTGTATGACAGTGTCCAAAAATTTGGCATGTTTTATTGCGTTATCGACTCCAAGCAAAACTCCTCTATATTTGTATTAAATACCCAATGCACTTACAATGAAAATGAAACAGAAGTTGCAATCTTTTCATCCCTATTATAGCTGAAGGGTCAAGGGTCAAGCCAAACATCACTTGTCTCTTCATCAGACACATATCCTTCAAGAATGATTTTATGTTCAATATTAAAGTAAGAATTAATGATAATCAAGTTATAACCATTTCCTACATTTGATAAATCAGTTCTCTATATTCAAGGAGTGATTTTGGATATTGAAGTGTTTTTGCTGTGTGCTTTTGAATCCAGATTATTCAGGTGCTGCTCTGATGTCTGTGTCAAGACGTGCTGACAGGCAACTGTCCTTGGTGTTGTAATACACTCCAGGGAGTAAAACGAGATCAGCATCTGTTAACTATATGTCTTACTGAGGTGACCCCTGGGGTCATCTATGTAACAGCTATGTGACTCTTTTGGGGAGAAATGTACCTCTATGATACTTTTCTTTCTTTATAGAATAAAGTCACTTCTGTACTAAATGTAGTATCAGCATGTTTTGGAGAAGTGCTTTGTTGATAGTTAGTTAAGATGTCCCGACCTTGATGGAAACTGGTATTCTCTGGAGTATTGTGTGTGTGCGTTGTATGATTTGTGCAGATTCAGTATTGGATATGGGCCTTCCTGCAGGCGATGCCAGACCTTTAGACGCTTTTCTGTGACCTCCGAGGTCACTGGAGACTAATCTGGGCCTGGGCGACATCAAGTCTACGCATTTTTAGAGATATATGCTCCTATCTGTCTACGTGTGGAAAGTTGCTTACATTGCATGTTGTTAGAACCAATCAGAATCATTCCACATGGCAGTAATGACGTGTCTAGACCTTGAAAACAGTATAACTGTTCAGAAAATTGTATGTACGTTAGACGGAGGCAGGGAGACTGTTACGCCCGTTTCACACATACTCCGTCTGAAGTGCGTATGCGGTGCGTGTTGCGGTGCGTATGCGGTGCAGGAGCAGCACGCGCTGTTGTGCTTTCATATATGCTGCGTTTGCAGCGCGCAACTGATCCGCGGTTGTATACCACAAACACAGCATTTATTCATTATTATTTTCATTTCAAATCCAAAAGTTGTTACTGAACATGGCTTGTCAGAATTGCAATTCTCTTTGTTTACACTTTCATAGATGTCAAGTTTTAACGTAGTACATTTAAACAACGTTTTATTCAATTCATTACTTTATATTTATATAGCCTATATAACTTTATATAGCCTATACTTTAGCTCACACAAGTGGCAAAACATTGAAATATAACTTATAGCCTATAAACATTTTAAATTAGAAACTTACAATAGAAACAGTCGACTCTCGTCTTCTCTTTCGTTTTTAAACCCTTTTAAAAGCAGGTCATAAAGACCTTTGTTTTTCCACCTCCAGGAACGTACGTGCTCTTCATTATTTCAATTTTTTTTAACCTAAATGCCAGGTAAGGTGTCGTTTCCTTGCTTTACCCGAGAAAAAAAAGCCATGTGTTGACTTTGAAACAGAGTATATTTTAAATTACATACATCTGTGGTAAAATTACTAGATTTTCGTGTCAGTACATGTTTATTTTAAAGCGAACAATGTGCTGTCACTTTAATTCCGCAGTGCAGCACAGCAAAAAATAGACTCGGTACGGAAACGATCGCCGGACTGCTGCAGACGCACCGCACCTGGAACGGACTGACGGACAGCATCCGCGCGCAGTGTGAAAGCTGTAATCCGTTAACATGGGTACGGAAAAAAATACGCACCGCATACGCACTGCAAACGGAGTATGTGTGAAACGGGCGTTAGAGGGAGCGCGGCCTACGAACTCCTCTTCTTCTGCTGATGAAACTGCAAACTATTCTTCAGTAAAATTTTCTTTAATTAATCTGACTCCTGACTCCTGGTCTTCATTTTTCACTACTGGTCCTGGGTCCTAAGCTGTTACCCCAACATAGCGTATAAGCGAAACGGCTTCTCAAACTTCTCGGACAGGAAGAGCTGCTAAAGGCTCCATGGGGTAAAAGGCTCCTTTGATTTTATTTTCCTCCAAACCACTAGATGGCACAAAAACTTGCCGCACGCAGCCCTTTCCAAGATATCTGCTTTTCAAGATGCACATGGAAATTGTTCTTATCTTTGACGCGATCTCGGGCAGCAGCAATAAAAGCTGATTCCGCATTCATTTGATCTAATATTTTATGGGGTTTTTTAATGTTGCAGATTTAAGTAGCAAATGAGAATCGCTAAAATTATTGAATATATTTTGAGATAAATGATTTTCAGTTTTGTTCAAGGTAATTAGAGGAACAGTTTTTCAATGACGGAAGAATGTAAGTATAATATTTGGTGTAAAAGGCACAATTTGCTGTTGGAGCAAAAGGCACAATAATTGACATTATAAAAACAGCCGGTTGACTTTTCCATTTGCTGACATGACATGGTTAGATTCTGATGGTAATCATATATTAAGTTGTTAGTCCACCTTAGAGATAAGCAGAATATTTATAATGAAACCATCCTATTAAAAAAATATGATAGGCCTATTAATCATTTCATATAGAAACATAGGATTTAATGTTACTACTGTAAATCTATACAAAATGGGATCTCATCCAATGCTTTCAGAATCTTTACTTTTTTAAATAATTTTAAAATATATTTTTATTTACACTTTATACTACGAACTAGCAAAACATGAGGACACTATGTCTCAATTAGCTCTCTAGTTCATAGTCAGCCATTTTAAGGGCTATCTCAATCACAGAATCCTTCCAAGGAACTGAAACATTTGTTCCCTAAGAAGTCCCACAATGCACCACAAAACCCAGGGTGCATCGATGCTCACAATAGCTGTGTCCCAATGTGAAGGCCGCATTTGAAGTGCGATTGCATCAGAGTGGCACTACGAAGGCTGTCCCAATGTGAAGGCTGCACCCTCTGAAGGATGCATTCGAAGGCCAATTGCATCACCGCGGTGTGACGACGGCTTCCGCAATTCGAAAGCAAATTCAAAATGCGCCCTCCGTTTCTCAGGCAAAGGAAGGGTACAACAGATGGACCATTCGCACCCTGCCCTATCCCAGAATTCATTGCACACCGGTGACAACAGGATTTGTACAGATTGCATTCCCGCGGCACTCAATCTGATTTTTTGCAGCGCGGAATTAAATTTCCCAGTGAAAGACAGTAGCGGTCGGTAACTCTGGAGTACTTTGTATGGGAGTGGGCGGTCTGAAAATAGTCCGGCCACTCCTGACACAACAGTGCAACCGCACTTGATCTTGAAGTAAACAAAAAGTTTTGTAGTGGTGCCATTCACACAGTTCCCAGTTCCCTGCCCTGAGTAACCTGGCAAGATAATGTTTCATTTCCCAATTTTAACTTGCATAAATTTTATTTCTCAACCATTCTCTCAAGAAGAGGAATTAGTATGTCCATTCTCTCCCTGCTCTTTCTTTCTTTTTCTTTTATGTTTTTTTCCCCGGAACTTTAGAGGTCCTCGTGGGAATGTTTTTCCGCCCCGCTCCTGCTAATGTTGTATTCCGCTCACGCTTAAAATTCATTCTGTGTTCACCCACTAGGATGATTTTATTCCCGACCCGATCCCGCTAAATTTAGATTTCTCATTTAAATTTCCCCTACAGAAAGAGACTGGAGATATCAAATGTAAAATGTTGGTTATATAATAATTCTATTTATTTATCTTTATCTTTGTCAACACCGTAAAAAAAATGTCACAGAGAAAAATAGGCTAAATCAAATACGAAATGTCATTCAAAATTATAAAATGAAAACTGTTGGCTTACTAGCTATACTGCAGAATGAAGTATTTTATATGAATTAATGAATGTCGCTCACTGACGACGGTCAGTGTCAGTGACAGTGTTGGGCACGTTACTTTAAAAAAGTAATTAGTTATAGTTACTAGTTACTTCTTACAAATAGTAACTGAGTTAGTAACTGAGTTACATCATTATAAAAGTAACTAATTACCAGGGAAAGTAATTACTGCGTTACTTTTTTTTTTTCCCCAAATGTTCAAATATGTCAAATAACTTGGATGCCCCCAATATTAGATATGTTAAATGAATGAATTGGACACTAAATAGAATAAATTATTATTATAAAACATTGTACATTAATGTACACTATTGTAATGTTGCTGTGGGACAATGTGAGAGACACCTATCAAATTCAATACATTATTGTAAATATTATCAGTAGGCCTACTATAGTGTAAATATTGTGTAAATATTATCAGTACTATACTTTCCTTTGGTGGTGGAGCTCACGTTATCACCTGGGTTTTTGGAGAGACTCTTTCTTCCTGGGCATAAGTTGCACGTTACATAAATATTCTGACCTTTCACCTCAATGAGGGGAAAGTAGCGCTTATACTTCCAGTTTGCGAAAGATACCTTTGAAGTCGTTGGAACATCGCTGAATGTGCATATGCGTGTGCGTCATAGGTGTGTGTGTGAACCATAGACCGTGAAAAAAATAGGTGTAAACTCAACCTATCAACTTCAACCTTGTCTCCCACCCACCAATCATCATCAGTTATGTGTCCCACCGCACCCACCCCCAACACGCATGGCTGGTGCGCGCGCACACACACACACACACACACACGTTACAGGTCCGACTGACAGAGAGCCTGTTCGGATGAAAACCGCTTCAGTGAACTCAATTATAGTAACGCGACTAACGCCGCATTTTTTTTCCTCAGTAACGCTAACGGCGTTGTAACGGGAGAAACAGTAATTCGTTTGATTACTCGTTACTGAAAAAAATAATTCCGTTAGTAACGCTGTTTATCTGTAACGCCGTTATTCCCATCAGTGGTCAGTGATTACTACATTATTAAGTTCTCGCTAGAAATGACATCAGAAGTGGAAAATGTTGGTTAAAAAACATACATTTACACCCAAACTGAACAGCAAACACAACATTCGGACGCCATCTTTTATTTCCAGCTCAACTGTCCCAGACTGGAACGCACAGGATTGTTGGATATCAAAGGCAGCGAAGGATACATTTATGCTGTCTCCAAAAATCCATCATATGAAGCTAACTTTAGATTCGGACGTGCCTTGATGCCTTTTTACCTTGCAATGTGTCCTCCGAAGGCAGCATTTTCCAGGTTTCGGACGCAGCCGTGAACTTTGAATTGGAACAGTACTTAGGCAGCGACTGATGACGTTTCACTAGTCCACTAGAACACAAGTACAGACAAGAACGCATATTGAGAAACGGCCATGGTCACCCGCTGTCTCAAGTCGGACAAAATTTCTTTGGTCTGCGCATCGATTGGTCTGCGCATCGCTGCATGAAGTTGAACAAGCCTAAAGCCATGTGGTGACACGCAACACAAACATAGAGACAAGAAACAAAGACAAGAATGACAGAACTGTCAGAGGAGAACCCTGACATTAAAGGGTTAGTTCCCCCAAAAATGAAAATTCTGTCATTAATTACTTACCCTCATGTTGTTCGACACCCGTAAGACCTCCGTTCATCTTCGGAACACAAATTTTAGTTGAAATCCGATGGCTCAGAAAGGCCTCCATTGGCACAATGCACTGTACACTCTCAAGACCCATAAAAGGTACTAAAGACGTCGTTACAAAGTCCATCTCACTACAGTGGTTCTACAATAACTTTATGAAGCGACGAGAATAGTTTTTGTGCGCAAAAAAAACTAAATAACGACTTAGATAGTGTCCCACAAACATTGTTCTTTAACTTGTAAGAATACACATTTAAGTGCTGTCAAGTTATTAACGAAATCAATATAAGTAATAATAACTCTTACAATATACTTTTTTAAAAAAAAATGTATTCATTGATGTCCCGTGTCACAGACAATCATACTGACTGCTGCTAATCTGAGTCCATAAACCTACCGCAGCTCGTATGTGAACACATCACACGCGGCTGTGTTGATGGATGATTTAGTCACGTTCAGGAACGGTTAAACATAACTAAATTAATATTATTATTACTGTAAAGTTATTGCGTACCGGACATTTTCTCACCGCTTCCCAACTCCCAACATACACATACACACGCACACGACGCACACACATCTGTGCAACTGTCTGTACTGTAGCCTACGTCAGCGTTGCATTATTATCTCGTCCCATCTCACCAACAGTTTAATACTCGCACATCCAAACGTAGTCAGAGAAGGACCTCAACTTCTTTCTGATCGCATGAACGTAGTCTCATCCTCTCAAACTGCCCAATGAATCACTCAATTCTCATTGGCTACCTGCCAATGTGGCAGGTAGATTGACAGTGTTACCCACCAATTGCAAAATTCTCCCGCATTTGGCGCGTGGTCGGGTGTTCATTTCAGGCCCTGGTTGGGGGGCATGGTCCTCCAATAAAATGTTGATTTCTCTGATCTACATATGTGCATTTTAAGATGTTTGAAGACTAAAAAAATAATAATAAATAGCTTTCAAAACCATGTTAGTGGGCAGTAGATTATCTTGTCATACCTACTCTCTCCTCATTTCATCACTCTCTCATTTTCATCACTCTTTCTTTTTCTCTCAGTCTCCTTTTCTTGCCCTGTCTCTTCCCCTCCTAAAGCTGAACTCTGGCTGATAGTCTTTTCATTTTCGTCTGTGTCAGTGAAGAAAGTAAACATATATATTACCAGGTCAAGAAAATATGAACATGTAACCCCAATTTTATCATCCTTGCACTGACATATTAAGTTCTGTATCAATTACAAAGTAATCACTTATAAGGCCCTTAATGGTTTAATCTAGATTGAGAGTTAATACGCAGGAGCTAAAAATCTCTTTAGCCAAGAATTCACAAACAACATCTCATTATTTGCTTGTAGCCTACTCCAGTTACATCAGTTGAAATGCACATTAATAACTTTTACTTGAAATGTAATTAACAAGAGCTACTCAAAGTATTTTCCATTTGCTTTTCTGTTTCTACCTCGGTATATCTCAAGGTAACTATTACACCAGCTCCAGTTTGGATCCAGCCTCTTATGAAGATTTCTGATGACCCAATACCTGTGGTTACCATGGTTTAACTGCAATAATGTTTTTTTTCTCAATTGTTTACACACAAATACTGGTCCTTGAGACACAATGACCACAACATGTAACTCATGCACCAACCCCCTGAACCAATTCTGCTAAACTACAAGCACAATTCCTGCTTTACACTCAAATTGCAGTTCTAAAACACACTTTTTTCAAAACACTACACACAATTCTCAGCATTTGGCACAGTTTTCATGCAGAAAATATCTTGTTTTCACAAGGAACACACTGCCATTCAAATATGCCCACTGACTCTTCACATGGGCAAACACCCGTCACACAGTTTTACAATTAGCAAACAGAGCTTTTGATTCAAAGGGCAACAGGTGAGAAACCGAAGAGAGGATGCAGTATAGTTAAATCTTTAAATTCTTCTGTTGTTTTGTATGTAGACCACTGTATGTGCAACTTTGTGTTGGTTGGGATGTACACTGTGTACATTGTTTTAGTGGGAAAAATAAAATATATTTGTTACCGTGTATTTGTGTGTTCTGAGTATGAAAACAATATTCTCAAATATTTTACAACACACTTATGTATGTACTGTTTGTTGTAAGTGTAACACTGAACCAAAAAAGACCTAAGTCATTATGATGAAAGGAGAAGAAGTGTTTTCCAGTCATCATAGTGTTTTACATTGAGCACATCAGTGTTCAACTGGTTCTTATAAATGTCTATTCATATGATGGTTTGTGTGTGTCATTTGAAAACAAATTTCCATTTTGAAAATAAATAATATTGTTTTGAATGTAAAGTTGCATTTTGCAGGAGAATTGAGGGGTTTTGCCCATTGTGTGTGTGTTTTTGGATTTGTGTGTAGAGTTCTGAGAATATGAGGCATGCTTTCAGAAAATGTGTGTAAACAATCGAGAAAAACTGTAAAACCATGGTTCATTTTCGTAAGGGTTGTCTCAGAACATTTCTGCCATATGGACATTACTTGGACACAGTCACTTCTGATAACAGATTACTCTTAATTATAATGTAGAAGCATTCATTTTCTGCAAAGCAGCTTGGAACAGTATCATGAAAAGCACTATAAATGTGAATTTAAATGGATTGAATTGGGTGGTACTTGATTTTGTCCATGGGGAATTGATTGGATTTCATGTGAGTGACAGGTTGTCTCGACCAAACGCCAGTAAACACGTCATCGGAGAAGAGAAGAGAAGAGAAGAGAAGAGAAGAGAAGAGAAGAGAAGAGAAGAGAAGAGAAGAGAAGAGAAGAGAAGAGAAGAGAAGAGAGGAGAGAAGAGAAGAGAAGAGAGAAGAGAAGAGAAGAGAAGAGAAGAGAAGAGAAGAGAAGAGAAGAGAAGAGAAGAGAAGAGAAGAGAAGAGAAGAGAAGAGAAGAGAAGAGAAGAGAAGAGAAGAGAAGAGAAGAGAAGAGAAGTCGCTGCAAGAGGGAGGGGAAGTTATTTTGATTATGAGGGGAGCATTTTTTTTTTTTTAAAGGATGTGAACAGATAAATTATTTATAACTAGATAAAAATGTTAGTCGTGACAAACTGACAGTTGGCTTGAGAAAGCCGGACCAGAAAGTTTGAAGAAGTTTTAAAAGCTTGAAGTTTGAAGGCAGAAAGACAGACAGGGTTGTTGTTCTGCGGTTGCTAAGGTACTCGGGTGGTTATTAGGTTGTTGCTATATGGTTGCTAGGGTGCTCGGGCTGGTTGCTAGGGTATTCTGGGTCGTTGCTATGTCGTTGCTAAGGTACTTTGGGAGGTTGCTAGGGTGTTCCTATGTGGTGTCTTGGGCGGTTGCTATGTGGTTGCTATATGCGGATGCTAGGGTACTCTGGGTGGTTGCTATGCGGTTTCTAGGGTACTCAGGGTGGCAGATATAGATAGATAGATAGATAGATAGATAGATAGATAGATAGATAGATAGATAGATAGATAGATAGATAGATAGATAGATAGATAGATAGATAGATAGATAGATAGATGATAGATAGATAGATAGATAGATAGATAGATAGATAGATAGATAGATAGATAGATAGATAGATAGATAGATAGATAGATAGATAGATAGATAGATAGATAGATAGATAGATAGATAGATAGATAGATAGATAGATAGATAGATAGATAGATAGATAGATAGATAGATAGATAGATAGTAGGGCTGCACAATATATCGAAATTATCGAAATATTGCAAATGTACATATCGCAATATGCATATCGCAACGGCACGCAATATCTGAATGGTTTTAATAGGCTACTTCAACATTGTGAAAAGTGTACGTTTTAGGTTGACGCATATAGCAGAGAATAGACTGGGCTCACGACTGTTACTTATGTGACTTGCTTGACTTTAAAAAGAGTAACTAAACGCAATAACTTGCGAAAAACAACTCCTTGCAGTCTCGCGCTGTCTGCTGTCTGACACACACACCGAAACGTGCGCACAAGCCGTACTTTTTTTGTGTGTCTTGTTACACACTCGAACTGTCAAATTCACACACACACACAGTTATGTCAAAATTGCTGTCTTGATGAGTATTCATGTAAACACAGTCGGTTATGTTTTAAGTAAGCGATATCAGTTGGGGAAAGAAACCGAATGCGTGTCAATAGGATTCGTGCATTAGGTCTTAAAGTGACAGCCTGCTAATATAGTAAACCTGCTAATACAGTAAACCTGCCGCTGTCTGTCAAACAACGAAAGAAAAGGAGAAAATCACTCAGTGCTCTTGGCTGAATAACCTTTGTAGCTTTATTATGTAACTTAATATTATGTAATTATGTATTAAGACTACTATTTTTAGTTCTAATTTTTACAGTTTTTCTCCATTGGTTTGGCTCATTTCTTGAAACAGAAATTACATTCTCAAAACAACATGGACAAATCTCCAAACCACTTGGCAATTGTTCACAACAGAATAGCATTTCTCTTTCATTTCATCAAATTGCAAATGTCTAAGTACATGTCTCAATGTCTCAGTACATCTTTGCAAATGATTAAGTACAGGTAGCCTACATTTAGCACAATTTCCAAGTGAATAGATCTTGTTGATCTAAACTGATTGTTTGATTCTCAGTCTAATGGTCGTTCGCTCCAAAACGTGTCAGCGTCATTTCCTTGTATAAGTCATCACATGCACAATAGTCTGTTCAAATGTCAAAATTAGTCAATAACATAATACCATGAATACCATATATGAATCGCTTGGAACATTTGATAAATTTCTCACAGCAATTGACAGTCAGGTGAAACTAGAACTTGACTAATGAAGGAGGACTTTCACACATCTCAGATGACCAATCAAACAGTATGTTTACAGGTGCTGTCCATGACTGTGAATGCTGCCAAACATATATGTAAAGAGCTTGACCATGCAGGACCAGTACAATTTCTGAACATGGAGGCACCTGGCCAAGTAAATGAACAAGGGCAACTGCCTGCTCGAGGAAGAGGAAGAGTGAGGATGAGAGGGGGAGCCCGTGGAGGAAGAGGGGTAGAGAGGGGAAGAGAGGGGAAGGGGAAGAGAGGGGTAGGAAGAGGTAGACCTGGAGTAGGATGTGGCCAAAGAAGACGGGGACCAAATTTATCAGATGCAATTCTACTGAGTACCCATGGGTTGACATTGAGAGAGGCTGGGCAGAGATTTCAGCCCAACCTCAGCAGATACATATAAAAAAAAAAAAACCTTTGAAAATGCTTGAATGAATCGAATGATTTTACAAATGTGGAGAGAAATAAATATTTTCATCAATATGCAGTACTGGTCTTGTGTGTACTGTTTGGTCAATATATTCATATACTTTACTCTAACAATATCTCTGAAAAAAATCAAACCCATATTATATCATTAGAAAAGTAGAAATTTTACAATATTACAAGTGTTTACAGAAAGATTGAGAACAGCAGCGTGTGGATGGCCAGGAGGGTGAGGACGGTAATTTTCATTGTTTTTTTGTTTGAGTGTTAGATTACAGTATATTATGCTGTATACATTTTCTTTTTACTCTGATGTATGGAAGTTACTTTATGTGTGTGAATGATAATGGTTACAATTTCCTTGGCAGCATGAGTGCAATGTGTGATGTCAAACCTTGGAGGCTACTCTTACCCTAAAATCCTATTTCTTTTTTTTTTCTTCAGTTTTATACACAATTGTATTCTGTTAGCTAGACAAAAATGAAGGACTGGGCTAAGACTGAAAGGTGGACATGAGGGATATTTCAATGGTCCTCTGCCATAGTGACAAAACATCTAAACATTTTGACTTGCAGTGCTTACACAATGCCAAAGGAACGAAGCATTTTGGGGGCACTGACTGTTTAAATGAGAAGGAAATTTAGTTTTGACACATGAGTGAACTGTTTTGGGAGAGGTATGAGCTTTTGCAGGTGAACCATGGTGTTGTGCCGAACCATCCACGTTATTTTGGCAAAAGCACCAAAAGTGTTGAGAACGTCCGGTCTGTTTCAAAAAATGAGCCAAAGCAATGAGAAGGATCTTTGCCATTTTCGTGGCACTGACTATTTATATGGGAAAGGAATTTAGTTCTGAAGCATGAGTGAACAGTTTTGGGAGAGATATTAGCTTTTGCAAGTGAGCTATATTGTTGTGCTGAACTGTAAGACTGTTTTGCCAAATTATCTTACAATTTTGAGAATGTAATTTCTGTTTCAAGAAATGAGCCGAACCAATGGAGAAAAACTGTAATAACAAAGATAAATTAAAATAACAAAAATAATCGCCCACCCCTAGTTCAGGTGTCTTTGTTTACCTGGATGTTCTTGATGTTAAGTTTTAGGTTGATATAACTATATTACCAAGTCAAGCAAAGAGTTTTTAGTATTTAAATATTGGCATTACATTTTTGTTTACATTGATGTTAAAATTATATTGTTAGATTTGTGACATTAATATTTGCTATTTTATAAGTTGTAGCGATGCTTTCTTTTCCCAGAAAGAATGTGAAACACATAAATGGTATCATTCTCAGTTTTTAAATATTTTTTTTAAGTATAATTTAAAAAGATTTTACTCACTTAAAGCAATATCGTATCGCATATCGAATATCGCATTATTTAACAGGGATGTCGCATATCACATTTTTCTTCAACATTGCACAGCCCCAATAGCCTAGATAGAATGATAGATAGATAGATAGATAGATAGATAGATAGATAGATAGATAGATAGATAGATAGATAGATAGATAGATAGATAGATAGATAGATAGATAGATAGATAGATAGATAGATAGATAGATAGATAGATAGATAGATAGATAGATAGATAGATAGATAGATAGATAGATAGATAGATAGATAGATAGATAGATAGATAGATAGATAGATACTTCTAAGTAACTGCAGTGATAAGATGACTTTGGCTTTTTTATTTAGAAGGAGGGATCTATTCAGCTATAAACTTTCTTAAAATATATCTAATGTAGTCTATATCTAAAGCAGAGGTGGACAGTAACTAAGTACATTTACTTGAGTACTGTACTTAAGTACACTTTTTGAGTATCTGTACTTTCCTCGAGTAGTACTTTTTCTGGAAACTTATGGCTTTTACTTCACTACATTTGAAAGACAAATATCGTACTTTTTACTCCACTACATTTCTATCAAAGCCCTCCAAGTAGAAAGTCGTAGCCGCTTTGAAAGTCAGTGTATGATTCGTTTTTGTTTTTTTTGTGCAGACAGCCTATCAGTAATCACATCACATGAAGTTCAATGATTTACAAGTATTTTTTGAACACTAATCAATTGATGGCGAAATAGAAGGCGGCAGTTCCCAGACGCAGTGCGCACAACCATAGTCATACTTAAAAGTTAAAATTCAGAAGAGCAGACGTGGATAAGTCTGAAAAAGTGCGACGACACGAAAGTGCCCACAGAAAGCTGCCTCTCAGACGCCAGACCACAAGCACTGAATTTTAGTCTATTTAAAGTACTAAAATCTTATTATAGTATAATTAAAACTAGACTAAAACAATTCAGATGCCTAAAAGACTGACTAAAACTAAATAAAAATTTGCTGTCAAAATTAACATTGGCATGAAGTATGGTTTCATTTATAATAGTATTATTTATTTTTTATAGATTTACCCGCCAAGTTGCCATAGCCTTGTGGATACAGCGCTAACACATAACGTTAGACAATGATGTTAGTTAGCATGCAAAAGCGTAGTTGGGCTAATAATGTTAACTGAAGTCCTTTCAGAAATGTTTTTTACATAATCCTGTCAAATAAACACAATGTAGAAACCTTTCTTTTCTAGTATGATTTTGACTTTGATTAGAGCTTTGTAACTTTTAAACAAGTATGTTTAAAAATCAAGTTCAAGTATGCTAGCATGTCAGATGGAGCATGACCACCATGATGGAACAGTGCATTCATACAACAATGCAACAATAATAAAATAATGCGTTTACTTTTACTTTTGATACTTAAGTACTTTTAAAAGCAAGTACTTCTGTACTTTTACTTAAGTAAAAATCTATCTTTACAACTTTCACTTGTAATGGAGTAATATTTAACCAGTAGTACTTTTACTTTTACTCAAGTAATGGAGTTGTGTACTTTGTCCACCTCTGATCTAAAGTCTTTGATAAGGACTACAACTACCACAAGTAGGCTAGTCCATATGAGTGTAAGTGCTTGACCAAACAGAAAACCACTGTTGTCCTTATTTAGCAACTTTATTTTTATTAAAGTTTATTATTATTATTATTTTTATTAACAACAACAACAACAACAACAACAACAACAGTGTTGTTTGATGGTTTTAATGTGTGTTGTAGAACAAACTGTGAAATTCATACATTTTCTACATTTTTGTAACGTTCTAACATTTTGAAATCAATTCAAAGACTAAAGTTACGTTTGGTAGCGGTCACCTTGTATCTGTGTCTATGCAGGTCGATAAATGTTTGCAAAAATAAATAAAAAAACATCAGCTTTTTGGTGCACATGCGCACTAGTGCGCACAGGAAACACTTGCAAACAAAGAGGAAGCGTTCATGTGATTTAAAGGGGACCGCACACAATCCAGAAATCATGTTCTGTTGCTAACACATTCAGTTGTTGTTTTTAAAAAAATGAAACCCGTTACATGAGGAGCTGGGGATCGACTTGCACTAAATACTGAGGTAAAACTAAATTGAGATGAGGTGCTGTATATCCTCATAGTTAGCTGGTTGTATGGCTGCTGGTGCATAGTTCAGCTAAGATTAGCATGTGAGCTAATTCCACGTTGATCAACAAAGCGACACGTAAACAGAACCACCAAAACATACTGCTAAACGACTAAGTTATTCTATTAGTATCAAATGGCAGTTTTGTCTCATGCTGTTTGAAAATGACATTATTAGTATTTTTTTTAAAGACTAAAGGTGCAAACGATTGTATGCGCATTGTGTTAGACTGTAACGTTAGGTGTTTTATATTATAATTGATTCAATATCATATGTTACATAAATGTAAATTCACTATTAATATAACGGTAGGATATTTGTGTAAAATCAAGCAGTATATTGACAGTATTGGATTCTCTTGCTTAAAGACAATCTTTTGATTTGAATGTATATGTTTTGCCATTTGTTAACTTGTATATATTAAATTATTATTTGACATCTACACTTAAAAAGGAATTGTTATTTTGGTGTATTAAGATATTTTGGGTTAAGTTTGAAATGTATTTTATTTATAATGTGACACCTAAATAGAAAACATAATTGTGAGTCACCTTTTAGTATCAAATAACAATTTTGGCAGTTTTTTTAGGTAAAGTTGTTTATGATAACATTTCCTCTGCAGTACATTTTGTGTATTTTAATTGACTAAATTTTGTTTTAATTTATACGCCTTATTTTGCATTTTGTCACCTTTTTAAATAATTTTTAGACATTCGTTGTATAATGCTTAATGAGTAAATAAATAAATCAAAGTGTTTTCAGGTGGTGTTTTAATCTTTCCACACAACCCCAGTTCATATTAAAAATTCACTGAATATTGTTTAAACATGATCATTTACTTTTTTTTCTTCTTCTTGCAGAACTCACCTCTGCTGTGCAAGATGGAAACTCTCTATTCCTGAACTTTATGCCCAGTTTTTGGTTTGGTGGGATAGCGAGGACACTAAGCAGATCATTTTTGCCAAAACTTTTGAGGGAAACTTTATTCAGAACAACACTAAATTATCAATATCTCCAGTGCTCGAGGGCTCTTACATTCACGTGGGGCTTTGCATCTAGCCCCAGTGGCTTCTTTTTCTGTGTGCCACAAGTTCGACAGTTTACTCTCAGCTCCGGCTCTTATTTCCACGTGTCTTGGCCTGAGTGGCAACGTGAACAACCAGACATGGCAGAGCAGAGATTCTGCGTGGAATATGCCAAACGTGGCACGGCTGGGTGCAAGAAATGCAAAGACAAGATCATGAAGGGGCTGGTTCGGATTGGCAAGATAGTGCCAAACCCGTTCAGTGAGTCTGCAGGGGAAATGAAGGAGTGGTACCACGTAAAGTGCATCTTTGAGAAGCTGGAGAGAGCACGCGCCACCACAAAGAAAATCGAGGACATCACAGAGCTGGAGGGATGGGAGGAACTTCAGGATGAGGATAAAGAACTAATCAATAAACATGTGTCAGGTATTTGGCCACTCTTCCCCTTGTTTAGTTTGCATCAGATGCCATTGCAGACCTGACATGCTGAACAGTCTCTCTTCTCTTTAACAGAACTGGCAGCCAAAACCAATGCAAGCCCAAAGAAGAAAGTGCAAGCAAAGTTAAACAACAGTGGACAGCTGTCAGCACCGCTAGCTGATCCAACCGTCAACGCTCCTCGCAAGTTCTCTGGCTTCACAGGTACAGCACCAAGAGAGCATGGGTTTTTTCTTTAGCTACTATTTTTGTTTTGTAATATTTGTGTAACTTTTTTATTTGTAAGATACACTATGGTTCAGATATTTGCAGTCAGTTTATTTAACGCTTTTAAAAGAAGTCTCTTATGCTTACCAAGGCTGCTTTTGTTTAATCAAAAATACAGTAAAAACAGGAATATTGTAAAACATACAGTTCTTTTTTCTATTTTGTAATTCATTCCTTTGATGGCAAAGCTGAATTTTCAGCATCATTACTCCAGTCTTCAGTGTCACATGATCCTTCAGAAATCATTCTGATATGCTGATTTGGAATAAATAAACATTTCTTATCAATTTTAAACACAATTGTGCTGCTCAATGTTTTTTTGAAAACCGCTATACAATTTTTTTTTTTTCAGGATTCTTTTAATAGAAAGTTCAAATATTTTGTAACAATGTAAAAGTCTTTACTGTCGCTTTTCATTAATTTAATGCATCCTTGCTGATGCATACTTTAAAAGTATGAATCCCCCTCCCCCTTTGCCATAAAAATGGGTTAAGATTTTGACCAGCCATAAATATTTCTTACTGCCAGTAAATCTGTATTTAATAAAAATATTATAGCTTTTTATCTTTGTTACGGGATAACAGTTTAGGACCCAAGACCAGTTGTGAAGAATGAAGACTAAGAGTCAGGAGTGCAATTAATTAAAGAAAAATGTACTGAAGAATAGTTTGCAGTTTCATCAGCAGAAGCCAGCTTCAAGTCTCTAGAGGAGTTTGTAGGTCGCGCTTCCTCTCTACCAGCTTTTCGTACAACAATGTCTCAACAGTTACTGTTTTCAAGGTCCAGCCACGTCATTACTGCAAGTTGAATGATTCTGATTGGCTAAGAGAAAATAGACAGTCATAGTAAATTTCCACACATTGTCAGTTAATCAGATTCACGTGTCCATAGATCACTTGTTGACGTTTTCACGCTGGAATTAGGCATGTAGTGACCTTCCAGGTCTGGAGCCGGCGCCAGTTTGTTCAGAACAACATCACTCTACTTAGGATATCCGTTTTACTCCTTCAATACTGATCTGTAACACAGAATACGGCGAACATACACAGTTTCTCCTAGGTTGGAGTTGATTGAGATCCAGTTCTGACCAGAAAGTTTCCCAAAACATACTGATAACGTTCTTTCTCTCAGTAGGAGGTACAGACAGTATTCACCATAATTCTTTTGTGTTTCAGTAAAAGAAAATATAAAATGAATAAAAGAAAATTTAAAATGACAGACAAATCCATATTTCTCTCTGGAAGCCGGGCTAAGTGAGTAAGCACTGTTACTGCACTCCTGGCATCAATGGCATGTTAGGGGTGTGTGATGCCACCAAAATCCAAACACACGACAACATGTTGCTATCAAGTGTTAAGCGACACATCACACATCCCTAGGCCAGACCCTCAGTCACTCTTCAGAGACCAAATACAAACTTTAGAAAACAATCAGTGGTTCTATTGATTAAGTAATATCATAACTGGAAAGAATCATTAAAAATCTTTACAACAATATAGGAGGATAAATATTGAATAAGACTTTGATTTTTTTTATATATATATATATAATGTATATATATGTATGTATGTGTATATATATGTGTATATATATGTGTGTGTATGTATATTGAAGCGGCAGTGGATTTCAGAATCCGCCCCTTTCATCTTTTATGTATTTAAATTTATTTACTTATTTAATTTTTATATTTTATAAATGTATGTTTATATTTAGATGCACAAGTTGTCTTTTTAGTCACTTAGTACTGTATATAGACAGTATGTATTGGTTTGAATTTACATGGACGACGATCACATTATCATTCTTACCATTTAATTTTGTAAAGTGTCTTGCCAGCTGGAAAATAAATCTGTTGACCTGCCAAAGCCATTTTTACTTGCATTTGCTACTGGGCCAGAGTTAATTTTGGACCATTATGATATTGATCTATAAATGTGATGTATCATTTCATGCTGTCATGCTCTGCCAACTTAATACAAGGCTTAACACTGTGTGTCCACAGCTACCAAGGCTGGTTCCTCTTCCTCCAGTCCTGGACCGTCTCCAGCCAAACCCACTCAGGGCAGTGCTTTATCAGCTCAGCTATGTGACCACAACCATAAAGACAACTTGCTGCGGGAGTTCCGCAAACTCTGTGCCTTAGTTGCAGAGAAGTCAGGCTACAACGCCAAGACCGAGATCATCAGAGACTTCTTAACAAAAGGCTCTGGTGGAGGTAAGCATGACTAGAGCCATCATTAAGGCCAAAATTGTCATTAATTGCTCACCCTCATGTCGTTCCACACCCGTCAGACTTTTGTTCATCTTCAGAACACAAATAAAGATCTTTTTGATCAAATCTGAGAGCTTTCTGTACTCTCCTAAAACGGCTATTCAACTACCACTTTGACACTACAAAAAGTTAATAAAGAGATCGAAAAAAGGAATCCATAAGTTACACCGTCTACACCAGATGTGACCGTTGACGCGCCGCAACAGCTAGAAGTGGTCTACACTGGACGCAACAAAGCGACCATTGCAAAGCATTTGTCCTTCATGTCAGTACGTCATAAATAGAACGAGACTTCAGTTTACTGTCAGGGTTTGTGGCATTGCACCGCGCCGCATCCAGTGTAGACAACATCACTGATTATAATGGGTTATATTGTCTTTTATCACGCCGCTCGCGTCCGGTATAGACATGGTTTTAGGCTTTTATTTGCATATAAACATTGATCAGCGAACATAAACAGTAGCTCAACCGAACCTGCTTGACGTGTGAGAACAAACCTCATTGGTTCTTGCGGAAGCTCAAACGTGCTGCGTAACACGAGAATGAACCTCATTGGTTCTCGCACGTGAACATGCTTGAGCTTCCATTTACCACAACTGATGGGTGAGTTGATGAATGTTTATATGTGAATAAAAGTGTCAATTAAATCTGTTCATCATATAAAGGATTAATCTATCTTCAGAAAATTTGGACTAAACCGCTTGATTCATATGAATTATGTTTACGATCACTTTATGAACTTTTCGAAGCATCAAAAGCCCTGTTTCCACCGAAATTACCTGGCACAATTTGTTTTTTTTTTCCCAGGAACTTTTTTTTTTCTTCTTTTTTTTTCTCCCAGATCTGTTGCTGTCTTCGTTTCCATCTTGGTCTAAAGTATTGTGATGATTAGTCCGGTGACGTAGGACTGCACGCGACTTTCCAGAGCCCACTGGATTTCGTCATCCTCAAATAAACATAATAGAGCCTGAACCTCGTCGTCAGTCCCTTGGTCGTATTTTTTAAACTCCATTGTTGATTCGAATAGCAAACAACTCTTACTGCACACACCGCAACAAACTTTTAGGTTGAAATAAAATGCTGCGTGAACTCAACCAATCAGCATTGTTCAGCGCCCAAGTCCCACCCTCAAAAGTTCCTGAACTTTGAAAAAGTACTACCTCGCAAGCAGGGCCATTTTAAGGAGGAAATTTTTACCCGTAACTTTATTTAGACCCTGGTCCCTGCGGAAGACAGAGTACCACCCCAAAGTCCCTAGTTCCCTTGGGAAAGTTCCCATGGTGGAAACACTGCTAAATCGGTAGTTGCGTAGCTGTCGATAGAGACTTGGAGAGTACAGAAAGCTGTCAGATTTCCCTAAAAAGATCTTCATTT
This sequence comes from Gobio gobio, assembly GCF_949357685.1. Lineage (NCBI taxonomy): Eukaryota > Metazoa > Chordata > Actinopteri > Cypriniformes > Gobionidae > Gobio > Gobio gobio. The sequence continues at coordinate 11,226,667 of NC_137100.1, read as the reverse complement.
GTGTTCTGAAGATGAACGAAAGTCTTATGGGTTGGGAACGACATGAGGGAGAGTAATTCATGTAATTAATTTTCATTTTTGGGGGAACTAACTAAAGCCGCGTTTCCACCACGGGAACTTTCCCCAGGAACTAGGGGCTTTGGGGTGGTACTCTTGTGTGTTTCAACCGCAGGGACCAGGGTCTAAATAAAGTTCTGGGTAAAAATTTCCCCATGAAAATGGCCCTGCTTGCGAGGTAGTACTTTTTCAAAGCAAGGAACTTTCGAGGTTGGAACTTGGGCGCTGAACATACTGATTGGTTGAGTTCACGCAGCATTTTATTTCAACCTAAAAGTCTGTTGCGCTGCGAATCAACAATGGAGTTTAAAAAGGATTATCTGATGACTAGGTTCAGGCTCTATTAAGGCCCCGATCAGACAGAACGTGTTTTTGCAGTGAGAGATGCCTTTTTTAAATAGATTTCTGTTGGCAGAGAGCATTATGCGCGCTGCTTATGCACCCCGGGCGCCTCGTGTTTTAACCGCCTGCTACGCCTCGCGTTATTGAAGGAGCGCTCTGAGCGCATGAAGTTGAGAAAAAAATCAACTCTGAGCAGAAAAGCACTCGACGTCATCACACGTATTCTCCATTGTCCATTGATTAGACTGACTGCACAGCTTATTCGGGGGTTGCCTAGAAACAGCACACTGCTTTTTTCTAAATCAAAAAAACGTCAACCCAAAAAGGCAGTGCCTCACGTTTTCAAACCTGAAAAACGCCTTCTGTCTGATCGGTAGGGGCCTAAGCTTATATGCGGAGGATGAAATCCAGCGGGAACTGGAAAGTTGCAAGCAATCCTACATCACCGAACTAATCTTCACGGTACTTTAGACCGCGATGGAAACGCAGACCGCAGCAGGTCTGGGGGAAAAAGAGTTCCTAGGAAAAAAGTTCCTGGAACAAATTGGTCCGGGTAATTTTGGTGGAAACGGGGCTTAACACAAGCAGTCTCAAAGTGATCTTTGTTAATCTCCCTCCCTCATCTTCACAGACAAATTCAGAGGAGATTTGTACCTGACGGTGAAGCTTCTCCTCCCAGGAGTGGTAAAGAATGTGTACAACCTCAATGACAAACAAATTGTCAAGCTTTTCAGCCGCATATTGAATTGCAGTCAGGATGAAATGGTGCAGGACTTGGAACAGGTTTGTCGCATTGTCTTGCATATTTCATCCGCAAAAGTAGTCCAAGAAATATTTGAGCCTTTTCTTAATTGATCTTTATCGGTTTTATATAGGGAGATGTTTCAGAGACAGTGCGGATGTTTTTCGAGGACAGCAAGTCTTTTCCTCCAGCAGCCAAGAGTCTTTTGACCATCCAGGATGTGGATGCTTCACTGAGCCGTCTATCCCTACTCACAAAGGAGGATGATCAGCAGACAGAGCTGCAGGACATTGCTAAAAAGTGAGATAGAAATAATTTTCATCTTTGATTATATAAAATGCTTATTTAACCCACTGATGCTGTTCGGTCTTTTTTTTTTTTTTTGGAGACTGAAAAATTTTACGTTTTGTTTTTTTAGAATGTTTTCCTTCATTGGAATGGTACGAAACATGTAGGTTTTGGCACTTGCTGTTGTTCGCAGTCAAAAATGACCGCATGGGAAATTAATTAGTGACAAATTTCATCTATTGGACACGTTTAGTACTGTGTGCACAATTGTTTTACGGAAAGCTAAATTTTTGTGATCAACCTCACAGATTTATGGCTTTGATTTTCTCAGTTTTAGAGTAAAATGTGTTTTGGAAAATATATTTCATATAAAAAAGTAAAAAAAATATATATATATATTTTATTTTTATAACAATAAATTTCATTCAAAAGTTCTTTTTTTTTTTTTTTTTTTTTTTTTCACTTCAGCAAAAATCCGCTACGTGTTGTTTTTAAAAAGAGACCAAACTTAAGTCTCTGATCCAAAGTATTTACAACAGTTCAAGTTGGAAATGTAATTTTCAGATCCATGCTCAAAAAATTAATCAATGGATTATAACTACTGCATAAATTAATTCAGTACCATAGAATGCCTTAAAACACTAGACATTATATCGAGCTAAAATCTAGTGCAATCATTTCATTGAAATAAAAATAAATTCTGTCATTTGACCGACACACAAACAATACCAGAGGGTTAAAAAACATGTTTTCCATTTGTTTGAATTTTGATTATGCTAATTTTAAAATGCGTTTCTTGATTCCCAGATGTACCGGAAATGATCTGAAGTGTTACATTCGTTTGGTCAAGCATGATCTGAAAATCAACTCGGGGGCTAAGCACGTGTAAGTGTTGCTAGTAAATTGTACCTAAAGGCATCATGTTTGTTCTGTCTCACTCAGTGTAACCTTTCTCTCATCAGTTTGGATGCTGTGGACCCTAACGCATATGATGCCTTCAAAGCCTCCCGTAACCTTGGTGACGTAATTGACAGGGTGCTACGGAACCAGCAGGAAGCCTCTAATGGAACAGGGCCCCGAAAGATTCTTAGTGTGGAGGCGTCTCTGATGACCCCCGTACAGCCAATGCTGGTCTGAGTCTCTAGTGATCTTAAATAGATAATTCACAAAAAAAGAATTTTCCTGTCATAATTTACTATGTTGTTCTAATCATGTATGACTTTATTTCTTTTGTGGAACACAAAAAAAGATATTTTGAGAAATGTTGGTAACCAAACCATTTTGATTAAACAATTTCTCAGAATATCTTCTTTTAAGTTCCACCAGAAGAAAGTAATACAGGTTTGGAACAACATGAGAACTCTCATTTTTGGGTGAACTGTCACTTTAATTCCATATTCTTCAGCTACAGATTGCATTCAGTATTAAAGGTGCAGTGTGTAGTATTTATGAGGATCTTTTGACAGAAATTAAATATAATATACATAACTATGTTTTCAGTGGTGCATAAACATGTGGACCTTACATAATGAACCGTTATGTTTTTATTAACTTAGACTGAGCCATTTCTATCTACATACACCGCGGGTCCGCAATTTTGCGCCGCCATGTTTCTACAGAACCCCAAAACTGCTCTACAGAGCGCTAGCTCTGCTGTCTCAGGCGACATCTTTGTCCTATGTCAGCCACCGTAGCTTCTCTGTGCTGTGAAAAGAAGGGGTGGGCGGTTGTAATTCGCAACCTTACCACTAGATGCCAGTAAAATTTACACAGTGCACCTTTAATTGAAACTAAATCATTTGGACTATAAGTTGAAGATTATTAACTCTTTCCCTGCCAGCTATTATTATTTTTTTTTTTCACTAAGTTGCCAGCCGCCAGCGTTTTTGATCATTTTCACAAAATGTATTTGTTCTAGCTTCATGCATTCTTTTTTTTAAATTAAAATTTGGTACGTTTTATAAAAAAAGCAACACATTGAGCAAAAAGCTGAGAAAATCACGTTGTTGTCAAAGACTATTTCTGAATCAGATTCAGTACAATGAGCAAAACAGATGGGGTAGAACGAGTCCATCAACACCCCCAAAGCTTGCACAGTCCAAACCCCTTCCTGGGTCGACATTCCTCTCTGTAGCATTTGGCCGTTTTGATTTATATGCCATTTATTGTTGCTGATCGCATTATTTTCATATGCATCTGCTTGCATATGAGATCGCTCGTTTCTGCTTCTTTTTGTCCTGTTTGGAGATACTGTACTCATTCTGGAGATGTGTAATGGCGCCCCCTAGCGTATTACATTGAAAACACTCAATGGCAGGGAAGTGTTTTCTCATAAAAGACAAGATAACTCATCTGTGGTGGGGAAAGTTAATAAGCAGAAAGATATATTTTGTTTAAATAATTTAAAAAAAGTAATACGATTATGCCTAGTATTTACTTTTTTTAAATCTACTGCTTGTTTTTATTCTTGTAGGCAGAGGCGTGTAAGTCCATTGAGTATGCCATGAAGAAGTGTCCTAATGGGATGTACTCTGAGATCAAGTATGATGGTGAGCGTGTGCAGGTCCATAAGAATGGCGACCACTTCAGTTACTTCAGTCGAAGTCTCAAACCAGTACTTCCACACAAGGTTAGGACCTCCAGCAACTGTTAGCTGTATTTATTTGTATGTGTGTATGTATGTGTGTATATGTGTGTGTGTGTGTGTGTGTGCGCGCATTTGAAATCAAAGATTTATTTTAAAAATTGATTTCTCCTGCAGGTTGCTCATTTTAAAGAGTTCATACCGCAGGCATTTGCTGGTGGCCATAGCATGATCCTTGATGCTGAAGTTCTTCTGATTGACACAAGGTCTAGCAAACCACTGCCTTTTGGGACACTTGGAGTACACAAGGTAAACCAGAGAGCAATTATGTTTTGGCGTTCCTTAATGCCCGGTGCACACTGTAGGATTTTGGGCTGTCCCAGACGAAAGATAACCAATCGTGGCGATTTCTGTGTCCTACGTCGTACAGTGAGAGAGGTTTTAAAGATGGACGTTTTCACGGTCTTGCGACCAAAGATAGCCTGCGATAATTTTCTGACAGTGTCAGAAATTTAGCATGGTCATCAGTGTTTTTGTTCCTACGACCTACATCCACTGACTAGCCAATAAAAAATGGTGTATTTATCAACGCGACATGGAGCGAAAACATAAAGCTACTTACCTCAAGCTCCATACAAAATTGGCATGCCAAGTTGGCCTCTTCCCTAGCAATGACGCAGCCATAATCTCCTTTTTCTCTTTTTTTCTGTGCACATGAAAACCACAATTGCCAAAGTGTGATTCATCTTGCTCTATTTATTTACTTACCACTAGCACATGCTGATGAAGTTTTATTCTTCGACACTAACTTGCGTCGTAGCCTACGATTCAATAGGTGTCATCATCGTACAGTCTACATGCATGTCGTACACAAGTTTATTAGATCCATGTTGTATAGTGCAATTTGTAACGATCTTATAGGATTGCCGAAATCGCGCAGCCTGCAGCAGGCATAAAAGAATGTTTCAAATGCACTATCATTTGAAGCTTTCTGGAATAGACCCCAGAACTGAGGTTTTTGTTTGTTTGTTTTTTCAGAAAGCAGCTTTCCAAGACGCTCAAGTGGGTCTGTTTGTGTTCGACTGCATTTATTTTAATGGTGTCAGTCTCATGGACAAGTGAGTTAACCTAAAGGAATTCATTTTTCATTATCTGAAGGTTATTTCATGTTTTAGAACAATAAAACATTTATATTAAAGTTTTATTGACATTTTCAATCTAAGACTTGAAAGATGTTGATGTGGTGATGTTTTTCAGACCTCTCTGTGAAAGAAGAAAGTTTCTCCATGACAATATGGTGGAAGTTCCCAACAGGATTCTGTTCTCAGAAATGAAGCATGTCACGGTCAGTTCTACAGTGGTATTTTAAATATGTTTTTCTTTCTCTACCCATCATGCATGTCCTCAGTATTTTAGAATGTGTAGGTAGGTCAAGTTAATTAAAGGTTATTGTTATAGTAATACTTCAGGGTGGATGATTTCATTATGGCTAATGACATTGTGTCCCAACAGAGAGCTGCTGACCTGGCAGAAATGATCACGCGTGTCATCAGAGAGGGACTGGAGGGGTTGGTTCTGAAGGATATCAAGGTACAGGCTACATTTTGAATGCAATACTAGCGTACTGCAAACTGCAAAGTATGCTACCTTACTAAAGGACTTGAATTCGTATGATATAACCCATGTTGTAAGGCCTGTACACACCCAGACAAATGTTTGGTGTGAAAATTTGGATACATTTAAATTTGAATGAAGACTGATAATGCGTCTCTTCAGACCATAGACCTTAAAAAAATATGGACGACATGTCTTCACTACCTTCCACTGAAGAAAAGTGAAGCCGCCAATGTCCGAATATGGCGCTGACATCTTGCGCAGATTTGGGACTGGAGTCTGCGTTGTAGAGAGCAGAAAGTAGAGCCGCGATATCAAAAGCCTGTCCACACTTTCACAGATGCCGAACAATTTATTATGTCGGTGTGAAATAAACACTTTATGGAAATGTAGAAATTAAAGGGATAGTTCACCCAAAAATTTAAATTCTGTCATCATTTACTCACCCTCAAGTTGTTCCAAACCTGTGAGAGTTTCTTTGTTCTGCTGAACACAAAAGTATATATTTTGAATAATGTTTGTAACAAAGCAGATAGAGCAACCATTGACTACCATAGTATTTTTTCCCCTACTATGGTAGTCAATGGTTGCTCTATCTGCTTGATTACAATCATTCTTATATACAATATATACTTTTGTGTTCAGCAGAACAAAGAAACTCATACAGGTTTGGAACAACTTGAGAGTGAGTAAATGATGACAGAATTTACATTTTTGGGTGAACTATCCCTTTAAAGCTAAAGCTCCAATCTCCTCCCGAAAAAAAGTCTGTTGGTGGAGAAGCTGTCAATCATGACGTCACACCCCCTGTTTTATAGCATCAAATAATGAACTAAAACCAAACTTATTTATAAAAGCGAACACTTGAAATTAAAACAGCGTGATTTAAAAACTGCCTAAAATGACAGAAACCAATTTTGGGAAAATTATTTGAAGTGTAATTTGATTGTTTAGTTTGTCTCCCATCCATTAGAATACATGGAGGGGTGGGGTTATGACCTATACTGGGACCAACCACCTGGGGTCGAGACGTTTTGGCTTCAGTTTTCAACACTAGTGCGGCATGCTTACTTCAGACCAAGTGGCAACCTCCCCCAGTTTCTCTTGAAGCCAATACGGAAGTGACTTAAACTGCAATTCATTGACTGGCCGCTAGGGACAGGCTCCAGAAGGGAGCAGAATCTCATTGAGCCCCATGTTAAAATGCCCAACTTTACAGAAGAACAAAAACATGTTTACAGCCTGGTACAAATTGTGGTTTTGGTCTATACAGCTGCCCTTCATGACAACTGTGAGGGGGTGAATTTTTTTATAACTCATTCGTTTACATTATATAAAGCCTTAAAGTTCTGCATAGTTAAGGGTGGCCACTTTGAGTGACAGGTGGATTGTCGTTTGTCTGCCGTCTGCTAGTCATCACGTCACCTCAGCTCCAGCCACGTCCCGCCTCTTTGCCCATTTTCTGTTATCTGGGAGTGACGTGCTGCCAAGATGTCAACAGCCAACTACGAGGCTTCAAAACTGCTCTACAGAACCCTATGGGTGACGTCACGGACACTACGTCCATTTTTTTTACAGTCTATGCTTCAGACCCACACGAATATTCGCATCCTATCAATGCAACAATTTTTTTTTTTTCCAGAGATGTATTAATCTGTTTCCAGCCCATTGCAAACAAACTACATTCACACTGTCAATCTTTGGGATTGACAACTGAATTTGCTTACAGGAGTGAGTCTTGAAATTACCCGTTTTCACAGTAACTCACAGTAGCGTCTTGAATACTGTCTGTATGAATGTGCAATGGGAGTCAAGCCCATATTCTCAATTTCATTAACTGGCAGCAGCTTTTATGTCTGGGTGGAGAGCGGAGGATTTGAATCGTGCATAAAACACAAACTGATAGGAGTAGTGAGTGGGTCTTAAACCGTCAGGTGACTCGCACGTCTCTGTCACACTGTATGACATATTCACGGGACAACTACTTGTCCAAGCCAGCTCCATTCATACATGGTGGGTTTTCCGAGAACGCAGTTGTGAGTTCTTAAAATGTACAAGTGTGAGTTTGGTTGCGTTTTCTCTCCTATAAATAACTGAACTGTGTATGAACTTAACAGTATCAAGGAATTGAATTGGATCAAATTTGAGCCAAACATTCCTGTTGTTGTAAACAGTCCTTGATTCATTGATTGGCATCCTGTTACCATCTAGGAAGTAAAAATGTTTCATTCGTAATCCGGTTTGTGAGGCAAACATCTCAATTCCCTGCAGAATGTTTAAACGGAGGCAAAAAATGATGGTTGACATTACTTCCGGGTTCTTTGTTACGCTGGAAATGAAAGGTCAAGCACATTGCATTGTAGGATACAGCTTGCAGCTCAAGGTGCTCTGTTGTGCACTTCACATTTTGATAAATGTCATGCGTTGTCCTGTCTGTTCCATTCTCACTGAAAATGTGCATACTGCGCACAGTATACATACTGCAAAAATAGTATGTAGCCAATAGCCCATGATCTCAATGACAAAAGCCCAAGGATTCTGTCAGCTTATTGCTCTCAGGTGAAAAAGTGGCATACATGCTGGGAGCTATCACCCTGTAGCCCAAGTATGGTTGCCCACTGAAACCAAGCAGGGTTGAGCCTGGTCAGTACCTGGATGGGAGACCTCCTGGGAAAACCAGGTAGCTGCTGGAGTTAGTGAGGTCAGCAGGTGGTCTGTGTGGGTCCTGACACCCCAGTTTGGTGATGGGAACACTAAAGCATGTCAAAATGCACTGTGCTTTGGATGAGATGTTACTCTGTGGTCATAAAAAAATCCCAGGATGTCCTTCGAAAAAGAGTAGGGGTGTAACCCCGGCATCCTGGCCCATTGGCCTCCTGATCATCCCCATATACTGATTGGCTTCATCACGCTGTCTCTTCTCCACCAATAAGCTGGTGTGTGGTGGGCATTCTGGCACAATATGGCTGCTGTCGCATCATCCAGGTGGATGCTGCACAATAGTGGCGGTTGAGGAGATTCCCACCCTGCCATATATAAAGTGCTTTGAGTACCCAGAAATGTGCTATATAAATGCAACACATTTTTTTTTATTAACTTCATGCTTCTGAGCTTTATTGTTGTTTCAGGGGTTTTATGAGCCAGGAAAGCGTCACTGGTTGAAGGTGAAGAAGGACTATCTGAATGAAGGAGCAATGGCGGACACAGCTGACCTTGTGGTGCTTGGAGCTTTTTATGGCAAAGGCTCAAATGGTCAGTATCGGCAGTCCAATCCAAATGGTTTTAAACAATTATTGAACTTAAGAGCTGTTAGTGTTCACAATTTTGAAATATTCTGTCCTATCACACAGGTGGAATTATGTCCAGTTTCCTCATGGGCTGCTATGACCCAGAATCCAGGAAGTGGTGCACTGTGACCAAGTGTTCAGGAGGCTATGACGACGCCACGCTAGCCAGACTGCAGAAGGAGTTGGACGTCATCAAAATAGGCAAGGTAAATCTCATGACTTAAGCAGTAGATTTTCTTCTGCCTATATCAGATTTATGAAAGTTGCATGACGCAAGTTTCCTGTTAATCTTGCCATCACAGGATCCAAGCAAGATCCCAGGATGGTTGAAGATTGTCAAGAACTATTATCCAGATTTCATTATCCGGAATCCAGAAGTAAGACTGAGCCAATCCTCTTCCCAATATGACCAAAGGGATGCTTAATGTTTATGTGCTTGTAATGTGAAATGAGCTTGATGCGACTGTTTAAAACCTGGTTACAGTTGAGTATATGATTGGAAAAACGGCAATGAAGGAACTTTATTGGCTTATCTCTTTAACTCGGATGAATGTGTTAAATAGACCCTACACTCAAATGTTTAAGATGTTTGTACTGAACTGAAACTGTAGTAGTTTGTATTGTGTGTACGACTGAGGATGAATATATCCTGTTTGTTCATGCAGAAAGCACCAGTGTGGGAAATAACCGGAGCAGAGTTCTCCAAATCAGAAATGCACACTGCGGATGGCATATCCATCCGCTTCCCACGATGCACTCGAATGCGTGACGACAAGGACTGGAAGACAGCCACTAACCTTCAGCAGCTCAAGGTACCCTTGACTGTAAAATGAAATTTGCATATCTGTAAGCATTTTGCATGGAGAAGCAATTAGGAACTGCAGAATGTGCCATCAAGCGCCTCAAAAGATGTTACATGTGTGAATAATTTAAAACCAATCTTTTCTTGGCATGTACAAAATGATGAAACTATATGCTCTTAAAATCAGCATGAAATGAAAATTGCCCTCATTCATTTAGTAAATGCATGATCTTACTGTGAATGACTCATCCTTGTACATTTTTCTTTTTTTTCATAAAAAATGCCATAATTTGATCTTCCGGTGAACCAACAGATTTTTCTCAGTTTACGCATGTCTGACTTCTCCAATCATTTAATTTGCTTAAACCCCGGCCCTCCACACTCGGCTTCCAACTCGCATTCAGTTTTGAGTCCAACGCCCACATCTCAAAATCCAATCAACAACTGATAGGTTGAGACAAGTCCCCGCCCTACTTTTTTTGTTGTTGCTGATACTACTTCTGTTTTTAATCACAACTTGTGTCAAATTAGAATCTTTTTTTTATTTTGTAAATAATCAAATACATTTTTTTTTAAAGGGGTCATGAACTGGCTTTTTTTTTTTTTTTTATGTATACTGTTGTCTGAGATCTACTTGTGACTTTCGTGTGGTTTTTACATTCAAAAACATCATAATGAATAAGTAATAGGCTATTTTCTACCCTGGTTTTGAGCCTCTCTCATGGAGCGCTCGTTTTTATGGGTGTGCCGCAATGAAGACTTGGAAGTAAACACCCACTGCTATGATTGGATAAGCTTTGCATATTATAATGAGCTTCTCCTCCCCCGTGAGTACAAGTGAGGGATTGTTTTGAAAGCGTGTGGGAAATGGCAACCGGAATTCTCTCATCCACCCGCAATTAATATGAATGTAATTTTTTTTTATTACTTGGCCCGCCCGATCGGTGGATATAACCGCGAACCGTGCATTACTAATACACACACACGCGCGCACACACACACACACAGCAGAGTCAGACAAATCAAAGCATGATCAAAACTTCTTCAATTGTATTTTTCCTTCAAATATCAAGTCAAGTATTTAAGGCCGGCGGGCAGGCCATATGTTTTGGTAGCCTGTCTGGAAAAAACCCGGGACGTTGGGCTTTATGAGCCCTGGCCCGAACGCCTCAAATAAAGGATTCTCCAGCCTGTGACAGCGTGCTAATTTATGTTCAGTTAGACACATACACACACAATCAATAGATCTCAAACGATCTGTAACAATGCAATACTTTCACATATATAAAAAACAAATTTTTTACTCACATTAGTATGTTGCTTCATTCATTCATTCATTCATGTAATCTCATCCTGTCTGCAAATCCAGTCTCTTGTTTACAAACGAATCCGTGGTGAAATGAAGGAACACGTGCAATGTCTTACCCATGTGAGCTGGATCTTCATAAAAAATAAAGTTTATCCATATATTGGAATCCAAATGAAGCTTATGCAGCATGTTTATTGCTTGGAAGTTCGATCCGGTTTAGCTCCACGTAGGCCCATAATCGGTGGGCGGGGCTACAGAATCAGGCGTACTTCTGTTGAGGCGGCGTTTCACCACACTCTGACGTCACATTCTGAGATCATTCGTTTTCTGGGCCTGGTGTCAATAAAAGCTTCTCTTTGACTAACGAGGAAGTTTTCAGCTCCGAAAAGTAAAGGATATTCTTATATCACGATTAACTTTTATATATCAAAGGCTTAATGAAAAGTTAATTTCTCAATTCATGACCCCTTTAAATGAAATTCACCATGAAATTAAAATTGACAAATGTTTCTTATGGAATGTTGCATTATTTATTATAATAACTTCATAATCAAAATAACTTCCCCTTTTAAATGCAACATCTTTTCTTTGATGTGTTTACTGGCGCAAGGACAGGACAACCAGTCACCCACATCACAGCAATAGCAAACCACAACCATCCAATCAATTCCAGATGGACAAAATCAAGTCCCATCCTACTTTTTTTTGTTTGTTTTTATTCCGTTTCACTCTGGTGTATGTCACAATAGAGATGAAAAGACTGTTGCAACTTCCATTTCATGTCAACATTTAATTCTTTTTGTTGCAGGAGCTGTATCGTATCTCAAAGGAGAACTGTGATTTTGAGGTAACAGCTGGTCCATCCAAAACTAGCAAAAATGACAAGAGCTCCTCAGGAGGAGAGAGTGGAGGAAGCTCTCCCTCGGTATCTCATGGAGCTTCCACAGCTAAAAAGACCAGTAAGCATTTGCTATGAACCGATCCTGTTGGGTCTATAGTTGTCAAGTGTGCCATCTGCATCATAAAAGAGCCATTAAAAAAGCTCTAATGTTCTGTCATTTTCAACTGTTCAGAAAACGGTCATACCCCCAAAGCAAAGGCAGTGAAAACAGAATCATCCTCTCCAGCAGTTAAGAGGAAACTACCCACAGAGAAACAAGAGGCCAAGAAGGTATACACACACACGACCGTTGAAAAGTTTGTGGTGGATACGATTTTGTTTTTTGAAGTCTCTAATGCTCAAGTCTGATCGAGTTTGATCAAAAATACAGGAAAATATTTGAAGATATTTTAAAATAAAGCTGAATTTTCAGCGTCATTACTCCAGTCACATGATCCTTCAGAAATCATTCTAATATGCGGATTTGATTATCAAGAAACATTTGTGATGCGTAAAAACTGAACTTTCTATTCATCAAAGAATCCTGAAAATGTTTTATCAAAGAAACAGCGTTTATTTGAAATAGAAATATTGTGTAACATTGTAAAAGTCTTTACTTAAATCAATTTAATGCAACCTTGCTGAATAGAAGTTTTCATTTCTTAAAAAGAAAAAAAATCTTTTAGTCTGTCTTTTCATCTTCATATATCCGACTTTGGTTAATCTTTCTCCTCAAACTCTGTGATCTCACTTAATTTCAGATAAAAAAAGAACCTGTTCACAGCAATGGACAAAGTAAATTGAAGACCATTCAAACAACGGACCCGAAGAATGAAAAGGTTTGTTTTAGCTCTTTTGCTTGCTTTGGAACTTTTAACCTTTAGGTTTGTTAACACTTGGCTCGTTTGGTTCAATTAAAACTAGGGCTGTGCGATATTGAAGAAAAATGCGATATTCGTTATGCGATACGATATTGCTTTAAGTGTGTAAAATCTATTTCTTTCCCCAACTGATATCTTTCACTTAAAGCATAACTGACTGTGTTTACATGAATACTCATCAATACAGCCATTATGACACACTTGAACTGTCAAAGACACACACAGTTGTGTAAAAAGACACGAAAAAAGAACTGCTTGTGCGCACGTTTCGGTGTGTGTCAGACAGCACGAGACTGCAAGGAGTTGTTTTTCGCAAGTTATTGCGTTTACTCTTTTTCACGTCAAGCAAGTCACATAAGTAACAGTCGTGAGCCCAGTCTATTCTCTGCCAAATGCGTCAACCTAAAACGTACCCTTTTCACAATGTTGAAGTAGCCTATTAAAATCATTCAGATATTGCGTGCCCTTGCGATACGCATATTGCGATATGTACATTTGCGATATTTCGATATATTGCGCAGCCCTAATTAAAACAGACTCTGGTGAGATTGCTCTGTTAGTGCAGTTCTTTTGAAAAAGCGTGAATGCTGTTTTACATCTGTTCCACATTGGAACCCCATTGACTTTAATTGCATGGACAAAATTGGAAATTTTCAAAGTAACCCCATTAGCACGCTGCATAAGAGTGTCATACAGATTAGGAACGACATGAGGGCGAGAACATTTAAATTTTTCAGTGAACTGACCCTTTAACCCTCTGGTCCTCTTCGTTTAGGGGTCACACTGTGTCAATTTACCCCCCCCCCCCCCCCCCAACTACTGTCAACTAAAACAGTATTCCATGTTAAAATAGAGACTAGGCATTCGGAATCCAATTTTTGGAAGGTAGATTAGTGCCATCTGGTGGGAGTTAAAAAAAGAAAAACTGATGTACTGCCATGTTGTAATCACAAGATTCCTATATAAAGTGGCTTATAAATTCTCTAGTGTTTTTAGACATAAATACTACTTTTGATTAAGTTGTGGATGTGGATTTATACTTAGACATTCTCAAAGATTACTTTTTGACAAGGTTTAGGTTTTTTTTTATGTTGATTTGAAGTGTCAGTTTTTGCATTAGTAAATTCAAACCTGAGCAGAGGAGAACATTTTGGACATATAACATCAAAATTCAATAAAAATGAACCGGTATATTTTATCACCGCATAATAGATCTGATTTCAAAGGAAATGTCTGTAAGATTGTGGCCAAAACTGGTATTGCAATCATTTTCAAATTACTGTAGAGCAGTGTATCCCCTCTCCCCCTCACTCGAGGTGACCAGATAGGCTGCAGGAACGTAGGCTGCTAGAAGGAGCTTCCAATGGCAAGTGACGAATCCTACACAGCAAGTTCTTTGTTTTTCCATTGTCACAAGGTTTTTCTGATTCATAACGAGGTCTTTTAGGTTTCGTAAAGTTTTATTTTTTTTATCCAAAAAGCTTGTAGCTGCAGCTGTGGTAACTAGAGCAGAGCTGGCAACCCGGATGCCGAAACACTACTGACTTCGTGATTAGTAGATAGGTGGAGGGTGGCGCTTCAGGCCAAAACACATGTCAACGTCAACATCAACATAAGTTGAGGGCTGCAACTTCACTTTTAAAATGACAATATCCTGGCCGAACAACTGTTGGCAGTGATATAAATATTTGAAATTAACATGATTTCTTAATGTCTAGTGACATATCAGGGCGATTTTATGATTAATTGAAATACTTTTCTTACATACAGTTCCTTTTAACCTCTTATTTGAGTCTTTTGGCTCAATTTTACCATATTGATACAGCCACACCAGTTAATTTGTGTGAGAGTGTGTCTGTTTTGAACTCTTGATGTTTTAGAGTGTAACCTCTTCCTTGCTGTTTTTTTTTTTTGTTTTTTTTTACTGCATTGTGGCTGAATTAATGATTGTTTCACACATTTGAAAAGTGCTGTTATAGTTGACATTGACAACCCCCCCCCCTCCCCCCACCCACAAAACATATATATATATATATACACTTGGTGAGCTTTATATATATATATATATATATATATATATATATATATATATATATATATATATATATATATATATATATATATATATATATATATAGCTCACCAAGTGTCATCCCATTCCGATGAAGCAAAAAATTATAATTTCAAAATGTAAAATGTGTCAGCAAAATTCAGCTTTAACCCTCTGGTCCTCTTCAGTCAAATGACTGTTACAATACTTCCATCTCAAATGAACTATAAATAGCCATTTGTAGGTTGATTCCCTCAAAACATGTAAATGCTGTGCACAATTGACACGTTTTCACCCTTGTCCATGTTCCTGCAGACACTACTGGACATTTTCACAGGCGTGAAGCTCTACCTCCCTGAGTCGGTACAGGATTTTGAGAAGCTGCGACGTTACTTCCTAGCGTACGATGGAGATCTGGTGCCTGAGTATGACTCTGGTTCAGCCACACATACACTGAAAGAGCCAGAGGACGACAGTTCAGCCCAGAAGGTCACCTCCAACTGGATCTGGGAATGCATCCGAAAGAGGAGGGTGGTTCCCCCCTGCTGAACGATGATGTAGAGACTGCTCAAAGAACACTAGCACAAAGCTCAGGTTTGCTGTTTTTTAACAAGCAATGTCATTGGAAAAAATGCCCGTTTCACCAAACACGCAGCTACAAAAATACAATGCTGTCAATCACGACAGACCGAGTTGAATGAACTTTTTCTAAACCGTGTCTCCAAATCATTTTTTGTTAGCTTTACCACATTGTGGTATTAGAAAACTGTCACTCCTAGCTTTTCAAGTTTGTGTTGGTTTAACATGGAGATATTTTCTCACTATGGATTCTCATATTTATGATTTTTAAACTTTATTTTGGTGTCATTGACTAATGCTGACACTCATTTCTTAAGCATATTCTTCAAGAAGGTCAATAAGTGTAATGATTTTGATGACTCCATCATAATACAATGTCATTTATCTGTTTTGGCAAAGGATGTTTGTATGAAGTATGCTCTTGGGCACAGGACAAGTGATTAATAATTCAATAGTAACAGCCATGAGGCATGATTGTGGAACAAATAATTGTGTAGAGTAAATTGGGAAAGAGCCCTCTAGCTTAGTAATGGTAGTTGCGTGTAATTTCAAATATCACAATCATTCTAATTAAAACAAGCTTTTTATGCACAAAGAAATTGATTTGTGCTTGAATTGAGTCAGTCTAGCATGCAATAGGGAAACGCAGTCCTGTTCTGAAATATGAGTGATTGTGTGTGTCTGTAAAACACATTAATTTTCTGATTTTGTCTAATCGGTAAGGTGCACTCAGTAATTTTTGGACTTATACTGACACATAGAGGTGAGACAGCATAATGCACGAATTTGTTTTTCCATTGAAAAATTGTCATTTTTACTGTAAGTACTGAGGAAAACGCATCTTTTAAAGTTGCTCTTTGTTCCATTCATCATTTAGAAAATATTAAGGTGCCAACATAAAAGATTTTAATAAAAAAAAGAATGCAAGGCCTTTGTAACTTCAGTAAACGCATACAAAAAAAAAAAACGTACAAAGTAGCACATGTTCCTTATCACTTGTCAAAGACAAAAACAGTCCATAGAAATAATATACATATTTACACTGACTCTAAATATTCCTCTTAGTCTTTGAAATCAAAAGAAGCAGAGCCATTTGAATTGTCCATGAAAACACTGAGTGGCACTTCTGTCAAGGTTTACTGCTTTCTAGTTTCCTCTTGCCTGAAATGGAGGTCGTCCTCTCTTCAGACCAGTGACAAAGATCAAACTCCTCTACCAGATGACAAGCCTGAAGATAAAAAAAAACCCAGTAAATTGTAATGTTCCATACCCACTCAGTATAAATTGTATTGGGTTATTCTTAAAAACCTAGACCAGGGGTAGCCAATCCTGCTCCTATACCCCTTTTCCACCAAGTGCTGGTTCGGAGCCAGAGCCTAGTTTCAAATCTGTTCTTTGCCTTTCAACACCCAAAGCACCAGCTCTGAACCAGGAAAAATGCTTCTTAAGTAGCACCAAAACATTGCTGGTCAAGTCAAGTCAAGTCAACTTTATTTATATAGCGCTTTTAACAATGTAGATTGTTTCAAAGCAGCTTTACAGTGTTAAACAGGAAAATAATGCAGCATAATTTTATTCAGCTGTATAGCCATTCTGGAAAAATTTCAAGTATCATACAGTGACAGTGTGGGCTTTAGATCAATATTTCGATGTTTAGTTGAAAAATTTAGTGTCCCCAACTGAGCACGCCAAGCCAGAGGCAACAGTGGCAAGGAAACCAAAACCCCATTAGGTGACCTAATGGAGAAAAATAAACCTTGGGAGAAACCAGGCTCAGTCGGGGTGCCAGTTCTCCTCTGGCCAATTAACAAACAGCGTATTATTATTATTATTCTGGCAGTTTTACAGCTCGGAGGTCATAATAGATCAGAATATTCGAGGGACCGGGGGCAACATGCTGGAGACGGGTTTATTGAGGATGATGTTGATTAAATAATTATTAAAGTGCAATATTCGATATACTGGTCTAGAAGTAAGAACCGCTTGTGTCAGGGGCTGGGGGCGGGGTTACCGTGACCAAGACGAACACAAACCTGTGACCGCCATTTTTGAAATAGCAGCTAATGGCGCTAATAGCTGCTTGATTGTAATCTCCGTCTATACAAATCATGATGAGCTGCACGAATGCGTTGGATTCGCTGTGTTTTGATGCTGATGTAGGATTGTAAAGCCATGAGCATCAATAGTAACGTAACGTTTGCCATTGTTGATGGAAGGCTTGTTCGAGATGCATCAAAGAGAGCATACGACTCCTTATGCTTTTGAATCGCTCATGCGTTACTTTGATACCAAACGCGGATCGGTCTGCGCAGCTCTGATGCATCTCAACCAAGCCTGGTGTGTTTTAGTGTTTGTTTCCCACTGCCTCGCTAGCGTTGCTGAGGAAGAGGAGACGTATACAGGGACGTAAGAACTGGCTCAGTGGTGGCTCTCTAGCATGTGGAAAGGCAAACCGGTTCTTAGGCTCGTCAGTCGAACCAACTCCAAATGGGCACTAGCACTATCTCTGACCTAGCACC
Organism: Gobio gobio; assembly: GCF_949357685.1. Lineage (NCBI taxonomy): Eukaryota > Metazoa > Chordata > Actinopteri > Cypriniformes > Gobionidae > Gobio > Gobio gobio. Next base: position 11,208,733 of record NC_137100.1, on the reverse strand, counting down.
TGGGTCATTCTGGTGGAAAAGGGGTACTGGAGGGCTACCTTCCTGCAGAGTTAAGTCCCAACCCTGCTCCAACATACTTACCTGCTAAACCTTGAACACCATGAAGCTGGTTCAGGTGTGTTGGAGTAGGGTTGGAGCTAAACTCTGCAGGATGGTAGCCCTCAAGGAGCAGATCCCCTGATCTAGACAATTTATCCTAAAACCACCTGTCGTGATGATTTGGTCAGAGTCGCGGTTCGTAAGGACGAAGTCTCTGCGTTCTCCATTCTCTGCAGGAGTACACGTGTACGTGGCACATGACTCCATGACTGGCCTAGTCCAGCCTTCAAATGCCCATTTCCATCTTTGGTCACATGGTTTGTCACCTTCAATACAAGATTTTACCATATCAGTATCTACTACAAAAGACATTTTGATAATTGGTAGTCACTGTGGGATGGATTGGCATGACTTTTACAGTCAAAGTTTCATATGCAGGTTTTTTGAAACCGGGAAATTAGAAAGGTGTATACCAGCACAGCAATGTTGAAGTCTCTGGCAATCATCTTCATCTCCCCAGCAACTTGCATCAGCAGGGACATACCTGACGCAAAGGAGCAGAACCGTGACATCTGATGCATGAGAAAGTATTATGATAAAGTATTGTGCAATAAATACCCTCATTTTGTTTCCCTCCGAGCATGGATGAGAGCACAGCAGAGACTGAATCCACCATCAGCGCTTTGACTGAACCACCTCCAACAGACGCCTGGGCACATTCAAAAGTTCTACTAAAAACAACCACTTCTATTAACAGGCTTTCACACAGAACAGTACCTACCTTCTGAAGGCCATCCGATCTTAGATTTTGAAGACATGCGAGCAAAGAGAAGACATCAAATACTCTGAACACCTTGATTTTTTGAAGTGCCTCCATCTATGTATTGAAAAGGAAAAACTATTTATGTAGCACAAGTTATAATACAAGACGGTAACGTTTAAAGGAATATTTTGGTTCAGTACAAAATAAGCTTGACAGCATTCGTGGCATAATGTTGATTACCACAAAAATATAATAAATTAACTCGAACTTGAATTACGGTGAGGCACTTACAATAGAAGTAAATTGGTCAAATGCAAGATAATTGGAGAATCAAAATGTGAAGCTTTAATTTTCTATTAAAAATCCAACGCTCTCCAATTACTTTGTATTGCGTGAAGCGGCTTCCTTGTCATTTCTGATTTATAACAAAAAAAAATAGAACAATGTGTAAAAGCTGTGACAGGGTGTACAGCAAAAGCTAAAAAACACAATTTTTTATAAGCTGCCGACCCAAAAAAGTGAGCATTTAAGGAGACAAAAGTGGATAAAGGCTATAAGATGTGAAGCTTCAGCAGGAAGAATGGGTACATTTTGGGATCCTGACACTCAGTATGCCTATGTGTGCAGTAAACATTTTGTCACTGTCAAGTCAAATATCAGTTTAAGATATATTATTTTTCCTGTTGTTGATTACGTTCCCCTCCAGTGGGCGTAGTTCTCAGTGTAATATTACATGTCGCGCTCTGTCTCAATTGCCTGTATCCACTTTTGTCTCCTTAAACGCTCGTTTTTTTGGCTCAACGGCTTATAAAAACTTCTGGGTTGTTTAGCTTGTTTGCTGTACACCATGTCACATATTAGCTTTTAGACATTGTTCTGTTTTTGTTACAAGTCAAAAATGACAAGGAGGCCACTTCACACAAAGTCAATGGAGACAATGTTTGATTGTCCTGTTTCCCCCCCCCCCCTGTGGGCTTGGTCTTCAGATTATGACTGACGCGTATCGCTCAGTCTCTATAAACTTCCATTATAAGTGCATCACTGTAACCCAGATTTCTGCCTATTATAAAAAAAGGGATGAGAGGAAGTTTAACATTATGATCTTGAATATTGAACATACAACATAGTGATACTTGCCTTAGCCATCACTACTAATAAGTTAGACTTTGATCACCTGCTCCTCCATATTAGGGGTCTTGGTTTGTAGCATCTGAAGCAGTCGGTTAGCACACACACCACCTTTTGTGTCAATGTAAAACACAGTCTGCTTCAGCTGGTGGGACATATTAACCGCAACACTAAAACACACCTGCAAAGTGATTGAGACACACACAGAGCAATTGTTGAACACCCACTCATTTGCCCACCCAACCCTAGTAGGTAATAAATGCAAGGTGGACTTTGACATTGTAGAGCAGGACCAAGCAACTGAGAAGAGTTTCCAGAACAAAAGGTCACCTGTGTTTTCCCGCTCCCTGGACTTCCCATCAGCTCAGTTATTTCCCCTGTGTACAGCCCAGAATCCAACAGCTTATCCAAACTGAAGAGAGCATAGCACAGATTTGCACACAAACTTAATACAAAATACATGCACTAACATTCAAAAGTTTGGGGTCGGAAAGACGTTTTATCCCGTTTAAAAAAAAAAAAATCTTATGCTCACCAAGGCTGCATTTATTTGATAAAGAAAAAAAATATAGAAAAAAACAGTAATATTACGAACAATGTTGGAGGTATTGTAATATTACAAGTAACTTGAGTTATATAATCAGATTATTTCAAGTAACAACAAAACATCAGTTACTTTTAAGCAGTAACTCAAGTTACATTGTTTTCCTCTCCTGTACCAATGAGGTGTTGTTTGTGTAAACATGATGGTTATTGTAGTTTTGTAATATCGTAGTATTGTGTATAGTCTAGACTAAATGTGAACATGCTCTTAAAAGATATCAAGCCATGGCACTCTGATTTATGATAAATATAAAAAGCCTTTATTTAATCATGGCTACGGCATTAGAAACAAATGAAAACCCTGCACACCTATGGTATTTATCCAACCATCATGTTTACCGTTGTTTAGACTAGTGATTGTGGTAATTGTGTTGGAGCCATACATTCAGGGCCGTTTTAAGGCATAGGCAAACTAGGCGTTTGTTTGCAAACAGTATGTTTGTGTGTAAAGGGTGTCACGGCCACCCTAAAATGTTTTTGCCGCCCCCACTAGTTCCTCCACACTATTGGATCAGAGAACTGTCAATCTGATTCCTATATGCCATCAGATCAGAGTACTGTCAAAAAAGTTTGCGTTTGGAGTAGGGCTGCAACGACGCGTCGACGTCGTCGATGACGTCGACTACGAAAATACGTCGACGTGCGTGAAATGCGTCGACGCGTCGGCGGCACATTATTTACGTTCGAGAATGGAACAGAAGATCTAGAATAATGGCAGCTTCTGCTCCCGGGCATAGTGAAAATGATCATTTATCATATAAAGCCAAACCGCGACATTCAAAAGTGTGGGAGTACTTTAAACAGACGCCGAATAAAACGGTTCTTTGTTCGCTCTGTAACGCCGGTTTCACACTGCGCGCGGTGGCAGAGCAGGTGCTGTGCGCGTGGAGAGCGGGAGCTTTCACGCTGCAGTCAGTGTTGCCAAGTCCGCTTTTTTCCGCGGAATTGGGCTACTTCTACACTGTTGCCGCGGGCTGTGTCTCATGTCCGCGGGTTGAAGCAAAAAAAACACACATATTTAACCCCCCGAACGCGATGTTTACCAAAGAACCTCCCCGAAACGCGATTGGGCTTGTTTTGGGCTAGTTTTGAGTAACGAATGGGTGGGTTTTGTTGTGTAAACCTGGCAACCCTGCTGCCAGTGTTCTCTCGCGCAGCTGAACCGTGGCGCGTGTATTGCAACAGACCGTCACATTTTCCTGGGTTCTTCTCCGACCCCAGTACGTCTCGTGCTTTTATTTATTATGGGCTGCATATATCTGCTGTTAATGCGACCTGGTTCCCCTCTGTCCCAAACAAATATGCATAATAACATGCTGTATATAGGTAGTTTACATGATTAAAGTAACATTAAAGTTAAGATAGGCCTCTAGCTTTAATCATTTAAATGTGTCTTTGAAGTTTGGGCAAAAACTTCTGGCAGCTTTAGTCGTTGTTTATGCACCTTCAAAATAGACGACTAGTTATACATTAACACTATGCTGAAAGCTCCTGTATGTGAACCTTTTGCAGATAAATACAAGTGCATTTTCATTTACTACTGACACAAATCAATAAGTAAATCATACTCAACTACTATAGTAAACAACTTTTCCTAATTAGGCCTACTCTGTATACATTTTATGATGAATAGTATCATTATATATTATGTTTAAAAAGCTTGTGTTCATATATTTCTTTATAAAATGGCATACTATGTACACTACCCTTCCTGAAATACAATTAATATTGTCATCATTCATTGATTTCATGTTAAAATAATATACAAATTCACTACCCTCTTTGAAATACAATAATCAGTAAAAAAGAATAATAAGATTAACCTGGAAAAATAATCGTTAGATTAGTCGACTAATCGAAAAAATAATCGTTAGATTAGTCGACAGGAAAAATAATCGTTAGTTGCAGCTCTAGTTTGGAGCGCTCAACAACACCATTAGATCAATGAGCTCGGTCAATGTTTTGGCATGGTAACCCTTTTTTTAACCATACAATAAAGCTAAACTCAAACTAAAGGCCAATTAAAATAACAGGTACAAATCTGTATTTTGTTAGGGCAGTATTTGTGGCAGTCGAGGAATCACGCTGTGAAATTGGCAGATAGCATCGCTCGTGTGTATGTTAGAGGCAAAATATAACTGCATACTCACTTCAGCATTATATTTGGACTCTATAAAGCTTTCTTCTCTTACTTGCACCTCCAAAAGGTTTTTGCGCCAATGGATCGTTAAAAGAATCAGTGTGTTTTGTAATTGTCCCATATAAAACTTTAACATCCAATATAAAAATGGTATAATAAATTCACAACATGAATAAATCCTTTATGGAATAATAATAAATCCTTTATAAATCCTAAATCCTTTACCTTAACTGGTATTAATTTTAATCCTTATTGACAAATATATACACAAATATAATTTGGTATGTATGTATTTGTTAATTAATACCAGTAATACCAATGTTCCTTTTTAAAATTGACTGGGGGCACCAATAAGGATTTCGCCTAGGGCATCAGAATGGCTAGAAACGGCACTGCATACATCATTATGGTAGAGAAATACTGGACGCAATTCTCATAATCCATATTATATAGTCTCATGGTAAGATTTTGGTGTGCTGGTTTTTCGACTTGTTTATAATGCCTAAGCCATGATTAAATGGGCTTTTTATATTTTTAAAAAGGCTTTTTATATTTTTCATAAACCTGAGTGCCTTGGCTTGATATCTTTTATGAGTTGGATTATCCCTACGCCCAAAGGAGCACCGGGATACAGATTCTACCCCCTTCGCAGCACTTTTTTGCATTTCTTGTTTTATAAATGTGAGCTTACATTTACTCATCTCACGTGATCAAAAATAGATTCAATATTCCTCAAAATTAATCAAATGAACGTAAAATGCAAACTTGAAATATGATGCAAATTGTAAATAATTTTATTAAGCAAATAATTATGTTAAATTATACAAATATACTTTATGTATTTAATCTCACTTCATTAATCAATGTCTTTGCTGCTGACCTTCAATGATCTAATTCAACCATACTAATAAGCACAAATTACCTTAGATAAACATCACCTTTGTGTTTCATTTTTTGTTTTTTATTGCTTAAGGCAGTCGTGGCCTAATGGTTAGAGAGTCGAACTTGCAACATAAGATTGCGGGTTCGAATCTCATGTCCGGCAGGAATTGTCGGTGGGGGGAGTGAATAACCAGCGCCCTCCTCCACCCTCAATACCACGAAGGTGAGACCCTTGAGCAAGGCACCGATCCCCCAACCGCTCCCCGGGCGCCGCAGCAATATGGCTGCCCACTGCTTTGGGTGTGTGTGTTCACTTGGTGAATTCACTTTAAAATTACCCCATGATTTACTCACCCTCAAGCCATCCAAGGTGTGTATGACTTTATTCTTTCTAATGAACTCAACCAGAGTTATATTAATAAATATTCTGATGCTTCCAAGCTTTATAATGGCAGTGAATGGGGCTCATGACTTTGAAGCTCAAAAAGTGCATCCATCCATCATAAAAGTAATCCACACAGCTCCAGGGGGTTAATAAAGGCCTTCTGAAGCGAAGCGATGTGTTTGTGTTAGAAAAATATTCATATTTAACACATGATAAAGGCAAATATCTAGCTTCCGCCAGACCAGCTTCCATATTCAACTTACAAAATAAGCATAACTGACGTTGGCTATAGCGTAAGCGTTTTGAACTGTGAGAGGCGTTACACTTTCTTCGCAAGTTGAATATGGGAAGCGGTCTGCCGGAAGCTAAATATTTGACTTTATTAAGTTTTAAATATGGATATTTTTCTTACACAAGCACGTCGCTTTTGTGCGGAGTCGTTTATGATGGATGGATGCACTTTTTTTGAGCTTCAAACTCAATGGACCCCATCACTGCCATTATAAAATATCAGGATATTTATTAATATAACACTGATTGTGTTTATCAGAAGGAAGAAAGCCATATACACCTAGGATGTTTTGAGAGTGAGTAAATCATGGAGTAATTTTCATTTTAAAGTAAACTAATCCTTTAAAACAGGGCTCTCCGAACTCGGTCCTGGAGGGCAGCTGTCCTGCAGAGTTTAGTTCCAAGCCCAGGTTTGTTTATTTGGGGTTGGAACTAAACTCTGCAGGACAGCTGCCCTCCAGGACCGAGTTTGGAGACCCCTGCTTTAAAAGATTTGTATTTGAATATATTTTAAAATGTAATTTATTCCTGGGATGGTAAAGCTGAATTTTCAGCATCATTACTCCAGTCTTAAAGGTGCACTATGTAATTTTTTTTTAGTAAAATATCCAAAAACCACTAGGCCAGTGTAATATATTTTGTTCAGTTGAGTACTTACAATATTCCAAATGTTTCCAACTATTTGTAACTTGTGAGAAATTGCTATTTTAACCAAGGATCCGGGACGTGTGAGGGCGTTGCCTGTCAATTGCGTTACCCTCGGTTTTTGGTTTAATTTTACAGAAATGCTTTACTCTCACTGCAGTGTGCAACAAGTGTCATAGAAGCCACCGAGCGAACGCACAGAGTAACGTCATAACATCATTTTCAACACACTCAGATGTATCTAATATGATAAACAGAGCTGCGTTTCCTCATACTCATGACCGGAAAACGGGAAGTGGCGCCGGCGACTGTCATAATAAAAGTCCCGCCGGAGACTGTCAAAATAAAAGTCCCGCCGCTCTTCTCATTAACAATCGCTCCAGCGGCCTTGATCAGCTCCACAAACTCAGTCCTGCTCTGCTACATACTACAGTAACGTTAATAACGGCATCCATGAACAAGATTTCTGCACGAGTCCTATCCCGATTCTTTTCCACCGGCTGTGAGGTGAAGACCACATGTCCCAAGATTCTGAAACTACGCCTTTGTTTTAAACAGGCGACCTCTAGAGGACGGAAAAGTTACATAGTGCACCTTTAGTGTCAGAATTCAATGCTCAAGAAATATTTATTATTATTGTTAAAAAAAACAGTTGTGCTGCTTAATTTTGTGAAAATCGCAGCAGCATTAAATAAAAATATTTTGTAACATTTTAAATATCTTTACTGTCACTTTTGATTAATTCATTTTGCCCGTGCTGAATAAAAGTATGAATTTCTTTCTTTCTTTAAAAAAATAAAATCATAGTGACCCCAAACTTTTAACCGGTAGTGTATATACAAACAATTAATTATATATTATATTATAAATCCTCCACACATATACATACGTATGTATGTATGTACAGTGATGGGAATAACGGCGTTACAGATAAACGGCGTTACTAACGGAATTATTTTTTTCAGTAACGAGTAATCAAACGAATTACTGTTTCTCCCGTTACAACGCCGTTAGCGTTACTGAGGGGAAAAAAATGCGGCGTTAGTCGCGTTACTATAATTGAGCTCACTGAAGCGCTTTTCATCCGAACAGGCTCTCTGTCAGTCGGACCTGCAACGTGTGTGTGTGTGTGTGTGTGTGTGTGTGTGTGTGTGTGCGTGCGTGCGTGCACCAGCCATGCGTGTTGGGGGTGGGTGCGGTGGTACACATAACTGATGATGATTGGTGGGTGGGAGACAAGTTTGAAGTTCATAGGTTGAGTTCACACCTATAGAGTGCCGAAGTAATGACGTCACTTTGTAGGCCAACCCGGAAGTTAGCGGCGCATGGGTTCCCTCGATCAAAAAGCCATTCATTTTCCCCATAGACTTTTGGAAAAAAAATCGCAAAAAATAAGATCTGCGTTCAACAAAGAGTTATGACCCTTACACATTTTGTCTACCAAGATAATCTTTACAAGTTAATCCAAAATGTATACATTTTGAAGCCCAAATAAAGCCGTCAGATATAAAATGCTAACGGTAGGCTATAAACGGACTACAGCACACCATAGAGACAGAGCGACACGCGTCATAATCTGAAGACCACGCCCACCGGGGGGGAAAACAATCAAACCGTCTCCATTGACTTTGCATTGCGTGAAGCGGCCTTTTTGTCATTTCGGACTTATAACAAAAAACTGAACAATGTATAAAAGCTGATATGTGACAAAGTGTACAGCAAACAAGCTAAACAAAACCCAGAAGCAAAAACCCAGACGTTTTTATAAGCTGTTGACCCAAAAAACGAGCGTTTAAGTACAAAAAAGTGGAATCAGGCCATTGAGACAGAGCGCGACGGGTCATATTACACTGAGAACTACGACGACTAGAGGGGACGTAATCAGCGACAGGAAATATAATATATAAAACGGACATTTGGATATTTGACTTAACAGCGACAAAATGTTTACTGCACACATAGACATATTGAGGCATACTGAGTGTCAGGATCCCAAAATTCACCCATTCTTCCTGCTGAAGCTTCACTTCGTATTGCCTGTATCCATTTTTATCTTCTTAAACGCTCGTTTTTTTGGGTTGACAGCTTATAAAAACTTATTTCTGTGTTTTTTAGCTTGTTTGCTGTACACCTTGTCACATATCAGCTTTTAGACATTGTTCTGTTTTTTGTTATAAGTCCGAAATGACAATGAGGCAGCCTCCCGCAATGCAAAGTCAATGGAGAGCGTTGGATTGTTCCCCCCCCCCGGTGTGGGCGTGGCCTAAATACGCTCTGTCTCTATGGTCGCGGATCAACGTCATCATCAAGCTTCCTCAAACTTTATTTAAAAGCACGCTCGCTCATTATGATCTGCGCTGTGTATGAACCAAGCGGCAACCTCCCGCAGTTTCTCTTGAAGCCAATACGGAAGTGCCTCAAACTGCAATTCATCGACTGGCCGCTAGGGACAGGATCCAGAAGGGAGCAGAATCCCATTGAGCCCCATGTTAAAATGGCCAACTTTAGAGCAGAATAAAACATGTTTACAGCCTGGTACAAATTGTGCTTTTGGTCTATACGGCTCATTTTGCCCTTCATGACAACTGTGAGGGGGGTGAATTTTTTTATAACTCATTCGTTTACATTATATAAAGCCTTAAAATTCTGCATAATTAAGGGCGTGGCCATTTCGAGTGACAGGTGGATAGTCATTTATCTGCTGTCTGTGCGTCATTGCGTCACTTCGCCCACGTCCCGCCTTTTTGCCCATTTTCTGTTATCCGGGAGTGACGCGCGATGCCGCGCTGCCAAGATGGCTCGTCCCTACTTTGCGCTTCAGAACGGCTCATCAGAATCCTATGGGTGACGTCACGGACACTACGTCCATATTTTTTTACAGTCTATGGTATGAACCCTTATCCCCTTTTTCATGAGAAATATTGCCCATTCGTCTTTTCCAAAAATGTAAGAAACTAATTTTGTTTATGCGTGCCTCTCTGAGATTTATCTTTTGTTAATGTTTTTTCAGACAATATGATTATCACTGTGATAACATTAAATGACATGAAACAACCCAGTCCCTTTTTGTTAAATGCAAGTTTATGTATGATCAATAATACAAAACGTATAATAAGCTACACATGAAATAAAGCAAACAATTCAGTCAAACATTCAAAGTCAGTGCTAGTCGGCTAACTTACAATGGTAACGTACAGTTATAGCCTAAAAATAAACAAGTAATGAAACTTCACTTTGCACTCAGCCTAAACGATTTGCCAGGGAACAAATTATAGATCCATGACAGCAAATATGGGCCGTTAAATCTCCACAAGACTAATTTTAGCTGGAGACGCCACAGAGACAGAGCCAGCGGCAGACGTCAGAAGGACTAGCCGAGGAAAGTCTACTCTCGCCGGCTAAACAAGCGCTGACCGCCGCTGACTCACTGGAGCTCACAATTCCGAAAACACCAGATAAAATGTTTAAATAGGCACTCTTCTTATAAATAAACCACAGATTTGAGCTTTAAACAACTACATTATCGACTGAAAAAGTCTTAAAACTACGTTTTGTCACACATTAACAGTAGATTTTAACACAAAAAGACGTGTAAACACAGCCCATGTCAGCCATTTCTCAACGAGACGAACATGTGAAGAGAGTAAACTCCAAATGTTCAAGCATCCAACTTTGCGCGAATAGCGCGATTTATTCACGCCACATAAGTTCTTCATTCTTAGGCTGAAACGCGGGCTAGTGAGAGATTGTCTGTTTGTCACGATGACGTCTAAAGTCCCCGCCAAAGGATGTAGTCCCTTTTAGCAACTTGTTAGCAACCATCGTTTTTAAGACACAATAAAGTTTTAAAAAAATCACAAGCAGGTTTTAACTAATGTGTTTTATGTCATAGATCAAAACGTGAAAATATTTAGAGGCTTTGTTAACCACAGACCTTATTTCAGGCGATTTAGCAAAAACCCATTCAAAAAACCCATAGACTTTAGGGCGAGGGAACCGGTAGGGCTAAAATGCTAACTCACTTCCACGTTTTGGCCTACAAAGTGACGTCATTACTTCGGCACTCTATTTTTTTCACGGTCTATGGTTCACACACACACACACACACACACACACACACACACACACACCTATGACGCACACGCATAATATGCACATTCAGCGATGGTCCAACGACTTCAAAGGTAGCTTTCGCAAATTGGAAGTATAAGCGCTACTTTTCCCTCTTTGAGGTGAAAGGTAAGAATATTTAAGTTACGTGCAACTTATGCCCAGGAAGAAAGAGTCTCTCCACGCCGGTGGCAAGTGATTCTGAAGCGCCTCATCATATGCCACAAAATTAGTGGCTAACAACCCAGGTGATAACGTAAGCTCCACTACCAAAGGAAAGTATAGTACTGATAATATTTACACAATATTTACACTACAGTAGGCTAATGATAATATTTACAATAATGCATTGAATTTGATAGGTGTCTCACATTGTCCCACAGCAACATTACAATAGTGCACATTACTGTACAATGTTTTATAATAATAATTAATTCTATTTAGTGTCCAATTCATTAATTTAACATATCTAATACTGGGGGCATCCAAGTTATTTGACATATTTGAACATTTGGGAAAAAAAACGGTAACGCAGTAATTACTTTCCCTGGTAATTAGTTACTTTTATAATGATGTAACCCAGTTACTAACTCAGTTACTATTTGTAAGAAGTAACTAGTAACTATAACTAATTACTTTTTTAAAGTAACGTGCCCAACACTGTGTATGTATGTATGTATGTATGTATGTATGTGTGTGTGTGTGTTTGGGACCTGGGACTGCCGGTGGACAGAATAGCTGTGGAGCTCAAGAGCTCTTCATAGAGATCAGCTCCAGAGACGGGAAAAGCAGTGTACTGAGCCAAGAGGACACGCCGAACAGCTACTAGAGCCTGAAAGACAGCATGGACAGGATTTAGTTAGTTCACTTGGCTTAGTTTAGTTTAGTTATGCTGTCTTTGTGATGGATAGTGGTAAATAAAGGTACGGTCCGAATAGGCGTTACACTAAAAGTCATTCCACGTACCTTGTAAGACAATGAACACTTTTGTGCAAGTGCTTCTGGGTTACACGAGACAAAGTCCTCAACTGAAAGAATTAAACATGGATGTATTATTATTATTTCAAGACCACAGAAAGATACAGTAAACTGTATTAATGCCCATAGAGACAAATGTAGTGATTGAGCAGCAACAATAGTTCAGTGAATTGTCCTCTTATTATTTATGTCGTTCCAAACTCAAATGCTATTTTTTTCTTTTGAACATACAATGAGAAATTTCACAGAATCTTTATGCATCTCTTTTCCATACTAAGCGGTGTTATTTTAGTATCATTGAGACACTATTATAGTTATTTTTTCCGTTTTCATTAAAAATTTTAATTCGATTTTTAGTTTAGATGTGTGGACTGCCATGACAAGAAAACATACAGTCCCCTCCAAAAGTATTGGAACAGTGAGGACTATTCCTTTATTTTTTCTGTAGACTGAAAACATTTGGGTTTGACATCAAACAATTTATATGAGACAAAAGATCAACATTTCAGCTTTTATTTCCAGGCATTTACATCTGGATCTGATACACAACTTAGAAGATATAACCTTTTGTTTGAACCCACCCATTTCTCATGTGACCAAAAGTATTGGAACAGATTAACTTAAAATAGATTAAAGTGAATAAGACTTAATATTTAGTTGAAAATCCTTTGCTTGCAATAACTGCATCAAGCCTATGACCCATTGACATCACCAAACTTTTGTATTCTTCTTTTGTACTGCTTTTCCAGGCTCTTTCAGTTGTTGTTTGTTTTGGGGGGTTACTCCCTTCAGTCTCTTTTTTAGCAGGTAAAATGCATGCTCTATAGGGTTTAAGTCTGGAGATTGACTTGGCCAGTCTAATACCTTCCATTTTTTGCCCCTGATGAACTCCTTTGTTGCTTTGGCACTGTGTTTTGGGTCATTATCTTGCTGCATGATGAAGGATCTCCCAATCAGTTTGGTTGCATTTTTCTGTAAATTGGCAGACAAAATGTTTCTGTACACTTCAGAGTTCATTTAGCTGCTGCCATCATGTGTTACATCATCAATGAAGATCAATGAGCCCGTCCCAGAAGAAGCCATGCAAGCCCAAGCCATGACATTACCTCCACCGTGTTTCACAGATGAGCTTGTATGTTTGGGGTCATGAGCAGATCCTTTTTTCTCCAAACTTTAGCCTTTCCATCACTTTGGTAGAGGTTAATCTTTGTCTCATCAGTCCATAAAACTTTGCCCCAGAATGTTTGAGGCTTGTCTCTGTAGTTGTTGGCAAATTCCAGCCTGGCCTTCTTATTCTTCTTGCTTATGAGAGGTTTGCATCTTCTGGTGTAGCCTCTGTACTTTTGTTCATGAAGTCTTCTGCGGACAGTAGACTGTGATACCTTCACTCCTGCCCTCTTGAGGTTGTTGCTGATGTCACTAACAGTTGTTTTAGGGTCTTTCTTTACTGCTCTCACATGTTTCTGTAGTCAACAGCTGATGTTTTTCTTGGTCTACCCATTCGAGGTCTGTTACTTAGTACACCAGTGGTTTCTTTCTTCTTCAGGACATTCCAAATGGTTGTACTTGCTATGGTCAATGTTTGTGCAAAGGCTCTGATTGATTTTCCATCTTCTCTCAGCTTCACAATTGCTTGTTTTTCACCCATAGACAGCTCTCTGGTTTTCATGTTGGTTACACGTCTAACTATAAATGCAGTCTGCACAGCCAAAACCCAAATCTGAAACTGAGTGCAGACATTTAGTGCTATTTATTGTTTGAATAATCAATGTAATAGGACACACCAGGGCAACAAAACACACCTGTCAGTCACATGTTCCAATACTTTTGGTCACATGAGAAATGGGTGGGTTCAAACAAAAGGTTATATCTTCTAAGTTGTGTATCAGATCCAGATGTAAATGCCTGGAAATAAAAGCTGAAAGATTGATCTTTTGTCTCATATACATTTTTGGATGTCAAACCCAAATGTTTTCAGTCTACAGAAAAAATAAAGGAATAGTCCTCACTGTTCCAATACTTTTGTAGGGGACTGTATATGTTGTGTTTCATAAGGAAAAATAAGAATTTGGGATGAGTTAATAGCTACAGGTCCTAAGTATGCAATATACAATATGCAGATTTATATTCCAACACAATAAAGATGAGCAAAATGGCTAATCCTGATATTAAAAATGCATTTTTACTGTGATATTCCTGTGGTAGTTGGTTTAACCTATAACAACCATTGTAGTATTTCTTGTTGTATCAGTGTGATGCTCAAAGTCAACACCTGTTCTGATGTCCTCTGATTGCAAAGCCTTAATGAAGTCCTCATTTATTCCAGGACAGATCCCTTCTCTCAAGATCACCATGACTCCCTAGACAGAGTTTGAGAACACAATCGACAACAACGTTATTAAAAAGGAGGCAATAACAGCAATACGCTAAGCATCTCAACAACAAAATACTTGATCTTCTCACCAGATGGCTAGAAAGCCAATCAACACACACAAACACTTATGTTCTTCTGAGTATCTTTACATCTTGAGAGTAATCTTCATGACTTTATGGCGCGGCGCGCGCCACATTTCAACGCCAGTCAGCGTTCAGCGTGATTGACAGGAGCACCGTCCAATTACAGCCTCCGTTTGTTTACATAAGCCAATGACAGGCTTTGCTCTGTGTTAAGCCCCGCCACGCGTGATCGGTGCGTGCGTAGAGAAGTGAAAGTAACGCGATTGGTTGTGCTGGTTCCTAAACACAGAAGACATCTCCCGTCAGTTTCCGTCAACCAGCAGCTCGTTATAGACGCAAAGGCCAAGTAAAACCCCGTTTTGAGAACATAGTGCACCTGCAAATAATGGGAAGGAGTGTTGTGTACTCCTATACCGCTGTCAGCTGTGCGTTTGTCGCACAGGCCCGTTAGGCTCGAGTTTGTTAGCGTTAGCCGCCTGCAGCTGTCCTGCGCACTCGCGGAGGCAAAATGGTGAGTTTGAGATTTCCAGCTTGTTTTACGTTAATAGCTTAACATGTTCTATTTGTGTGGTTGGGAATGGTTGCATAACTAGTTATCCGCATAGCTGCTCCAGTTGCATGTTACCAGGTTGAGCTGTTTTGGTGAGAATGGTAATGATACGTGCAGTTCAGACCGGAGCTCGTAGCTAAGTCAAGCAGCTAGATGTCGACTGTGTATCAAAACCTAGTGAGTTGCTTGCCTATACTGCAATTATGTGTGTCACAGGCCCTCTAATGATGCCCCAGAAATACTGCCTCGATTGGTAGATCACTGGGATTTGACACACAGCCGTCGTGTAGATTTGACAGCTCGATATGTGCTGCAGACAACCTACTAAGGAGGTCGAGAGATTCAGGCCATCACCAGCAGCAGCCTAATAAGAGCAAATATGATACGAGACAAGGGAACACAACAGTGTTTCTGTCAGGGAGATCCCTAAGTGCTGTCTGGAAAGGCATGGTTGTTATTAACGATTCTGATTTTGTGTTATTTTTATGGTAAATAAAACAATAACCATAATGTGATATTTCAGTTGTTTTGAATGACACTATACAACATAATTAGTTGTATTCAATGTGAGCCAGACATGATGCCTATTATAGGCACAATTTTGGGATTAAAATATTCAAAAACCACTAGAACAGTGTTATGTATTTTGTTGAATTTTAACCAGGACACGGACCATGTCCGTGCGTCGCCTATCAATGACATCACACTCGCGTTACCCTCGATTTCTGGAAACCATGGAAACATCAAAGCCGTTTCAATGTATTATTTGTTTTAGTAGACAGGTGAGCAACTTTTTGAATACACTCAGCGCCAGAAAACAAATCATTGTTATATAGCTAACACAGTTAGTCTTTATTGTTTAAATCTTGTTTTCTTGATTTTCCGCGAATACCATGTTTTACCATGCCTAATATCGATCTAGCTTACTGCATTGTGCAACATTTATCTCATAGTGGCCGCCGAGTGAACTCACAGAGTAGCATTATAACATAACTTTCCACACTGAAATAGTGTAATCTAATAAAACAATGCTACCCCACATACGCATGACCAGAAGAAGAGGTAACGTAGACTAACCATGTTCTGTACACTTTTCGCCATTCACCGCACGCCTACGCCCACTCCTCCGTTGTTGAGAGCCAGACAAGCATGTTTGTGTGATCATTCCCTAGGTGAATACCCATTGGACAGTCCACACTTTGATTGATGTCTTTTGGACCAATAATATTTGAGAAAAGTGGGGAAAAGTACCTCCTCCGCTGGTGTACGGAAGATGATGAGCGTTAACGGTGTTCCGTACAGGTTACAATGATGTTCCTTACAGAGCGAATAACTTGATTTCAACTGCGAAAAGTGACATTTATCTGATAAATTGTGAGCTGTGTGTTTATTTTAACTAAAGAAAACATAATTTAAATGAATAATAAAGGTGAATACCTTTTTATTTGGTTAAAATGTAAGTTAATTGCAGGTTCAATAAGAGAACCATGCGATCTACGCATGATTGTGTCGTGATATTAATTATGGCATGTGAGTTAAGCATGAACCTTGTGAAACATTGGGGAATAATATTACCATATATTTCTGAAGACAAAGAAGGGCAAACAATTTGCATTGATTACTTTTTTTTAATGATAAACCAATGTGTAAACTTCAAAACTCTAGCCTGTCTCAGCCTGAGTGGCGCCAAGCGGTCATCGCCTGCAATTTAACGTTTAAAAAATCCCATTTAAAAGCATTTATTCAACAAAAGGTCATATATTTAACAAGTTGTGATAACATAATATTCATTTAATAAAGACTGTAATACTCTGAGAAGCATGAATTAAATCAAAATGTACATTTTCGCTGCTCTAGTCATCTCCCCACACAAGCTGCACTCTGACGTGCAGCTTCCCCACCGTCCAATTTCAAGCGCAGTGGGCGCACCATGCAAATTTACTGAAATCTCACTGGAACAAACGGCGGTAGGCTCTCTGTCTTGATCGGATGTGAAAAAGGGAGAAATGACGATGACACAGATATATAGTTTATGTATGACCAGGAAGTATTTACCCAGCGATCAGCGGTAAAAGTTCATCTGTACGGAACATCGTTGTGTACGGAACATGGTTAGTCTACGTTAGCTCCACTGCTCTCGAGCCGTCTCTCATTCGCAATCGCTCCAGCGGCCTCGTTCCGCTCCAACGGCATTCAGCCACACCCTGCTTCGTTCACCCTACAGTAACGTTAATAAGACAACAGCTCCCATGATTCCGCAAAATCAAGGTGTCATCAAGCTACGACTTTGTTTTGTATAAGCGACCTCTAGCGGCAAAAATAGCGCCACTCCCTTATAGCATTGTGAATGAAGTCAACAGTTTCCCTGTTCTCAAGCTACATATATATTTGTATGCATATCTTGCAATACCCGTAAAATATATTGTTTCTGTATCTTTAAATCAATCGTTTATATTTCGCCATCAATTTGATTCTTTTGGATTGCCTCATTAGATTAGTTCTTTCCCTCATTAAAGCAGTTAAAGGGATAGTTCACCCAAAAATGAAAAGTAGCCCATGATTTACTCACCCTCAAGTCATCCTAGGTGTATATGACTTTCTTCTTTCAGACGAATAAAATCAGAGTTATATTAAAAAAGTCCTGGCTAATCCAAGCTTTATAATGGCAGTGAATGATGCTTAGTTTTGTCTATGAAAGTGCATCTATATCCATCATATAACTGCTCCACACGGCTCCGGGGGGGGGGGGGGGGGGGGGGGGTTAATAAAGGCCTTCTGAAGCAAAGCAATGCGTTTGTGTAAGAAAAATATCCATATTTAAAACTTTATAAAGTAAAATATCTAGCTAGCCAGATCAGAAAATAACGTAACTGGTGTGCAATGTTGTCGGATGTAGCGTAAGCATTTTGAACTGCGAGAGGCGCTACACGTCTTGTCAAGTTGAATACAGAAGGTGATTCTGGTGGAAGCTAGATAATTTACTTTATAAAGTTTTAAATAGGGATATTTTTCTTACACAAATGCGCCACTTCGCTTCAGAGGGCCTTTATTAACCCCCCGGAGCCGTATGGAGCAGTTATATGATGGATAATCTTTAAAACTTTTTAAATATAACTTTTTGATTTTATTCTTCTGAAAGAAGAATGTCATTTACACCTAGGATGACTTGAGGGTGAGTAAATCATGGGCTAATTTTCATTTTTGGGTGAACTATCCCTCAAGTACACAATCTTGAAATTGGTTTTTGCCAGATTTTCAAATACTACTTTGCTTCAAGTCTAAGTTTCTGATGTTGTGATTCACCTTGAAGATGGTTTGTTTGGTTCATGGCTTATAACTATTAAAGGAAGACTTTTTAAAAAATCCCAACGGGAAAAATTCTTCCAGAACCAACCACTGAAAAAGCGGACAACACTTGCATTCTATAGGCCAATTCACACTGCACAGACACTTGCCGACCAACGATTTTGTCAGATCAGGGTCTGTTGCCGTTAGTTGGCACTTGTTTTCACGGATTGAACCTGTTCAATTAGTTTTTGTCGGGTCGTGGAATGTCGGATAAGTAGCATACACTCTAAAAAAAAAGGCTCGTATTCATAGGGGAACCTTTTTTAGTGCTATATAGCACCAATTTTGGTGCTTCAGTGGTTCTTCAGCGGTTCTTCAGAGGTGCTATTTAGCACCTTAGTCAAAGAACCGGTGAAGAACCTCTGAAGAACCGCTGAAGAACCTCTGAAGAACCGCTGAAGAACCACTGAAGCACCAAAATTGGTGCTATATAGCACTAAAAAAGGTTCCCCTATGATTACGAGCCAAGAACCATTTTTGGTGCAATATAGAACCTTTTTTTTTTTAGAGTGTACTGTAATCCTGTGATTGTCCGTCTTGGTCAGTGTGAATTGACAGAATGTTAACATTCGATGTCAGGGTTCCTTAAATCCAGCCCTGTAGGGCCAATGTCCTGCAGAGTTTAGCTCAAACTATGATCAAACTCACTTGCCTGCAATTTTCTAGTAACTCTGAAGACCATGACTAGCTTCCTCAGGTGTTTCAGGTTTCCAATTCCAACGCAAGAATTTTCCCCGGGAACTAGGGACTTTGGGTGGTACTCAGTGACTTTAGACCACAGGGACCAGGGTCTAAATGAAGTTCTGGGTAAAAATTTCCCCCTCAGAAAGTCCCTACTTGAGCTGTAGTACTTTTTCAAAGTTCAGGAACTTTCGAGTGGTGGGACTTGGCCGCTCAACATGCCGATTGGTTGAGTTCATGCTGCATTTTTCCGATTGGCCGATGTGTTAGAAGCGGGACTTTGATGGTGTGCCAGACTTTTATTTTGATGGGTGGTGCTAAAAAACGCCAGTGCCTGAGAACAGAAGCGCCTCATCACACTTCTTCTGTCTTCAATAGTTTACGGCCTCTGTTAAACAGTCATATCTAATGTTATTATATAGACCTGTTAAACACAGAAAGTAATCGGTTTGCGAAAAAGTATAGCGTTTGCTTTTATATTATTAGCAACGGAAAGGCAAACAATAGGCTATTATACTTTCAAATTTACCGTCAACATTCAGCTAATACGCATCTATATAATTAAAACAAATCTCTCAATATCTAATAA
This sequence comes from Gobio gobio, assembly GCF_949357685.1. Classification (NCBI taxonomy): domain Eukaryota; kingdom Metazoa; phylum Chordata; class Actinopteri; order Cypriniformes; family Gobionidae; genus Gobio; species Gobio gobio. The sequence goes on along the minus strand of NC_137100.1, from coordinate 11,189,144 downwards.
ACATTTAATTTCACAATCCTTTCAGATTTAATCAGATCCAGCCGTGAGATCTTCTGAAGTGCACATTTTTAGCCTGCATTAATGTGTTTCTGTGCGTGACGGTCGCTCCGTGCGAAGTGAATGCGGACAGGAGAGTTCAGCTTCACTGGAGACGCGACAAACTTTAAATCCATGATTTTAAAATATGCTGCGCTATATTTAGTTGACCACTATGTCATATCATATTAATGTATTTTACACAGTGCTTTATGTTAAATTAGTGCTACCTTGTCTGTATTTGAAACAAATATGATTACCAGTGTGCAAAAACGTACCAGATTACTGAGTGCCGTTAGCCTACATTGTTTACTTCCTTTTTATACATATATTTTTGAACAATTACTTTATTTGTGAAAAATACTGTAATATGGTTTCAGAATCATAAGTTGCCATATAAGCATGTATATTTTAAAGATCCATTTTTAAAAATGTATTTTCATATTTTTAATTTAATAAATATTAATTAAAATAAATATATATTATGTATATTATATAGCGGCTTTATATCGGCCATCGGTCAACCTGCTCTCTCGGCATCGGCCTTAAAAAAAACAATATCGGTTGACCACTAGTAGACAGATGGAAATGCAGACAGCAATAGGTCTGGGGGGGAAAAGTTCCTGGGACCGATTTTTCCTGGTGGAAATGCGGCTTATGATTGGGGTTGGAACTGAACACTGCAGGGCAGTGGCCCTCCAAGACCTGATTTGAGGAACTCTGTTCTATTGAATACTTCGATGACCTTTTAGATTTGCTAAAATGTTACTTGATCTTCACTGTGAATTTTACTTTGCAGTGTGATGGATCAATTGGAAGTAGTGTTGTTAAAAGTACCGACTTCGGTACCAAGTCGTTACCGAAATTTAAATAATGAGACTTTGAGCGCTGTTGAGTGGAATCGTAAGCACCCCTGACTGGCCATTGTGCTTACTGGCTCATCGGATATGTCTCTGATTTTCCACAATGATCAACGCATGGGAGCGTTTGAAAGCACATGGAAGTGTTTGAAAGTGTTTTGACTTGAGACGGGTCTGCTGATAGACATCTGCATTCAAACGCTCCTGTGTGTATCTGTGTAAGTGCTCTGTGAAGACCGTCATTGGTTTTTACAACATGTTTTTGAAGCGCTGATCATTGTAGCCAATCACAGACATGTTTGATGAGCGCGTAAGCACAATGGCCAATCAGAGGTGTTTACGATTCCGCTTAACAGTACCGAAAAAATTTCAGTACAGGGCTCCAGAGTGCGACTAAATGGTCACATTTTGCGGCTAAAATTTGAGAGTGTGCGACTGAATTTTACATCCAGTCGCACATGTGCGACCAGTAAATTTGCCTGCTGTCGGTACTGGAGAAATTAAGAAAATACACTTACTAATTATAATTGATAGACGTTATGTCTGGCAAATTCTATCTTTGCCAGCCGTTTCTATATGAGATAATATTAAACCATTTGTCCGTGATGCATTTTTGCCATTCGCAATCCAGAAGAGAGCGAAAGCGAGCGCTCTCTCACGTGGAGCTACAGCAAACACAACACCACAGTCAGCTTTAATGAGTGACGATGGCCAAGAACTAAACAAAAGTTTAGTCTGCTTAAACTTTAGGGATGTGCTGTGATATTAATCAATTTTTATTTTCAATTTTGGCTTCCAAGAATTATAAAAAGATGGTATGAGGTAAAACTATTCCTATAGCCGTGTTCAGTCGAGCACGACATCCTTCCCTTCACAGCTGAGCTGTCATTTCTCCCTAAACCTAAACTAAACGTCAGATTCAGTGATTGTTGTAAACTGCAGTCTCTACTGTTGCTAAACTGCGGGATGTGTTTGATAATAAAGAGCTATTAAATGCACAATAATCTGCGCAAGAGACGCTGTTTCCAACTTCAAGGAGGCGTGTGTGCTGCGAAATGGACCGACTTGCACTTAATATTTTAGGCTTCGTGTGCGCGTCTAAACCATCAAATAAACAACAAATAGCCGGTGTCAAAATGACCAGATTAGAGAGTAGTTATTTTAACAGTTTATATCTTAAATGGGTGTAAATAGTTTGGAGAAATAGGAGAATATGATATTATTAGTTCTACATTCAATCGGTCTTAAAGGGGCAGCGTCTAATAAACCTGCTGACGATTGAGCCATTAATTCGAATCGAACAAAAGGCAAATAGAAAATATTCACATCTCTTGAATTAATAACTTTAGCTTTTATAAGCATTCATTTATCAATTTATACAGTGAAAACTATGCAGTGTTATTTTACATTTCATTACTTTATTAGATTTCTTTGTAGGTTTGTTCTTTACTGTAATATTAATGTTAGCAGACCTTCCGAATGCCTGCAAACTGGTCCATTTACAAATAGATGTTTTATATTTTTGTTCAAACTTTGCGGTTTCTTTTGCTATAGATATTTTAATTTTCAGATTATAAAGCCATGTTAATTATGTTCTTAATTATGTTTTTTTTTTTAAATAAAAAATATAAAGTATAATAAAAAGAACCGGTAAGAATACTGTTAAAGGGTAACTAAACCCCTGCTCAGAGCTTAACTCCACCCACTGGCAAATTTTGAAAAATGCTGGAAAAGTGGGCAGAGCCCAGCGGAGACAGAGGGGATGAACCGAGGGCGGGGCTGAGCAGAGGGCGTGCACCTGAGACCCGCAGTGATGGATTGATTGACAGCTGTCAGACTCGCGAGTCGCAAAGATGGAGAATGACTGGAGTGACGCCAGCTTTGCAACAGAGCGGTCATTTCTCCTACCTTCACCTGAAGTGGAGGAGGGTGGATTGTCTGTAGACACAAACCCGGAGCCTTATCAATGCGAGCCGCTGGCTCAAACTGCGTTAACTCCCGATGCAGACGATGCTAGTGAAGCAGCAGCGCAAGAGAACTGACCTAATCTATCTGCGTCCGCGGCAACCACTTGCGTGTCAGGGTTTGAAAGCGTGTCTCATGTATGAAAATTCTGTACACATCATGGGCGGCAATAATATCGCAAGAAAAGCCTGACGTGTACTGACAACTGCATTATTTAACCGTATTTTCTTCAATACAATGTTAAAGCATGTGTCAAGTCAGTTTCATTCATAATGTTTCTACTTCATGTAACATGACAGTTCATACTGGAGTGAAGCAGTTCTCATCATGTGATTGGGGGAAACATTTCTGAGGGCGTGGTGAGCTCGTGCCAGGGGCGCGGATAGTGAGCCGTTGGAGGTACCATCCTACGTCACGATGTACCACAACGTCCAATAGGAAAATTCAACTGCAGTAGCCACCGTTCAACCTTAAGAGGGCAGCACTTTGGCGGTTTTACACCATATTTTATATAATTAAAACACTTTAAACTCAAATGTCAAAACATTTACTCGAATCAATGAACAGCATTAATAAAGCCCCAGTATTACAGATCCTTAACTAAAAAAAAGTTGGTTTAGGGTTGAGTTACCCTTTAAAGTATCGATAAGCAGTATAGGTAACAGTAGTAAAACCATTAAAACCTTAACGATACCGATCCCTATTAGTAATACAGTGGAAATTAGTAGATTTGGTTAGCATGTTGATTTACGGTGTGCGCCCCTAAAATTTTCAGTTGGGGGCCACTGTGCTCCTAGTGAAAAAAGTTAGTCTGGAGCCCTGCAGTACCGAAGTTGGTACTTTTGAGAATACTATTTTGAAGGAATATCAGCTGTGATTTCTTACTTTAGCCATTATTGATCAGAATGCTGGCTGTTGACACATTTTAAATAAAAATGCATAACTGTATTATAGCAAAGATTATAATTACATTAGGGCTGCCACTAACGACTATTTTTAAATAGATTAATCTATCGACTAATTTATTGATTAATCGATTAATCTATCGACTAATTTATCCCAAAAATTTTCAACAATTTTATTTAAAAACATTTAATTTAACTTGCAACATTGGCCTTCAGCAGTGTACCATAAAAAAGTATAAATGTAAACAAGCCCTTGACAAAATGTAAAACTAAAAGAGTAAAAATGTAAAAAGGTACAAATTTGTAAACCAACAGAACAAAAAAAAGAGAATATCAGCAAATACTTTTTATATAGAATAGTGTTGTCACGATACCAAAATTATGACTTCGATACAATACCAGACTAAAATACCTCAATAACGATACTGAATCGATACCATGGCAAAAAACTGTTAAAGGGATTGAATAATATGACAGAACTTATTATTAATTGTTTTATCATTATTTTAGGGTTAAAAAACCCTATTTACTCACTAGGCCGGCATGTTCCTGCCCTGCTTCACACAGAATATTAGGTCCGGCCCTTTAAGAGCTGCACGGACCAAATTCATTGTAACACCCGATTTCTCATTCAACTCTGTTTATGTTCACTAAAGACATATCTGACTGCGTTTACCCGAATACTCGCCAGGACGTGCATTTTTACATTAGTTTTAAACTGCTGTGCGCGCTTCAGGTCAGAGTCCGGCAGCGCACGCGAGCACGTCCCGGCCACGCCGCACTTATGTTGTTTTCTTTTTCCTGAGCTGTGCGTATACATTTGACTGTTCTGCTTCCATTGTTTAGTGAACGGTGGAAGCAGAGCTCACACACACGTCCTCACTCCTGCTGTCACACATTTACGCAAATTAAGAAATACTGCTCTTATTAGAGTGCTCTCATTTCTAAAGTACCGGTACTAAAACAATTTCATATCGTACCCAACTTACCTAGTCGACTAAAAATATGGACGTCGACTAATTAACAGTGTCGATGCAGTCGATTGTATCGACCAATCGCGGCAGGCCTAAATTACATATACCTCAATTAATTAAATATTGATTAGATCGTGATGAAGAATGCATGTTTAACAACCATTAACTGAACTGAACATCACAATAGGGTCTGATAGGATGTTGGTGTCTGTGAGTTTATTTTCATATTCAAAATACAAGGCTGGAAACATATGCTTCACCTCAAGATAACTGGAGGTATTGTTACATATGTCTCACATTACGCACAAGCCAGCATGAGCTTCTAATGCATGTTACGGTTTTGCTTCTACAATTTAAGGGGAAAGAAGGTTTATTGGCTCTGTCACTATTTACAGGTTTTAATTTGATTAGTTGTAAAACAGTTTTTCAGGATTTGTGAACGATTTAAGCCGCACAGAAGAGCTCAAGGTATTCACTGAGAGTATTGTCTCTTTATTATTTTTGTCAGCTCATTCAGCCATTGCTTGTTTGAGTTTGTAAGTATGTGTGTGTGGGGTGTGGAGTTTCTGCTTGTATTTCTAAAACCATTTGACAGTATCTCTGTTTGTTTTCCACACAATTTAATCTACAGAGCTTTAGTCCTCTAATCATTCGTAACTGCAATAATACTCGATTTTGTAATCAATAACCCTCTTTGATATTAATATTGTGCGAAAACAAGCAAGACTTTTTTTCAAATTTAAATCAAGATCTGCCATTGACTGGTGTTAGCTGTATAAATGACTGTAAAACAAGTTGTGAAATTTCACAGTTCAACTCTTTGTCAAGTGAAGAGAGAACAAATAAATGAACTAGACCCAAATATTGACTTGGAGCCGTAGGTTGGCACATGGCAAACATTTGTGCCTTGCAGGTAGGATTGAGAATGCAAACCAGTTCTTACTCTGAACAGAAGATGACAAAAATGAATTAGAATTCATTCAATGCAAGTGTTGATGCAGGTGAAAGTTTCCCTAAGCTTGTGGGACTTTTCTCTTGTTGCAGGTGTTGTTGTTGAATCCACTGGAGAATCTGAAGATCTACATAAGTAACCGTCCACCGCTGGTCATTTTTATGGTCAGCGTCAGTGCTGTGGCTATTGCTTTCCTCACTATAGGATACTTCTTTAAGATCAAGGAGATCAAATCACCTGAAATGACCGAGGTAGAAAATAACTTGGTTTACCACAAATGTGTGAGCCATGAACCATTGAAAATACTTGCTAACATAATAGTTAATGATTAGTAGACCAGTGTTATTTTAGTATTATTTATAGACTATCTAAATAATAGTATATGTATTATGTATGTATTTTGAATTAGCTTTATTTTTATATTTTCAGTTTTCATTTTAGTTGTAGTCTTAGTAATGCAATTTAGCAGTTTTTTTTGTTTGTTTGTTTCCTTTTCTTTTTTTATTAAGTTTTCATTTTAGAAATTGTATTACTTCAACTTGGACTTATTTCAGTTAGACACCAGGGCAATATTTGCAAAGTTTTCCATCTAATATTTTTTATCTTACTTTAGTGAATTTATTTTTATTTCAATTACTTAAAATTATTTTAATAGTTTTAGATAATAAAACAACACTGTAATAGACATGCAGGTATGAGACTGCATAAATATATATCAGGAAATGCTGGCGATAAGCTTTCCTTTGAATTTACTTTTGTGACCGTTGTATCGTGTTTTTTTTCCCCCCCAGGATTGGAACACCTTCCTTCTCCGATTCAACGAGCTTGACTTTTGCATCTCAGAAAACGAGACCCTCAAGCACAGCTTGAATGAGTCCATTACACCAGAAAGCACAGTGACCAGTAGCCAGACGCGTTCCAGCACCCAGTCACCGCCCCTGCTGGAGGACCCTGGTTTGATCAACATCTCTGTGCCCATCACATTGACCCTGGATCCGCTGAGGCCATTTGGCGGCTACTCGCGCAATATTACCCACCTTTATGCCAGTGTGCTTGGGCAGCAAGTTGGCCTTGCTGGTATGTCTCAGTTTTTTGGTAGAAATTTAACCTGAATGTCATCTGATAACATACCTCCATGTGGTATGCACTAGGGATGGGCATTTTTGTCAATTTCTCATTTCGATCATCGATAGGTTTCAAAAACGAGTACTCGAGTACTCGGGGGCGGGGCATGTCCGTCATTGAGATAATGAAAACTGTTATGAAAAAGGTTGTGACAAATACAAACGTGACATGAAAACAGGTATATGAAAACATGAACATATAAAACAAAAAATAACTGCTAGATTATGATGCATAAATGTCTTTGAAAAATAAACATCTTTATAAAATGACTGTCTCAAATAACCAAGTCAGTAATATCGAGCATTGCCTTTGAGCTGAAACTGTGAAATAACACCACCCTGCAGAGCTTGCTAGCTGGTTAATTAACTCAACCAAACGCACCATATATCAATATTAATATGAAGATTATTATGAACCTATTACGACATAAATCAACACAAAAGGACGTGAATGCGCACGTGAACTTCAGCATGCTAGATTTTACAGGCGAAGGGTTTGAAACAGAACATTTTGAATGCGCGCTTCCCTTAACAACGCTGATACACGGACAAAGAAAGCACACAGAAACAACATTTTATTAAAATCCTGTTCTCATTATAATTAGTGCTGTCAAACGATTAAAATATTTAATCGCGATTAATCGCATTAATGCCATAGTTAACTCACAATTAATCACAATTAATCGCACATTTTTTTTTATTCTAAATGTCCCTTGATTTCTTTTTGTCCCATTATTTTTTCTTATTTTAATGCTCTTATCAACATAGAAAAGTGGATCGGCTTGCTTTGTTCAAATGTTTGTTTTATTGAAAACAACATTGGCATACTGTAGTGTTCGATTTCACACCAACATTCTCACTTGAAGCAGTCATTCACACTTGGAGCAAATAATCGCTCACACAATGTAACACTGTCCATCAATAAAAGGGTGAAAAAAAATACTTTGTTGCACAAACAGCCCCTTCAACAGCCCTTTCTAAGGGATCAAAACAGGGTGATACAAAATAAAATTACAAAGTGCACATGCAAGGTAAACTAGGACTCCGCCTATAGTGCAGTTAAACCAGGGGTCGCCAACTAGCGGACTCCGGTCCAAATCCGGACCGCGAAGCCTTTTGACGTAGGCTAATGAAACAGTTAACGTTGCAATGCTCACTGTTACGTTCAGACCCAGACGCGCGGTCAAGCATGCAGGTGCGTTCACACCGGACGCGAATGACGCGACATGCACGCCGCTTAATTCGCGCCGCAGAATGTCTATTTGCGTCTTTGCATTGACTTAAATCACTCGCGCAAAACGCTTCATTCGCGTCCGGTGTGAATGCACCACCAGAGCAGAAAGCAGCGCTCAAGACAAGCACTTTTAGTTGAAGACCCCTGAGTTAAACCATGGCATAATACGTTTCTCATTTCGGCGTCTCACGCTTGCCATCCACGTCTACTCTTTTAATGGCCCACAAGTGTGGGCAGCCGCAGCGTGCATGATGTTTTGTTTCCGGTCTAGCTACATCCGGAGTGGTGTTGTAGTTTTTCTAACGTTACTAGTTGCTGCAACAGCATGTGAAAAAACTACAAAGTTTGTTAGACCAAAAAGAACGTTAATCTCGCGATAAAAAAATTGACGCCGTTAAAATAGGTTTGCGTTAACGTCGTTAATAACGCGTTTAACTGACAGCACTAATTATAATGCTTTAACAGATTGACTCTGCACATCATGCACTTAATTTTATTATTCATGATCGAAGCGTTTACAGACATCACTGCGCGTTTTCGAACTCATAACGAAAAACAACTTTAAATAAACTAGGTCTACTGTTAAAAAATACGAGAACAGTATAGCACTGCTGCATTACTAATGTCAATGATTCTGAGAAAGAAATAGCCTATCTAAAAAGAAGTTGACTGTCTCTAAACCATCATGTCGAGCATGAAATATGCGTTTGAGCTGAAACTGAAGAGAATGAACAACAGCCGGTATAACAGCAGCGCTTTGCTAGCTTATTAAGCTCAACCAAACGCTTCTTATATTAGATTAACCAGATAGACAACATAAAAGTAATCTTACAACGTGCATCTGCAGAAAAGGACGCGAATGCGAATTCTCGCTAGTTTCTCTGTGGATCAGCTGATACACGGGGAACTAAGCACAGATCATTTACAGCATTCTAATTTCCATCGTGTTCTCATTATAATGCTGTGTAGGCTATGACAGATTGGCGCTGCACATCTTGTACTAACCATTCAATGATCACAGTGATTCCAGACATCACTGCAGTGCACGCCTCAGTCTGGACTCTGGAGGCGTGCTGTATAACGCTAACCAATCAGACCTCCGGTACCGCGCAAAACGACGCAATAACCAATAAAAAAAAAAGAGACAAATATTTTTTTTTCAGGGCGATCATCGTTCTCATGATCGATGATCGCTGTCACGTTCGAGTACTCGATTACTCGACCACTGTTGCCCATCCCTAGTATGCACTCAGTTTGCACTTCCTTGATGGGAAAGTACTGTACCTATGTTTGAGCCAGTACATAGATTTTCTAGGTATGCAAATACAGCTTTTATCTCCTTTTTTGTAGGGAAAGACCAAGCGGCAACCTCCCGCAGTTTCTCTTGAAGCCAATACGGAAGTGACATATACTGCAATTCATCGACTGGCCGCTAGAGACAGGCTCCAGAAGGGAGCAGAATCTCATTGAGCCCCATGTTAAAATGGCCAACTTTACAGCAGATTAAAACATGTTTACAGCCTGGTACAAATTGTGGTTTTGGTCTATACGGCTAATTTTGCCCTTCATGACAACTGTGAGGGGGTGAATTACATTATATAAAGCATTAAAGCTCTGCATAATTAAGGGCGTGGCCACTTTGAGTGACAGGTGGATAGCCATTTATCTGCTGTCCGTTAGTCATCGCGTCACTTCAGCTCCGCCCACGTCCCGCCTTTTTGCCCATTTTTATCCGGGAGTGACATGCTGCCAAGATGGCAACGGCCATCTCGTCCATACTTTGCTCTTCAGAACGGCTCATCGTAATCCTATGGGTGACGTCACGGACACTACGTCCATATTTTTTTTCAGTCTATGGGAAAGACCAATGAAACAAGCTTATGTTTAATGCATATATATATATTCCCTTCCCCCGCTATAAGAGAAACACAAATGCAAACTCTTTTTTTTCAGTCTCTGTTCTAATTCAATCCAAATATGTTCTATCGGGTTGAGGTCAGGACTCTGTGCAGGCCAGTCAAGTTCCTCCACACCAAACTCGCTCATCCATGTCTTTATGGACCTTGCTTTGTGCACTGGTGGGCAGTCATGTTGGAACAGGAAGGGGCCATTTCATAGTTGAGAGTATGAAATTGTCCAAAAGGTCTCGGTATGCTGAAGCATTAAGAGTTCCTTTCGCTTGAACTAAGGGGCCAAGCCCAGCCCTAAAAACAACCCCACTCCATAATCCCCCCCCCTCCACCAATCGTTACACTTGGCACAATGCAGTCAGGCAGGTACCGTTCCCCTGGCAACTGCCAAACCCAGACTCATTCATCGGATTGCCAGACAGAGAAGCGTGATTCGTCACCCCAGAGAACACTTCTCCACTGCTCTAGAGTCCAGTGGTGGCGAGCTTTACACCACTGCATCCGACACTTTTCATTACACTTGATGTAAGTCTTGGATGCAGCTGCTCGGCCATGGAAACCCATTCCATGAAGCTCTCTACGCACTGTTCTTGAGCTAATCTGAAGGCCACAGGATGTTTGGAGGTCTGTAGCTATTGACTCTACAGAAAGTTGGCGACTTCTGCGCACTATGCACCTCAGCTTGCGCTGACCCCGCGCTGTGATTTTTACGCGGCCTACCACTTTGTGGCTGAATTGGTGTTGTTCGCAATTGCTTCCACTTTGTGATAATGCCACTAACAGTTGACCATGGAATATTTAGTAGTGAGGAAATTTCTTGAAGGGACTTTCTTGAATTACACAGGTGGCAACCTATCACGGTACCACACTTGAATTCACTGAGCTCCTGAGAGCGACCCATTCTTTCACAAATTATTGTAGAAGCGTCTGCATGCCTAGGTGCTTGATTTCTATACACCTTTGGCCATGGAAGTGATTGGAACTCCTGAATTTTAGGATTTGCAGGGGTGTCCCAATACTTTTGGCAACATAGTGTATTTCTTTGACATAAGAAACCTTTTGTAACATTATGAATGTCTTAACTGTCTCTTTTGCTGACCTCAAAGTTTTGAATGGTAGTGCACAACATATTCTTAAACCTGAAGGACATCGGTTGTGGAAGTTGTATTGAAATTTACATTGAGTACGTTTAGAAATTTTGAACATTATTCAGCTTATGACTGTCTATTTTAGTCAACAGATCAGCGTGGAGAGTCATTGCTGTGTTTTTTCTCTCTCCTGGTGTTGTAACTGAACATAGTCCAGTTAAAACAATGGTCCATTGTGCATGAAGGGATAACAGTGGGAGAGAGCCCGGAGCTGAATACCTTCTAGATATCACTTGCAGGCACATCTAAGCTCCCTTTGTTTTACAGAACATGCTGACTCTGTGTGGGTGTGTTTGTGTCATTAAAGGCAGAGAGGCCCATGAAGAGATGAACATCACTTTCACTCTGCCGGTAGCCTGGAACTCAGATGAGTGTGTTCTGCACGGTCGTTGTGAGCAGATGGTTTTCAGCACTTGTATGACCATCACAGCAGTCAGTAATGTCTTCCCAGTCACAGTGTAAGTGTCTATAGAAACATATGTCCCTAATCACATTGCAGGTCATTCTCGTAGGGCAGGGGTGGGGAAGAACTCTTGCAGAGTTTAGCTCGAACCCTAATCAAGCACACAGCTAATCAAGGTATTGAGGATTACTATGGCTACGTCTACATTAATCTGGATAGATTTGAAAACGCTGTTTTCGTTTCAAAACGCTCGCCGTCCACACTAACGTTTTCCAAACGTTTCTCATCCACACTGAACCGGCAGTACACGCCAAATTCAACTTACTGCGCATGTGTAAAACCTCATAAAAGCTCACTGAGATGATACAGACATTATAAAAGTTATCACACAATTCTTCTGGCAGGATCATTTTATTTAGCAAAATATCTCCCCATTCACTGATGCGTCCAGGTCGCACTCGGTCAACCATGGTTGGTCTAAAACGCAACTGTTCTCATGTTTTCCCACAGGACAGTAAATGCGAGTATGTTTTCTGTCATCCTTGCAGGACTGTGATATGAAGTGTTCAAAGTAACATATTTTAGCAAGTGTGTGAAAGTGAATAGTACATAACTGGCACAATAGCGGTATAAACATACATATCTATTGGTACAATATGCGTCACATGACTAAACATGCGTCATCGTTCTCAAATACCTCCGTCTTCACAGTCCACACTACGACACGAAGACAGCGTTTTCTCCGCTTTGCAGAGCGTTTTCCAAAAGCTACGTTTTCGTTGACTTAAAACAACGTATTAGTGTGGACATGGCCTAAAGTTACAGGCAGGTGAGGTTTTTTTTTTCAGGGTTGGGGCTAAACTCTGCAAGAGAGTGGCCCTCCAGTATCAACGTTCCCCATCCCTGATGTAGGGGGAATGTGGAGTAAGTTGTGCAACTTGTGTAATATACAAGGATGTCTGTTATCAACTGAAATTAGAAAAGTATAAAATTCGAAATATTTGAATGTACTGAAACCGTTTACAACATTTTCAAATTAGATTATTTTCATATTTTATTTTATAAATTGTCATATATATTTTTTTTTAATGGTTTACGTTTGTATTACGTCGCTGTTGTGTTACTGTACCCTCAGACACATTAGGCAACACATTTAAATAATCGTATTATTAATCGTATATATATATCTTCTCTTTTTTTGAAAATTGTAGTAATTTTTCTGGCAAAATATTATCTTTTTTATTTCGGTTTTAGTTATTTTAGTACATCAAGTTGAACAAAAGCAAAATGAGAAATATTGTTTAGCAACTAGCTGAAATGAAATGCGTTTAAGTTGTTTAAAGTTTTATTTTATTTCAAGTAATAAAAATAGGTTTTAGTTAAAACAATGACCCTGGTATTATGTGCTCTTTCTAAAATACAAACGTATGTGCAGTTTGTAAGATAATGGGGTGGTACAACTTACCCACTGATACATCTTACCCCAATCTCCACCACTGTTTATTTTGTATCTTTAAGATGTGCTCTCAAATACTGCCGTTGGCTTTCAGCTGTGGATTACCTCTGTACATTTGTTTGTGTGCTGAGTAACTAACAACTGAGTAAACAAATGAGTGTTTAACTGATCCAGACAGCCAAAGAAAAACAGAAAGAATGTACACAGAGCGGTAACACAATGCAAATTATTACATAACCAAAGCTTTTTTTGTTTTTGTTTTTTAATTTGTTTCCTTCATCTTGAATGAGTAATTGATGCCTTGTTTTTGCAAATCCTCTGCAGGCAGCCGCCTCACTGTGTCCCAGAGACCTACAGCAATGCCACATCCTGGTACAAGATTTTCACCACAGCACGAGACTCGGACACTAAGTACACGCAGGAGTACAACCCATTCTGGTGTTACAAAGGTGCCATTGGGAAGGTGTATCACACACTGAATCCCAAGCTCACTGTCATCGTTCCAGATGTGAGTGTTTCAGCATTTGATGGTGACATTTTGTGATTTAAATGTCTTGTAAAAGTACAGTAACAATGTATAGCAGATAAAACACCCTAGCAACCACATAGCAATGCCCTGGCACCATTTCGAACACCCTAACAAAAACATAGCAACACACAAACTCAAAACATCTTTGCAACCATATAGTATAGAGATGTTCTGATAATCACCCACAACACATTAGCGTAGTAGTGTTGTCATGATACCAAACAGTTGTCATGTACTACAGCTGCAAGATTAATCGTTAAAAGATCTCATTTCAAACACCCACGCAACACACAGAGAGCAATTATCATGTGTAGGTATGAAATGGCTTTCAACGACACAGTATCATTATTTCTGTCATGCAATAATTCGAATTATCACAGAAGTACTGGGATAAAAGTTTATAGTTTGGATATAAACACCAATGTCTACGGAAGCGATTCAAATAGAGCACCACCATTTGAAAGAAACTTAAAGGGATAGTTCACCCAAAAATGAAAATTAGCCCATAATTTACTCACCCCCAAGTCATCCGAGGTGTATATGACATTCTTCTTTCAGACGAATAAAATCTGAGTTAGATTACAAAAGTCCAGGCTAATCCAAGGATTAGAATTTGATTCATAGTTGCTCTGTTTTTGAAGTCCATAAAAAGTGCATCTGTCCGTCAAATAACGTGTTCCACGTGTCTCAGGGGTGTTAATAAAGGCCTTCTGAAGCAAATCGATGTGTTTGTTTTAGAAAAACATTCATATTTAAATCTTTATCACGTAAACTTTCGACCGACCACCTTCCATGGAAAAGTGTTGAATGTTGAAAGTGAAACTCAAGATGCGTACGTGACGTCATGACGAGCGGACCTGGTTGCGTTAGTCTTTAGATCGGCAGGGGAAATTTCAACAATTTTTCCATAAATTGAACAGGGAAGGCGTCGGTCGAAAGTTTACTTGATAAAGTTTTAAATATGGATTTTTTTTTTTTACACAAACGCATCGATTCGCTTCAAAAGGCCTTTATTAACACCCCAGAGCCGCGTGGAGCACGTTATTTGATGGGCAGATACACTTTTTATGGACTTCAAAAACAGAGCAACTATTACTGCTATTCTAATGCTTGGATTAGCCTGGACTTTTGTAATATAACTCAGATTTTATTCGTCTGAAAGAAGAAAGTCATATACACCTACGATGACTTGAGGGTGAGTAAAATATGGGCTAATTTTCATTTTTGGGTGAACTATCCCTTTAACGTTTCAAACAGCGATTGTATCGATTACATCTTTATGCCACAAGGTGGCGACAAGTTAAAAAAAAACAATTGTTGAATCATTCATTCAAGAGATTTTTTTTTTATTCAAAACCGCTGATTCATCCAGTAATGAAGTATTTATGAGCGAGTCATTGAATCATTCATTTGATTTTTTTTTTAATTATTATTATTATTATTATTATTATTAATTTAAATATTTAAATAGACTGCAGCAATTAACATTTTGTCAGAACCAGTAGTAAATTACATGTTATTTTGTTTAGTTGTCTGAGAATCGTGATCTCTGTTTGAAGCAAAAAAAATTGTGATTCTCAATTTATTCACAATCGTGCAGCTCTAGTCTGTACCAATACCAGTAAAACTTAATCGTTCTCTTTATCAATTTCAGTGCCATAGCAAAAACTATTGTAAAAAAGTAGTTAATTATTAATGCTATTTATAATTATACATAAATAATACTTTAAAACATTAGCATGATGCCTTTAAATATTCTTCAATCAAGTAAAAATGTTATTAAAAACATCAAATAAAAAGGTAATTAATAAAATGAGAAACAAAGAAACACATTACAGTTTACAGAACATGTGGCAGGTCTGTTGCATTCACACTGCAACACTTAATGGACAGACCTGTTTCGACATATGAGGTTTTGTTTGTTCTATTTGTTGCTATAATTAATACAATGTCAAACATCACGATTTCATATTCAGTCCCGCATTTTAATATGGTTGTCACAACTTGCAGCATCTACTGTCAAATTACGAACTGATTATATACAGAAACAGAGCAAAGAGAGCTCACTTTATAAGCAATGAGGCGGATATCAGTGAAAACTCCTGTTATAATAAAAAAATACGTCTATGATGCACAGTGAATCTTTTATTTATTAGGGCTGTGTATCAACAAGAATCAGGCTATATGATGTGTGTCACGATACATGGGTTATGATACAATATATTGTGATATTTCTTATCTAAGTTTAGAAAAATTGCCACAAAGAAGTCACCATAATATGCGTAAAACCGAAGCAAAAAATCTGAAAAGTGGAATCTGCATTTGCATTTATCAGACCCAGTAACATACAGCATCATCAACACTCATTTTCTGCAATCTGAGTAAAGGAAAAATAGTAAAGTGCTTGCAGGATTCTTTAGGCAAAGAAATTATTTGTAGAGTCTTTGGCTTTTACTCTGTAGGGTCATGTGGATCCCAGTCCATTACAGGGATTTTTTTATTTATTTATGAAACATTTAATATTATTGTTATTATTTTTCATTTTATTTGACCTGCTATTGACCCTATTTATTGATTTGTAAATGTGTATTTTTTTTTACAGCATTTACACTACAATATACACTCACTTAAGGATTATTAGGAACACCTGTTCAATTTCTCATTAATGCAATTATCTAATCAACCAATCACATGGCAGTTGCTTCAATGCATTTAGGGGTGTGGTCCTGGTCAAGACAATCTCCTGAACTCCAAACTGAATGTCAGAATGGGAAAGAAAGGTGATTTTAAGCAATTTTGAGCGTGGCATGGTTGTTGGTGCCAGACGGGCCGGTCTGAGTATTTCACAATCTGCTCAGTTACTGGGATTTTCACGCACAACCATTTCTAGGGTTTACAAAGAATGGTGTGGAAAGGGAAAAACATCCAGTATGCGGCAGTCCTGTGGGCGGAAATGCCTTGTTGATGTTTGAGGTCAGAGGAGAATGGGCCGACTGATTCAAGCTGATAGAAGAGCAACTTTGACTGAAATAACCACTCGTTACAACCGAGGTATGCAGCAAAGCATTTGTGAAGCCACAACACGCACAACCTTGAGGCGGATGGGCTACAACAGCAGAAGACCCCACCGGGTACCACTCATCTCCACTACAAATAGCAAAAAGAGGCTACAATTTTCACAAGCTCACCAAAATTGGACAGTTGAAGACTGGAAAAATGTTGGCTGGTCTGATGAGTCTTGATTTCTGTTGAGTCATTCAGATGGTAGAGTCAGAATTTGGCGTAAACAGAATGAGAACATGGATCCATCATGCCTCGTTACCACTGTGCAGGCTGGTGGTGGTGGTGTAATGGTGTGGGGGATGTTTTCTTGGCACACTTTAGGCCCCTTAGTGCCAATTGGGCATCGTTTAAATGCCACGGCCTACCTGAGCATTGTTTCTGACCATGTCCATCCCTTTATGACCACCATGTACCCATCCTCTGATGGCTACTTCCAGCAGGATAATGCACCATGTCACAAAGCTTGAATCATTTCAAATTGGTTTCTTGAACATGACAATGAGTTCACTGTACTAAAATGGCCCCCACAGTCACCAGATCTCAACCCAATAGAGCATCTTTGGGATGTGGTGGAACGGGAGCTTCGTGCCCTGGATGTGCATCCCACAAATCTCCATCAACTGCAAGATGCTATCCTATCAATATGGGCCAACATTTCTAAAGAATGCTTTCAGCACCTTGTTGAATCAATGCCACGTAGATTTAAGGCAGTTCCGAAGGCGAAAGGGGGTCAAACACAGTATTAGTATGGTGTTCCTAATAATCCTTTAGGTGAGTGTATATGTATAGTCATAATCATTAATATTCGTTAATTCAAAGTGATAAGTGATTAGGTAATGGCCACAGATATTCACTTTTTATCACTAAATTATTATACAGAATATGAACTAAACTGTTACAATTTGTGTGCAAATCTTTGTAAAAGCATGTATTTACAGAGGCAAATTGCGTTCTCTTTCCCGATAGGACGATCGCTCTCTCATTAACCTGCACCTCATGCACACCAGCTACTTCCTGTTTGTGATGGTCATCACAATGTTCTGCTATGCAGTCATCAAGGGCAGGCCGGGCAAAGTTCGACAGAACAACCCAGATTTTTGTTCAGAAAAGGTACGACTTGGTGTATAAGATGATCTGTGTGATTAAGGCCCCGATATACTCACGGCAAAGTTCTTTTTCATTCTTTGCTTGGGGGTAAAACAAAGTTCAAAATATGTGACCAGCGATATACTATCACACTGCTGTGAGCGACGTTTAGATGAGTATGTAAATATGTGCTGCGCGCTTTCCTCTCAATAACAAAATCTCACAACAAAATTGAGAAAACGGCAAGCATCTGATCATAGCAAAGATATGTCTGCACAAGCTCTGCAGTTCGGCACTAGTAAAGTCACGTCATGTTTATTTTTATAGCACTTTATACAATTTATTCATTAAAATCAAACAGCTTTACCGTATTAAAGTGTCAGTGTGTCCCGTTTCATCAGAAGTACAACATTTTCTACTATAAAGCGGCTCTCAAGTGTGTTTATGTTTTCACTCACCCACATCTGACCTCAACCGACTAAACAGGAGAAATGAACCGTAAAAATTTTGGTAACACTTTACTTAAAGGGTAACTCAACCCCTGATCAGAGCTTAACTCCACCCACTGGCAATATTTTAAAAATGCTGGAAAACTGGGCAGAGCCCAGCGGAGACAGAGGGGACGAACCAAGGGCAGGGCTGAGCAGTGGGCATGCATCTGAGACCCGCAGTGATGGATTGATTAGGGTGTGGTGAGCTCGTGCCTGTGGCGTGGGTAGTAAGCCATTGGAAGCAAGTAAAGGTCTCTGCAGGATAGTAATAGGAATTACTAGATCAGTGGGCGAGGCCATGAACGGAGGATGTTTTTCACAGCATTACCTGATTTGCCCACGTCACAGTGTGGTAGGGTTTAGGGGCTGGGTAGGGTCGGGTGAAGTGGTTCATTTTATTTGCATGGTTTATAAACACCCATCAGTTTGAAAACACCCACAAATTTTGAAACACCCACTTTTGTTCCGCAGAGACCTCATACTCGTTGGAAGAGCCAACATGCGTCACGATGGCAAACAACGTCCAATAGGAAACTTCAACTGCAGTAGCCACCGTTCAACCTTAAGAGGGCAGCACTCAGACGTTTTTACACCATATATTGTAGAATTAAAACACTTTATACCCAAATGTCAAAGCATTTACTCGAATCAATGAACAGCACTAATAAAGCCCCAGTCTTGCAGATCATTAACTAAAAAAAGTAGTTTTAGGGTTTAGTTACCCTTTAAAGTCGGCTTTTGTCTTTTTCTCCTTGTGTCGTATATCCGAGTGAAACTGTTTCTGAAATTAGAAAAAATGTTGGGCGGGCCTGATTTCGTCCTTCGGGAATTGATTGGATAGTTGGGCGTTGCTTACAAAATGGAGGCAGATTTGAATGCCAGTTTGCACTCAGTTGTGGAGAAAAACTTGATCTATCTCTAAAATAAATGTATTTCTCTCTAAATCTTTTCTACCTATGTTACTGAGCATATTACCTCACTTTTTGCTGGTTTATGCTACAGATTTAACTCATTTTAAGCCTTTTATGGCGTCTTTAAAACCTTTTTCTCAGCTCTCCCTACATAAGGTGGGAGCGTTGTAAGCGCGTTCACACACGCTGCATTCCTAAGTGTGAGCCGTCACGACAAGCTGATCGTCCGACTATATTGAGTACTTTTTACATAAAAAAAGCTTTTATTTCTCATATATTTCTCTCTTTTTGACCCAAGTCCTTCCTGAAGAAGGTATTGTGTATAACGAAAAAAATGCGCCCTCGCGACATAGCACCTGACCGGAAGAGAAGAGAAGTCGTTTCGAGGGGTGAGGGAAGGTTAACGTATTTGATTAAAGATTATAAGGGTAAATTCATTTTTTAAAAATTAATGAAGTGCACAGATAAATCAGTTACAGTAAACACTACAATATTAAATATAGAAATACGAATTGTAAAATTATTTCATGCTGACTTTAAAGCCTTTATCTATAATGCATTATATCTGTTCATAAATAATTGTAACCAAAGTTAAATAATGTGTTATATTCCCAGATTACTTGTTCCATCTGAAATTGGTTGTTTGTCGAGTTTTAATGCATTATACTTTCTAAAGGTGCATTATAACTGGTTATAATTACAGACTTTAAGTAAAGTGTTACCAAAATGTCCACGTCAAAGGAGGAGCCTCAGCACAAACCTACCTATTATGTAATCACCACGGACCAATGATAGTACAAAGGTGTTTACCAGCCCTAGCAAACTTTTCCTGAAAGCTCGCTTTGGCAAGTTGTTTTGAACTCTCAAAACGGCCGGATTTTGTTCTAATTGAAGTCACATCAGTTCGTTCTTCGATTTCGTCAGCTAGTTAATTTGTAACTGAGCCTGTAGTTGCTGCTCATCCAGATCACAACAAACATGCCCTAGTTGCTAAAAATACTAAAAGTGCCTGTTTTTCTCACAGGTGGCCTTGTCGGCAGGATAAACGGGGTGGAAGGTGAACATCTGAACCGAAGCATATCGGAAAGGGAAGTGAGAAAACTACATGTTGCCTACTGAACCCAGGAGAAGGGTGCAAAACAAAACAAAAAAAAGCTCTGTGAATGCATTTTCCTGCAATGTTGGGTCACTCCAACCAAAGACATTTAAGTGCCTGTATCTACTGTGTAAATAATTTTAGGACTCTTAAATTCAGTCCAGAAGCAGTCTGCCTGAGCTTCCCCTGCACCCTGTGCCATCTTGTAAATGTTCCGTATATCCAGTATCAACAGAGGAAAGTGTTTGACTAGAGATGGGGAATATCGCCTCCATTAAATTTGATCCATTCTCATCAGATCACAAATGTGTACCCTACTCCCTGTGACATTTGATTTCTCTGGGGGTGACCTTTGCCTTGTCATTCCTCTTGTGTCTTTGTCTTAACCGACCCTTTCATATGTGCCCATTGCAGATTCTGCAGTGGCATTTCTTTCGATTCCTCTTTGAGGACGGGCAGATGCGTGGATCTCTGCCATGTACCATGATCAGGCTGCTGGTCATGATCTTTGAACGAGTTCCTCTAGTGATGACAGCAGGCATTTGTTTGACACGCTTCTATCATCATCCAAACCCCACGTTGGTTTGACTGCGAACGTGTCTAAAAGAGATGCCTGAGTGGATGTTGACACAGTGCTCGATTCAATTCCTCTTAAATGCAATTGGATGGGAATAAAAACTTGACAAAACGTCATCTCACTCAGAATGTTACCGCGTTCGAGAGTCGAGATAAAATGCCTGTTCGTGGATCGGTGGATTTGTGTGCTTAAATCTGAATTAACGCAATGGTTCATGGCCTTGGGCTTCACGTGTCATTTAGGTCCACATCGGTTTCTGGACACTTCAAATGAATGTATTTGTAAAATCTGCAAATTAACAGCAGTGATGCAGCAGCAATCCTCTTGTACATTTAACATTGAAGTAAACAAAAAAAATGTAAATCTTTATTGTAGATATTTTATTTTTTTGTAATCACATTACCTTGCTTTGTTTTCCAGTTTTGTTTTTACAAAACGATCTGTACTCTTAATCATTTCTCAACCATCCATTGTGTTTCCTGCCTTTTTTTTTCCGTTTAATGCCTAGTTTGATACTTCAGCAATGCCTCTGTTTTGTTTTAATCTTAGTGCAATATCTGACAAATTGCTGTTTTATTTTTGCCTTCCAAACCTACTGTTTATTATTATCGTCATTCGTTTTTTTTATTGCTACCCAATGAAACGCATATCACGCATGTGTGATCATATCCAGTAGATGTGAATGAGACGTATTACGAATGTTCTGTCTAGCTTATGCTCCTATTTGGTTTAGCATTGCATCTTTGTACTTTCCCACCTCCAAAGTTACACTGCTCTTTATCGACGTACCCATTTTTCCCATCATGCCTTGCCTAATTACAGCCTTCTTAAGCTGCATCAGTCATGGTTCATCAGCACTCACTTTCTTTCTCCCAATATTACAGCCCATAATAAACAAACACTAATGTGCCTTTGCACTGTGTCAACCATGTTCATCGCTGTCTCCTGTTTAATACCTTTTTCCTGCTTCAGTTTAACCTGCTGTATGCATTTTGAGTTGAAATAAATAAATCTGCTCACACCGACTTCCTCCCCATTTCATGTTCGAGCTGCAGTAATGGCTGTGGAAGAGTGGGATTCAGTTGTGCTTTTTCTGTTGATGAATAAGAACGAGCACCTGCTTTTGTTTTACTCCCCAAATCCATCCTATTATAACTAGTTTGATAGATTTTGAAGTTAGTTGAAAATGCTTTGAGTAACCTATGGAAGCTTGTTTCCATCACGTAATTAAAACAACTGTCATTGTGAATTTTAGTCTCACAATATTTTCTCACTATTGTGAGTTTATATCTCACAATTAACTTTTTCTTCACAATTTACTGTCCCATAATTGCTTCACAACTGTGGCTTTTCTCACAATACTTCAATTGTGATGTATATCTCACAATTTTGACCTTTTCTCACAGATAAACAGTGTGTATATCTCGTAACTGCAAGTTATAAACTCGGAATTACTAGTTTGCATCTCTCAGTTCTGACTTTTTTCTCACAATTGCGAGTTCATATCTTACAATTGCAAATGATAAACTCGTAGCTGCAAGTTTGCATATCTTAATTCTGACCGTTTTTTTCCCGCCACAACTGCAAGTTTATCGCTTGCAGTTTAAAGTTATGAACTCATAATTGCGAGTTTCGATCTCGGTAGTTTCCGCTTTTTTTCCCTCACAATTGCAATTTTATATCTCACAATTCACTTCCTCACAGTTGCGAGTTTATATCTTGCAATTGGAAGTTATTAACTTGTAATTACTAGTTTGTATCTCACAATTCTGACTTTTCTCAATTGTGTTTATAATGCGTAATTGCAAGTTACAATTGCGATTCAACTGCGAGATGTTGACTTTTTCTCACGATTGCAAGTGTATATCTCCACAATTCTGACTTTTTTCTAACAGTTGCATGTTTATATCGCGCAATTGCAGATTATAAACTCAAAATTGCAAGTTTGCATCTCTCAATTCTGACTGTTTTTCCCCACAACTGCAAGTATATATTTTGCAATTTCAAGGTTTAAAAATCGTAATTGCAATTCAGTTGCGAGATGCTCACAATTGTGAATAATTTTTTTTAAATTCGTCTTACAGTTGCATGTTTATATTGCACAATTGCAAATTATAAACTTGTAATTGCAAGTTTGCATCTCGTAATTCTGACTTTATCACAATTTCAACTTCTAGGGTGCCTCTGAATCGGAAGGCTGCATCCTAGTAAGGCTGCGTATCTCGGCTGCCACGTCGTCAAACTCAGTCGAAGGCTGTCTCAAATTTCACGGATCCTTGAAAGTCCGACTTCGTTTTGTGTCCTTCATTTGGCTTATTTTGAAGGATGCATCAAGTGTATCCTTCGTGTCCTCGACTCGCAATTCCGACTTTTTTCTCAGAACTATGAGAAAAAAATCTGAATTGTGCCGAAAAAAGTCGCACTTATCTTTTTTCTCTGGTGGAAATGAGCTTCCATATAAACCTGCTTTGAAACCTCTTTAAAGCTTTTTTTCTCAGGCCGGGAGACATTTGCTCATGTCTATTTTTTTTTTTTTGTGTGATTTGTGAGATCAGTTCAAACCATTCTGATGGCTGATGAAGTGAGCGCATTTTGCTTCATAACTGCAGCAAATGCATCATTTCCGCGATCATTAAAGTTGGCCTTTCAGTGCTGCTGGAGGACAATGGGAAATGACACCGAATTCCACGGGTGCTGCCTGATGCTCAGATCATATTGATCTTTCCCCTCGTCCTTCCTTTCGGGCTCGTAGCATTTGAGTGAATTGTATTTGTAAGTGGTAGAAGGTCCTCTTCTTGTCTGAACTTGCGTCGCACACTTTCTCCAGTTCCCTCGTGTTGGCGAGAGGCGTCGCGAGCCCTTTGACTCGTCATGATGCATGATTGTAAATGTTCTACCTGCTGACCTGTTTGTACGAGGACAATCCCTCTGTTTTTGTTCTGTTTGTAAGATATTGTAGGCACATGCTTTGCTGAATAAAATCTGAGATAACACTGACTTGTCTTGTTTTGTCTTATTAAAGACCGATTTCATGGTTCATGTTTTTTTCTTCTTCTTGTTTCGTGATACCTTTAATCTAATATTGTTCTTTTTTTTACTTCAATCTCACAGATCACGGTTAATAATATAATTATGTAACATCCATTAGTGGAAAATAGAAAGCAAGGGATTCTCGGTTTGCTAGAAGTATGTTATGAACTGAAGTGGTTGGTTTTGTGTGGAGGGCATGACCGATGCACTCAGTTCTGTTGAAGGCCATCTGGGCGTAACTAATTGTATTTTCTGTCAATAACGGATTCAATGGCTGCCGCAGCCGGTTTACCTGCGGAACGAGAGCCTGACATATTAAGCATCTATTTTCTCCATCACAATTGAATATGAAACAAGACTTTTAAAGCATTCATTAATTAAAACGAATTATTGTTTATCTGTGTGCTTATTTCTCAGACTTGTTTCATTGCGAAAAATGGAATGGAAATACAGCCACTCTAATGGCCAATAAATATTTGAAACATTAAAAAAATACATTTTGAACATTTAAACACATTAGTTTCTTAACCCATTTAATCCCACTGGTCACAATTGTGACCACAAATTTTCCTCACATATTTTAGTGTGGTATTAAAAAGCAACTTCTAATATATAACAGATATTCATGTATAATACAAATTTAAAATGTCTACACGAGTTCTGGGCAGGTCTAACATTGTTGGGTAGTTACTTTGGTCATGTGACCACACATTTATTATTAAGTTAATTTTTGAATAGCTCATTCATTTTTTTGCGCATTAATCATGAAAGGGTTATCTATACATGCATAATGAAATTATATTAATACATGGTTTATTCTGTTGTCAGGCTGCTGATAAATGAAGACGGTCACAATTGTGACCGGTGGTATAACACAG
The DNA here is from genome assembly GCF_949357685.1 of Gobio gobio. Classification (NCBI taxonomy): domain Eukaryota; kingdom Metazoa; phylum Chordata; class Actinopteri; order Cypriniformes; family Gobionidae; genus Gobio; species Gobio gobio. Next base: position 11,164,516 of record NC_137100.1, on the reverse strand, counting down.
GGAGTCTGTCATTCTGTGTTATTCACATGAAATCTCTTTAAGACTGAACTGATATCTATCCATCCGTCCGTCTGTCTGTCTGTCTATCTATACTTCTGTCTGTCTGCCTGTCTATCTATACTTCTGTCTGTCTATCTGTCTATTTGTCTATCTATCTGTCTGTCTATACTTCTGTCTGTTTGTCTGTCTGTCTATACTTCTGTCTATCTGTCCGTCTATATACTTCTATCCGTCTATACTTCTGTCTATACTTCTGTCTGTGTCTCTATCTGTCTGTCTGTCTATCTGTACTTCTGTCTGTCTGTCTATCTGTCTGTCTAAACTTCTATCTGTCTATCTGTACTTCTGTCTGTATATATTTCTGTCTATCTATACTTCTGTCTGTCTGTCTGTCTATCTATACTTCTGTCTGTATTTATTTCTGTCTATTTATACTTCTGTCTGTCTGTCTATCTGTCTATACTTCTGTCTGTATTTATTTCTGTCTATACTTCTGTCTGTCTATCTATACTTCTGTCTGTCTGTCTGCCTGTCTATCTATACTTCTGTCTGTCTGTCTATCTGTCTGTTTGTCTATCTATCTGTCTGTCTATACTTCTGTCTGTTTGTCTTTCTATCTATTCTTCTGTCTGTCTATCTGTCTGTCTATACTTCTGTCTATCTGTCCGTCTATATACTTCTATCTGTCTATACTTCTGTCTGTGTCTCTATCTGTCTGTCTGTCTATCTGTACTTCTGTCTGTCTGTCTATCTGTCTGTCTAAACTTCTATCTGTCTATCTGTACTTCTGTCTGTATATATTTCTGTCTATCTATACTTCTGTCTGTCTGTCTGTCTGTCTATCTATACTTCTGTCTGTCTGTCTGTCTGTCTATACTTCTGTCTGTATTTATTTCTGTCTATTTATACTTCTATCTGTCTATACTTCTGTCTGTATTTATTTCTGTCTATACTTCTGTCTGTCTATCTATACTTCTGTCTGTCTGTCTGTCTATACTTCTATCTGTACTTCTATCCATCTATACTTCTATCTGTATATATTTCTGTCTATCTATACTTCTGTCTGTCTATCTATACTTCTGTCTGTCTGTCTGTCTATCCATCTAGCTATGCTTATTTATTGTTTTGTTTCAGTTTATAATGTTTATAATTACCTTCCGGTTTTCTATAATTTGTCATTTTGTCATAATTTTATTTGATTATTTGTGCCATACTGCTGCATAGGAATGCTATTTTGTCCTTTTTGAAACTGAGCCAGACCAGGTTTACTTTGTTGGTGGAGTAAAACACTCATTTCAACTATTTAACCCAGTCTTTAAACAAATTTCTGGAGGTTTGTCATTTTGTAAATGCATTAACACCATACTCCCTGTGTTCTACCACCGGTCACAATTGTGACCAGACATAAAACCCATTTTTCATGGACTTTTCAATTATTTTTTTTACATAATTGACATTGATTGTTCAATATCCTTACAAATACCATACAAATTCATATATGTCATCTCTGGGGAACATTTGGGATTAAATGGGTTAAAATAGAAATTATTGGAAAAATACCCTTGTATTGATAAAGCAAGTCTACTTTCATTATAGAGTCGACTCTTGTCTGAATGTGTTCACTTTGTTTTTACAACTAAAATATGTTGACTTATTGAAAGTCTCTGATGCTCACCAAGGCTGCATTTATATGATCGGAAATACAGTAAAATAGTAATATTATAAAATATAATTAAAATACATTTACAGTTATTTGATGGTAAAGCTGAATTTTCAGCATCATTGCTCCAGTGTCACATGATCCTTCAGAAATCGTCATGCTGATTTGGTGAATAGAAAGTTTTTATTATTTATGATTATTATTTTCCTGTTCTGTTTTATCTTGGGATGCCCATCCCGAGGTAACTAGAGAGTGTCAGCTCCTGGATCCAGCCTCTCATAAAGACTCCAGATGGCCATCACCTGTGAAGAGACGACTCCAACTCCTGCGAGGACTTCAGATGACGCAGCTCTGCATCAACACGCACCCATGCTCATCTCTATATACCCTAATCATTAAAGGGTTAGTTCACCCAAAAATGAAATTTCTTCCATTAATGACTCACCCCAATGTTGTTCCACACCCGTAAGACCTCCGTTCATCCTCGGAACACAGTTTAAGATATTTTAGATTTAGTCCGAGGGCTTTCAGTCCTTTGAATGTAAGTGTATGCACACTTTGCTGTCCACGTCCAGAAAGGTAATGAAAACATCATCAAAGTAGTCCATATGTGACATCATTTGGTTAGACTCTTTTGAAGCGTCGACAATACTGTTTTGGTCCCAAAATAACAAAAACTAAGACTTTATTAAGCATTGTATCGCTGACTGTATCGCACCAGATAACACGTCACAGCGTCTTACGTCAGCAGCGTCACTGTGGCGTTGTGAACGCGGATTCAAACTAAACCGGAAGAGAAGACAATGCTTAATAAAGTCTTATTTTTGGACCAAAATGTATTGTCGACGCTTCAAAAGAGTCTAACTAACCAAATGATGTCACATATGGACTACTTTGATGATGTTTTCATTACCTTTCTGGATGTGGACAGCAAAGTGTGCATACACTTACATTCAAAGGACTGAAAGCCCTCGGACTAAATCTAAAATATCTTAAACTGTGTTCCGAGGATGAACGGAGGTCTTACGGGTGTGGAACATTGGGGTGAGTCATTAATGGAAGAAATTTCATTTTTGGGTGAACTAACCCTTTAACAACATGTATTCTAATTCACTTATGTATGTGCCTTAATTTAATTATTATATTGATTAATAATACATTGTTAGCTAATCTGTGTGCTTTGTATATGTACATTTGCATGCATTTTCTGTGAAGCTGCTTTAAATTCAATGTATTGTGAAAAGCGCTGTACAAATAAATGTGAATTGAATTGAAAGTTCAAAAGAACAGCATTTGTTTGAAATATATATATATATATTGTGTAATGTAAATGTCTTTACTTTCATCTATGTAATGCATCCTTGCTGAATAAAAGCATTCATTTTCTAACCCCACACTTATTAACGATAGTGTAGTTTCTGACTACATATGAATACAGTATGTAGATGCCACATTCGACCCCTCCAAACACATCAGCAACAAAGACAAAAAACCCTCACGCTGGCTAATGCTGTGGTCTGAAGTCTATGGAGCCCCTATGGTGGTGGAAAAAATATGAGATGAGAGAAAAAATAGGAAGTCAATGCTTTTGCGTTCTCTCACAAATGTATGTAACTGCAAAAGCATTGGCAAATTTTTTTTACACTTATCTCTTTTTTCTTCACCATTTTCCTTAAGGGACTGGTTTGCATAGTAAACTAGTAGAAGTCTATTGCAGTTTGTAGCTGCGTCCCAATTCAGAGGCTGCATCCTTTGAAGGCCGCATTCGAGGGCCAGTTGCGTCACAGCGGTGTGGTGAAGGCTGTCCCAATCATAGACCGTAAAAAAATATGGACGACGCGACTTCATTCTCTTCTGCTGAAGAAAAGTGAAGCCTCCGGAGGTCAGAATATGGCGCTGACATCTTGCGCAGATTTGGGACAGAGTCTGCGCAGAAGTGACCTCGGGGCCGGAGTCTGCGCTGTAGAGAGCAGGAAGTAGAGGCGCGATATCAAAAGCCAGCACACTCTCACAGATGCAGAACAATTTATTATGTCGGTGTGAAATAAACAGTTGTGGAAATGTAGAAATTAAAGCTAAAGCTCCAATCTCCTCCCGAAAAAAGTCAGTTGGTGCCTCAGTGACGACTTCACTCAGAGAAGCCGTCAATCTCAACTGTCAATCATGACGCCACACCCCCCGTTTTTATAGCATCAAATAATGAACTAAAATCAAACTTATTTAAAAAACGAACACTTGAAATGAAATCAGCGTGATAAAAACTGCCTATATGAAGTGTATTTTGATTGTATAGTTTGTCTCGCGTCCATTAGAATACATGGAGGGGCGGGGCTTATGAGCTATACTGGGACCAACCACCTGGGGGCGATCGAGGCGTGTAGGCTTCAGTATTTCACATGAGTGCTGCAGGCTTGGTCCCAATTCCCAAATGCGGCCTCCAAATGTGTCCTTCGTTTCCCGTGAAATAAAGGACAAAACAGATGGATCCTTCACAACCTTGCCTATACCCCAGAATTCACTGCATGCCAGTGATGACAGGATTTCGAAATACACTTTTAAACATAAGTTTTGTGTTTCAACTTACTCAAATATCTAATGTAAATGTAAAAAAAAAAAAAAAAAAACTTTAACCTTAAAACTTAACCTTCATTCTTCCCTCGCATTTTATAACAAATCCTTTTTTTGACCAGAAAGCTTATTTCATTTCATTTCAGTAATATTTTTTATGCAATTTTTTATTTTATTTACCTTTAAATTACTAGATTTGATCAATAAATAATAATTTCATAATAATATAAGCACATTCTTTCAATTTAAATTCAAAATGACACAATTTTATGCATAACCCTTTTAATTCAGCTCAAAATATCTTACATTGGGTGTCTTTGCCGACCGGAAAAATAATAATATAACATGATATTTATATGGAGCAAATGAGCTTTTCTGCTGGGTCCTAAAGTCAGTTTTTCTTCAGTATGCATTCAGATACACATGTAGACATTATAAAATAGTTTTTTCTTTTTGTGAATTTTGAGCATTTCTAGGTTTTTATATGTGTACTGAAGCATTCCTCGCATTACATTAATTCCTATGGTGGTCAAATAGATTTGTTTTATTATTTTATTTCACCACAAAACTCCTTGAACCAATTTTTTTGTGTATTCATGGTTCAAGTGCGACAAAATCACAGGGTCTTTCTTTGACCACTCCAATAAACACTTAATTTTTCAAAAGTTTCAGGTCAAAATGACCCGAGGGCAAGATGAGGGAAATATTTTAGATGTGATTCTATATAGTTTATACTCTTTATTATATACAGACATGGACAGGGTTCTTGCAGGTTTCAGAAAGTCAAATTTAAGACCTTTTTAAGACATTTTAAGACCATAAAGATTGAAATTTAAGACCTATACGACGAATTACCAAAATTATTTAAATCAAAGAAATAATAAAAAAAAGCAATGACATTAGTAACCCTCCACAGCCAACAACGTGCCAAATGCCCAAAACCTTTAGCCTGGCGTGGCCATACTCAATTCTAGTCAGAATATGAGTCTGGTACCGCTCCATTGAGCTTTGATTATGGGGCGTGTTTCAACCGAGCCAGGAAAGACCTCAATTGGATAGACCCACAACCAATCAGAGCAACGGAGCGACGCTTAACGTTAGTTGTCAAATGTCAACAGAACTCAACTGCACTGTTACCAAGTCCGTGTTTTTCTCCATGTCCGCGGGTTGAAGCGACCCCAATTATGTGATTATATAAACCCAGGAATGCGAATTTTAGCAGGCAACCTTGCCAAAATAACATATTTTGCCAACCAAACGTTTTGAGCAGCAATTGTGCGCGACATTGCAAAAACACTTGGAAACCCTGTCTGCACGCACGCATGATTAAGTAACGTTACAAGAAAAATATGAGTGTAAACGATCTTTGGCAGTAATAAAATAATTTAAGGATACACAGAGTACTTACCAACACGATCATCGTTTCTGAGAGAAATAGTGAAGGTGAATGCATATACGAACAAGTTCTCCGTTTAGGATAAGAGCAAATTCAACCCAAGAGCCTTCGATGACGTGGATGATTACGTTAAGGTTGATCATCTGTCCATCATCGTCTAAAGCCCGCCCTGACAATTTCATTGGTCCGAACAGTTTCTGTTCGGGCATAATTACTCCTCTATGGAGCGAGTCCAGACCGAATTGCCCGAGCAAAACATTTTGTGGGCGGGGCTAAATTCGGCTGGCATCCAGGCTACAAAACCTTAGGCCCAAAATGAAAATAGGCTAAAACAAACTCGCCCTCAAATAGAATAGATTACAAAACAGCATATTAATAGACTAATAGAGATTGAATAGGGGATGCTCTAGGGAGATAGGATAAACTAGGGATGCACGATTTGGGGAAGATATCTAATTGCGATTATTCTGGTTAAAATGCAATTTTTTTTTTAAAAGTGTAAAGTGTATGCATATAACATTTTATATATTAATGAGACTAATAATAATGATTATATTCAATAAATACAAATATTTAACAAAATTAGAAATATTACTATTACAATAATATTTTAATTATTAAAAAAATAAAAATGGAGTATTTAAGAATAAATATAACAATATAATAATAATACTAATAAAATAACATTTATATTTTACAGAAAATTTTTTACAAAAAAAAACCTGCTGGGTTACCTGTTAATATGCAGACAGCCTATGGCTAAAAATCATTAGAAAGGTCTAAAGATTTATTGTAAAAAAAATAAATAAAAAAAATAAAGAAATTCTGTGCTTTTTATCTGTGATATAAATTTCTTAAAGTCTATGTATTTAATATGCAATATGAGCCTCTTATGCATCCACTGTGGGGGGAAAATTGTACATTAGAGAAAAACATATGGGTTGTCATATACATTTATTTAGAGAGAAGTATTATTTTTCATATTTGTTACCCAAACTTTCATTCATACTGGAAGCCAGAGGGCGCCCTCGAGCAGAAACTCCACATTTCCCTCAGAGAAGTAATCCTTAGCCCTAATGTGAAGCTAGCGATGTAGGATAAACTGAAGATAGAAACGCTTTGACTGATGAAACGAAGACGAACTCGACTGCATCCAGCTATGGTGTATTTGAGTTCTTCAAGCCTTCACTATTGTCATAATAATAAGGTATGCCGTGCGGATTGAGTGCAGACTTTATCACTGTTTAGAATAATATAAAACAATGCATGTCTGCCTCTTTCTGTCCAGAAAAATACAACGTTATTAAATGTAGACGTATTTTGCGGGCAGGTAATTGCACTTATCACGGGATTTGAAGTTTTATCACCGAGTACGTGTACCAACACCCCCAGAGAGAACTACAACACACCGAACGATAGAGCTCCGCTTTCGCCATTCGATACTTTTTTGCTACAGTGTAACGTTAATAACTTTCTGCAGCCAGCATTTCTGGAAATGAACGAGGATAACACTTTTAACCTAACTAAACTAAATTTAAGACCTCGGGTGAAAATCTGGCCGTTTTTAAGACGTTTTAAGGCCTTAAATTTAAAAAATTTAATTTTAGACATTTTAAGACCCCGCGGGAACCCTGCAATCAAACTTGAGGACCGGCGGTAAGTGGCATCTGTCTAGAAGCACTTTATTCTTCACAAATGTTTTCTTAACTCATAACTTACATTCGACTGTTATCATCATCTGTAAAGATTAAAACATAAGTATTTCTAGGTTCTCATCTTAAGGAAGTTTCAGTTAATATGTAACAGAAGCAGCGCTTAGACAAAGAAGTGCAATGCAAATCATTTTTATTCATGAAAATAAAAGTGCAATGTGTTAATACACAGATTATTATACAATATAATCTCTTATAAATTCAGTTTTATATGTTCTTAAATTCTCAAAAAGTGGTTTACTTTGGCATGACACAAAATCAACGTGTTGTCCAGAACTTACAAGTATGGAAAACATTTTAATGTTCTGTGGGATCCAAAAGTCCACAATCTGGGATTTAAACCTGAAAATGAATAATGGTTTTAGGATTTCTGATTTAGATCCTGTCTTTTTTTTTAAGATCACAAATCAAATAAATACATTTTTGTGCGGAGACGGTCAGATGTTCTCACAGATGAACGGATGTTGTCACTCAGTGTATTCATTCAGTATTGTATACTGGCCGTGTCATGATGTCTAAGACAAATTTCCCAGGAATGGGACAATAAAGTATATTCTATTCTATTCTATTCAATCAAAGGGAAAAAAGAGAAGAGAAGAGATTCTGAAATTCATGAATATTTCATATTGCAACTTTGGATGTAAAGTGGACTTTTGGAGCCCTGTAGCTTTAATGTATAGCCATATATTAACCTGTTAACTGTCACTGGCCCACCGGTGGGCCCATTTGCCACTGCATATTAAAACAATTATATCCTATATTTATCCTGATCTAATGTTGACAAACTATATATCATTCGAAAGCTTACGAACTCAAGATTCATCCTGTGAAAACCATTTTGAAATCGGATTTTGCGTTCCCATGGAAACGGTACTCTAAATTCTTCTAGCGGCTCCTCCCCTAGTGGGCGTCGTTATGTTTCATATTACAACATTTATTTAAAAAACTTTATGATAAAAACCTTTTCTAATCTTGACAAAACACATATCATCGGAAAGGTCTGAGTCTCATGGTTCTATATCTGCCCACTGTTTTGTGATATTTGGACAAAAATATATACATTTGTTACAGGAGAGTGCGTAAAAAAAATCAATGGAATTTCAATGACACCCGGTGGCTATTTGTGGAACAGCGCCTAAACAAAATCTCATGGGAACTTCAATTTTTGTGGTATCAACTTCAAATTTGGAACACAAATTGGTTAGACATTTGGCTTTTATGTGATAGTACTTTTAGAGTACAAATTATTTTGTAACATATATATTTTACATAAAATATTAAATATTTAGTACAGTACATTTGATTTACAGTAAATGTAAACTTTCATAACTTTTTCATACTTTCATTTTTTGAAGTGTTTTCACTTGAGTCATAATCTGCTGACTGTCTTCTTTAAAATGAGACCAAACTTATGTCTATATTCCAAAGCATTCTTGAATTGCAACCATTTAAGTTTGGATAGTGCATTTTCATGTTTATTTTCAAAAAGGGGGGTGACAGTTAACAGGTTAAGCAATAAGTCTTTTGTAAAGAACACTGATGCTGATTTAGAAGCTGATTACACCATTTGTATAGTATTTTTCAGCATTATATATCCTGAATCACTTTTAAAAGACAGTGGTGCAGCAGAGTGTGTTGCTGTGTATGTGTGTGTGTTTCTTCAGGACATGAATGCACGCACACTCCCACGAATGACCGCCCTGCATATGGGGCAGTGGCGCAGACTGTGCAGACGACCAGATGGCCACAGGGGATGAAGACCATGGAGACCAGCTTGTCCATGCAGACCTTACAGGTCCTCTCTTCCTGAAGCTGTCTCAACTGTTCCTCTGGACTCAGATCTGATCGCACTGAAAAACACAAATACACTGACATTTCAACTCAACCTGGGTCAATTAAGATGATTATGATCTGTTCCATCCCAGAGGCTACTAGATAGAGAGAAGAAGATGATACACACACACACACATTATAAGTGCAATGAGAGCGGGTTAATATAAACCTTTCTCCCTGACTGAGACCTGCGTTCTTGACGTTCTCGGACTCTCCACAGTCTCTGAGGGAAAAAAACATTCACACATTAGAGGAGGGAAAACGGCACATATCATTTTATTACATTTTTTAGTGAACACGTGGCTATTAATATACAGTACTGTGCAAAAGTCTTAGGCACGTTAGTATTTTCACCAACAAAAAAAAATGTTTTAACACTCGGGTACTGTTCACGCGTACTGTTTTTTTTAAATTATTTTTTTTATAAAATGATTGTACTAGGCTATATTTTAGTTTGATAATGTTTTTTAATACATATTTTGTGTTTTAAGGGTACTATGGTACTAAGGGTTTTATGGTACTAAATTATATTTATGCAGTAGTTATAATCCATTTATTTACTTTTTGAGTGGTATTATTTTACCTCTTAACAGACGAACAGAAGCTAACTAAGTTTTGGTCCTGGTCCGAATCGAAACCACATACAATCACAATTTCATCTCAGTTTCATCTCACACAAAAAACACCCTAGTATGAGATGGACCTGTATAGAAGAAGCCAGCTTGTGCCAGCGTGTCGGGCTGAACTGATGCTCCTGTGGGCCAGTTGTGGTAGGTGGACAACCGGCTGTCCTCGGACTCCATCTCCAGGTTCACCGGCTGCCCGGGCGGCACCTGCTCGTCCACGGTCAGCCGCTGCAGTTGACTCAAGAGCTGCCCATCCACAGAGTCGGACGCGCCCCGCGGAACATAATAATAATATATATATATGTGTTTGTGTGTGTATGCGCAAGGCTTTAAAACGCATGCAAATAATGAATTCTCATTCAAAAATAAAACAACTCATATCAAGGGCATAGTAAGTAACCTTCTCCAGCAAGCAAGCCGCTCTCTCTCCGTAGTGTACAGTCGCGGGAGTTCTTGTCTCGCAAAGTAATGCCGCCTAGCCTAGGTAAACTGTATCTTGGAATTGGCTGTTTTTGGGCAATGCATGTAATATTATGGAAGCTTGTTTCCGGCACGGAATAAAAAATAAAAAAGGAACAAGATTTAAAGTTGCAATTGAGTCAGAATTGTGTGATATAAGCCGCGTTTCCACCGAAATTACCCGGAACTATTTGTACCAGGAACTTTTTTCCCAGGAACTTTTTCTCCCCCAGACCTGCTACAATCTGCGTTTCCACCGCGGTCTAAAGTACCGGGGAGATTAGGCAAATTAGTCCGGTGACGTGGGAATGCGCGCGACTGCTTCTCCCAGTCACCGACGGACAGTAATCACTTTTGCGCGATACTGTCTGCAACAATAACAAGTGTAGGAGATGCAAGCAGCGCTGCTTTTGCTGATTATGTACACACATTACCAACACTGCTTATTTAAACGTGCACTTTCACCTGGTTTGACCATTTTAATGCAAAATGGGATGATGGGCAATCCAAAATCTGAATGTGTTGTAATAGCTCAATTCCAAAACAAAACATTTTCTATAAAAGGATAATGAGGTTTCAGTCATGACAGATGTGTGAAAAGTTAATTGAATGAAAACAATAGACTGAATTAAGCAGTTGAAAGATTAGGTACTAGACTGCAAGTATTTTATTTTTTATCACAATAACATCTCTTAACATTCACAAAAAAAAAAATTCACATGACTAGTATTACAATATGCTTCATTAAATGCATAATTTTAGAGACTTCTTCCTCAAATTTGAAATGAAGCAGGACCACACTTATGGCTTCACTTAAGTTGTGGTTATAAGTTATTATACTACATTCACATAGTTATACATTTAAAAATATAATATTTGGGTTTTCTAGATATGTTTATGTGCATATTCAGAAAGACTTGCGAGCAGCAGCCCTTTTATTTGCTTCCTACACTATATGAATACAATTAGAATGTGGTTATATAGTTAGAATGTGGAAATTAAAGACACAGTGACATTTTACACATTTGACTTTATTTTAGACAGATTAGTTCTTACAAAATTAAAATAAAAGTGTGCAAAGACAAATAAATTACTAGAACAATAAAATGAAAATATAAAATGTGAAAACAACAATATAAAAAAAAAAGTGTATTTTTCAGTAACCTGTCCAAGAGCTGTGCCAACACGTACAATATATAAAGTACAAGTGTGGTAGTGCAAATGCTTCATTCAAGCAGCTGGTCGTTGTGGCTACTTCTTGAACGACTGGACAAACTGTCCAAGAACAGACAGAAACCCGGTCTGAAAGTCCCTCTGCTTTCTTCCGCTTCTGACTGGTGGAATGCCAGCTCTTGCCTCCTCATCTCTCCTCGGCCTGGCTCTCCAGTAACAGCAGCATATATTGGTCAGGCTGTTCTTGTCCATGCTGCAGGACGGCCCGGCCCATGTCCCTCAGTGCATCAAAAAAGTCACAGTCCCTTTTCCTTTTCCCTAAGTAGAAAACTTGCACAGAAACACATGGAAATTAATACACAAGGCAACCATGAAACAATAGAAACCATCAATTAATTATTTAAAGTGTTTTCACTACAAATAATGAACAATTGTTTGGCCAGCTTGAACAATGCCCAGTGTGCAAATTTTATCATGGGCAATTTAAGTTTACAATTAAAAACAACAAAACCATTAAGGATTACACATCAGTTTTTAAATATATACACATTTTTGTCAGCTTTATAACGTACTGGTGACCGCGGGGGAAAACACGCTGGTCTCCGTTGCCTGCAATTCATCAGGGCCACTCGTTATGTCTGGAAAAGCACGTTGAAAAAAGTTATCATGCAACGTGTTTAAACACTGCAACGAGTTTAATAGATGATACCAAGATGATATATTTACCTTCAACCCACTCGGATTCCTGGATGGTTTCCAACAACGCACTAGCCGAGTCTTTCGTTACCGCTGCCCTAGAAAAGGACGGTCTGTGTCCCAGCAACGCGTCCAGGCGGTCATAACACTTGTTGATACGCCGGTCGGAACCGCTCCGGTTGTTATGATCCTTTAATTTCTTGTAATCTTGTCTTAATTTCTTCAACTTCTCTCTGCACTGTTTTCCAGTGTGACTGGAACCGAGCCGATATCTTCAGGTATACCTTTTCATTACGGGTCGCCGTTTCCAGTTCCCGCTGGATGTCCTCCTCCGCATATATGCTCAATAAAGCCTGAACCTCGTCGTCGGTCCATCGGTCGAATTTATTGTTGAACTCCATTGTTGCAAAAAAAAATATTTACTGAACGCAAAACCCACAGAACCCACCTCGCAAAAGACTCGTAAATATGGCGGTGGAAAAAAAAAATAGCTGCGAGAGCTCAACCAATCAGCATGTTCAGCGCCCAAGTCCCACCCCCGAAAGTTCGGGAACTTTTCAAAAGTCCCACCTCGCAAGCAGGGCCGTTTGGAGGGGGAAATATTTACCCGGAACTTCATTTAGACCCTGGTTCCTGCGGTCGAAACACACCGAGTTCCCCCCCAAAGTTCCTGGTTCCGGGGTAAAGTTCCTGCGGTGGAAACGCGGCTATAAAGTCGCAATTGCGAGAAAAAAAAGAATTGTGAGTTACAAAGTCAGAATTGCAAGTTACAAAGTCAGAATTGCGTGATATAAAGTCAGAATTGCGTGATATAAAATAAAGTCAGAATTGCGTGATATAAAGTCAGAATTGCGTGATATAAAGTCAGAATTGCGAGTTACAAAGTCGGAATTGCAAGATATAAAGTCAGAATTGCAAGTTACAAAGTCAGAATTGTGAGTTACAAAGTCAGAATTGCGTGATATAAAGTCAGAATTGCGTGATATAAAGTCAGAATTGCGAGTTACAAAGTCAGAATTGCAAGTTACAAAGTCAGAATTGCGAGTTACAAAGTCAGAATTGCGAGTTACAAAGTCAGAATAACATGATACAAAGTCGGAATTGCGAGATATAAAGTCGGAATTGTGAGTTATAAAGTCAGAATTGCGTGATATAAAGTCAGAATTGCGTGATATAAAGTCGGAATTGCGAGTTACAAAGTCAGAATTGCGAGATATAAAGTCAGAATTGCGAGTTACAAAGTCAGAATTGCGAGTTACAAAGTCAGAATAACATGATACAAAGTCGGAATTGCGAGATATAAAGTCGGAATTGTGAGTTATAAAGTCAGAATTGCGTGATATAAAGTCAGAATTGCGTGATATAAAGTAAGAATTGCGAGTTATAAAGTCAGAATTGCGAGTTACAAAGTCAGAATTGCAAGTTACAAAGTCAGAATTGCGAGTTACAAAGTCAGAATTGCGTGATATAAAGTCAGAATTGCAAGTTACAAAGTCAGAATTGCGAGTTACAAAGTCAGAATTGCAAGTTACAAAGTCAGAATTGCGAGTTACAAAGTCGGAATTGCAAGTTACAAAGTCAGAATTGCGAGTTACAAAGTCAGAATTGCGTGATATAAAGTCAGAATTGCGTGATATAAAGTCAGAATTGCGAGTTACAAAGTCAGAATTGCAAGTTACAAAGTCAGAATTGCGAGTTACAAAGTCGGAATTGCAAGATATAAAGTCAGAATTGTGAGTTATAAAGTCAGAATTGTGAGTTACAAAGTCAGAATTGCTAGTTATAAAGTCAGAATTGCGAGTTACAAAGTCAGAATTTTGAGTTACAAAGTCAGAATTGCGTGATATAAAGTCAGAATTGCGTGATATAAAGTCAGAATTGCGAGTTACAAAGTCAGAATTGCAAGTTACAAAGTCAGAATTGCGAGTTACAAAGTCAGAATTGCGAGTTACAAAGTCAGAATAACATGATACAAAGTCGGAATTGCGAGATATAAAGTCGGAATTGTGAGTTATAAAGTCAGAATTGCGTGATATAAAGTCAGAATTGCGTGATATAAAGTCGGAATTGCGAGTTACAAAGTCAGAATTGCGAGATATAAAGTCAGAATTGCGAGTTACAAAGTCAGAATTGCGAGTTACAAAGTCAGAATAACATGATACAAAGTCGGAATTGCGAGATATAAAGTCGGAATTGTGAGTTATAAAGTCGGAATTGTGAGTCATAAAGTCAGAACTGCGTGTTATAAAGTAAGAATTGCGAGTTATAAAGTCAGAATTGCGAGATATAAAGTCAGAATTGCGAGATATAAAGTCAGACAGAATTGCGAGATATAGTCAGAATTGTGAGTTATAAAGTCAGAATTGCATGATATAAAGTCAGAATTGCGTGATATAAAGTCGGAATTGCGAGTCATAAAGTCGGAATTGTGAGTCATAAAGTCAGAACTGCGTGTTATAAAGTAAGAATTGCGAGTTATAAAGTCAGAATTGCGAGATATAAAGTCAGAATTGCGAGATATAAAGTCAGACAGAATTGCGAGATATAGTCAGAATTGTGAGTTATAAAGTCAGAATTGCGAGATATAAAGTCAGACAGAATTGCGAGATATAAAGTCAGACAGAATTGCGAGATATAGTCAGAATTGTGAGTTATAAAGTCAGAATTGCGAGATATAGTCAGAATTGTGAGTTATTAAGTCAGAATTGTGAGAACCTGTGAATGTTTAATTCTCGCAATTCTGACATTTTAACTCGCAATTGGTATTTTATATCACGCAAATCTGAATTTTTTTTTAAATTGTGAGCTGTAAACTTGCAATTGTGAGATAAAACGTCGCAATTATCTTTTTAAATGTTTTATTCCATGGTGGAAACAAGATTCCATATAATATAAAAAAAAAAAAATTCTGGTTTTGTTTGAAACAGATGGCCATTTCCAAAAGTGCATGTCCATGTCAGACTGTGAGATGCAGAAACAGAACTCCTACATCAACATCAAGTGCTGCCAGAAGGACTTTTGCAACACCTTTGACTGATCTGACTGAACTGATTCATAAAACATTGTTTATTAAAATACGTTGCATGCCTGCTTCTGATTTGTTACTAAAAAATATAAATCAACATTTCCTCATTGAATTTTGAGTTGTGCAAGTTACAAAGTCTAAAAGTGGCAATGGTCGTTAAAATAAACTAAAATAAAAGCATTTTGGTGGTGTGATTTACTTGCTTTTTAATTCAGATATCATACAAAAATACATAATTCTCATTCACACAAAATTGTTTATCAAATCAGGGCCCTAAAATAATCCTTCTTTTATTTTTTTTGTCCATCAGAAAGCTTATATTATTTAATTTTTGTAATATTTGTTCTAGTCTTTAATGCATTATAAATATATATATATATATATAATTTTTTTTTTTACCATTAAATTACTAGATTTTTATCAAGAAATAATATAATTTAAGCACATTCTTCGCATTATTTTAACTTAAATTCAAAGTAATTCTTTAAAACTCAGCTCAAATCTCACATTGGGCCAATTTTTGTCTTTGCCGACCTCTTGTGGAAAAATAAATATATATATATATAACATGATATTTCATATGGCCTTATAGCAGTTCTCGAGTTTATCACTTCAGTATGCATTCAGATCCACATGTAGACATTATAAAATCATTTTGGGTGAATCATTTTTTAGGTTTTTCTATATAAGCTGAAGCATTCCTCGCATTCCATTCATTCCAGGATTTTTTACTTATTTAAATTTCAACCACAAAACTCCTCGAATCCAGTCATTATGTTTGTGTGTATTCGTGGGTTCAAGTGTGACAAAAGTCCCAAGGTCTTGGACCACTCAATTTTATATATATATATATATATATATATATATATATATATATATATATATATATATATATATATATATATATATATATATATATATATATATATATATATATTAATAAACTTATTTAGGCCAAACCAGCCTAACTAGCTCAAATTTATGACCTTGGTGATTATAAAACCCTTCCTATGGCCCTGCCCCTGCACGACTTAAATAACAAGCATTGTGTGTGATGATTTCTTAAATAAATCTGTTTTATTCTGCTTTTCCTAAGTACAATAATGGACTGGAGTACGAGTTCAGCGGCTACGCCCAAGCCACAGCGCTGCACGGAATTCTCGGCGGCTCTGGAATGTCATTTAGAATGTGACGTCACAGTAGCTCGGTATAAAGAATGTTACTTTGCTCAATCTGCACCACTTGCTGTTCGTTGATGATCGATTTACTGCTTCTCGTGTCTTTCACTCGATTCCTGCTTAAACCACAACAACTTGCTTGCATTTTAACTACATTGATTTATTGCGCACTGGATTTTACACCATTTTTATCTGTACACAACGTAAATTCAGCAGCGATAAATAACAAACGTTGACCTCGCTTCACACTGCGGGTTCGCCTAGTAAAGGCATCAAAATGCTGTTTACTTTGCTAGGATTGTACGCCTTTTTCCAGCGTGAATGGAAAGTCCACAACAACCACTCACAGAGTGATGATGGTAAGTGAGATGTTCATGTTATGAGAATATGTAACTGCTTATTGGAGTCTGCACTGGCTCTACGCTTATTTTTGCTTTACGGTTTTTTGGAGGAAAGTAAAAAATGTAGCACAGTAATTTTATTAATACTGTAATATGTATGTCATTATCATCTTTAGATGAGCCTTCATATCAGGATATCCCCAGCGACCCCGAAGTCAGCGATGACTGGAGTGAAGACGATACGGACTCGAGTAACGACGAAGCCTATTACAACTTCCTTACTCCTTCTCAGTTGAGCCTGGATGAACAGAACGCAATGGGGGGTCAGTTTGTTAACAAAACCCTAACATAACCCAACACACACACGCACGCACGCACGCACGCACGCACGCACACACACACACACACACACACACACACACACTTTAATCAGCTGTTTATACTTCAAATTTACTTTAAAACATGCTTTGTTTAAGGGTAGTTGAAAAATAACACAGATTTCATTTAAATGTGTGTATGTATGGGTGAAGTTGTATATTTTACACTGATTTCTGTTTTTTTTTTTTTAATGCCTACAGTTTTCTTAAATAGTCCTGTAGTGATGAATTTAATGAATAATATGATGAATGTTATGAATGAATGAATATTTAAAGGCACAAATATTCAATTTAGTAACTCAATTAATCAGACAAATCTTGTTGAAATAGTTTTAGGTACAGTAGCTGCTGTCACTGCTTGACATTTCATGTCAACACCTCTTATTTTTCTTTTAACAGACATCAATTACGAAATCGGCTTTCAACTCGGCCTTCAACTCGGCCAAAGAGGCTTTGGAGATGGTGGTCCAGTGGGTTAAACCACTGAACTGATATACAGATGCTGGTTTGATCCCAGCGGAGAAAGAAGCGAATTGAACTGGAGAAAGTCAGTCTTTTTTTTTAAAGTTATATTTACTTTATATTTTTTATATATATATTTTTAAATGTTGCCTCTTTTTGTTTGTGTGTGTGTGTATATATATGTTGTTTGTGTAATGTATTTAAACAATTACCGGATTTCTTTTATTGTTTCAAATTGCAGACGTATAATGAGGAGGGGGAAAAGAGCAAACCAGCATCCCATACTTGACCATCAAACCAGCATCCCATTTATTCAAAATAAATCCCATTTATATAAAAAATATATCCCATTTTATAAGTTTTAATATATTTTTTATTATTTATTTAATATATATATTACATATACAATTTTAATATATATACATTTTTTTTTGTAAAGATGCATGAATTTAAAGTATATTTAAGATATTTTAAGAGACTTATTGACCTTTCCTTGTGTGATAGTATAAAGACTCACTTGTTAATAAATTAATTATGGAAAATAATGCAGGACATGTCACAGTACAGGCTGTTTTTTCACAAATTATTTCTACCCCTTTCTTTAGGGGTGAACACGAGGAACTACAGCTCCTTCTCCTTCATGGTAAGTTCTTATACTGTACCTCATGCTTATTCATAATGATCTGCAGGGGCTGTTTAATGTTTTTGGTATGTTGTTTATATATATAGTTAAGCTCGAAGTCAAAAATACACCAAGATTTTTTGCATAGGTATATCTTTTTCAGAGAAGGACAAAAGTTAGAAATAAAAAAAAAATAGTGCTAAATGGGTATGTATTCAATTAAATATAGATTAATCCTTGATTAAAGCTATGAAAGTCTTTTAAACAGGAACAGTGAGTAACTGTGCTTCTTAAGTAAATGTATCTTAATTAAAAATGTTTAGGTATTTGTATACTGAAAAAAGAGACAAAAATAATAATTAAGCAAATATTTTTTTTCCTTTTTCTGTAAATGTATAAAAAGAGCCTTTTGAAAAATGCACAATATTTCTTAAAGTGCCCCTATTATGATATTTTAAAGGCTCCTGATGAACATAGGTGAGTCGGCTACATATTTATTTATGGGTACCCGAGACGTCTCCGGCGTGATGACTCCGATCTTTCGAATATTCCTATTTTATAATTTTTTAAACGACATGTCATCCTCAATTAACCAGTCTCTGGCGTGATGACTCCGATCTTTTGAATATTCTGATCTGATATGACCTCTGACCTGTAAAGTTGCCAGAATAATAATCATACACTGTTTGTTAATTGGCCAGAGGAGAACTGGCACCCCGACTGAGCCTGGTTTCTCCCAAGGTTTATTTTTCTCCATTAGGTCACCTGATGGAGCTTTGGTTCCTTGCCACTGTTGCCTTTGGCTTGGCTTGCTCAGTTGGGGACACTAAATTTATAAAAAAAGTTACACAGTCCTTAAGCGCGGCGTTTTCTATAATACTCTACCCTACAATACAATAAACTACCTAAATACAAGTCATTGGACAACATTACTTAGGCTGCATATAAAGAACCAAAATGCATGTGCCATGGATAAATAGAATTAAAAAAAAATAACATTTCTAATATTACAGTAATAGTAAACATTAGGGATGCCACAATTCTCAATATAATATTGAACCGTTCGGTACGGCATTCACGTTCAATATGAGCTTGTGAATTGCGTTTTTTTATTTCTCTCCGAAATGGCTCTGTTTGAGCGTGCCTGTGAGTCTACGCGCTGATATGAGCAAATATCCAATCACTATGCACTAAAGTTAAAGGTGTTTAGCCACACTTGCAATGCTGTTCACACTTTAACAGAGCGGGGAAGTGAGGAACGTGTGTCTGTATATTAGATGCGTGCAGGTCTTAAATTGACAGCAGTGCAGTAGTGAACACGCTGACGCTAGTCCTTAAAGGGATAGTTCACCTCTAACTGTCATTATTTCCTCACTCTAATATTGTTCCAAACCTGTATTGAACCGTGGACTAACTGTATTGTTGCATCCCTAGTAAACATCTTTAATATTACTGCGCTGAAGAAAATTAACACTGGTAAACTGAAGAGCTTGTTCTTCCCAACAACACGCTGAAACACGGCAACTAAGCCCAAAGAATTCACAACATTTTATTACAATAGTGTATGTGGCGAGGTTGGCGAGGGACATGGGAGGAGCGAGCGGGACCGGTGGGTGATTGAGAATGAGCACCACCTGCGAGTCACACCGGTCTCGAGTTCTCTCATGAGGGAGCCCGGAGACATACAAGTGGAGGACGAGAGAGGGCCAGGCCTGGAATTTTATGTTGTGTAAATGGGTTTCCTTTTTTGGCTATGCCTTTTTCACCGAACTATAGAGCGCTTGGCGAACGCCGGCGACTCCTCCGCTCCCTCCAGGACGGCAGCCACCCCACCTCGACCCAGGGGCACAGCAGCGAGCTCTCCGTCCCACCGGATCTCTCTTCACTCGTTCCAGCACCACTGCCTCGTAAATACCTTAATATTACGATAATACGATTTATATCTGCTTGAACTAATCAGAATGTGTAAGCCGTAGACGCGCTCTTCTCACAAAAATGCACTGAAACAACTACCGTTTATTACAATACTGTTCTCATTATAATTATAGTTGACCTCCTCTTTGTTAATAAAATATCATAAGTCATCATTGTCGTCATCACTGTGGTTTTTTTCACTGTGTCAATGTATTAAAAGCATCACTCTTTCATTATTATAGTAGGCTAATTGTGACTTTGACAGTGATTTATTTCTTGTGTTTGTAATTTCTTGTTGTTTAGACAGTTTTCACACTTACACTGCAGATCTATATCATTTTGGTAACACTTTACAATAAGGTCTCATTTGTTAACAATTGCATTAACTAACAATTAGTGATATATTTTTACAGCATTTATTAACCTCAATTGTTCATGTTAGTTCACAGTGCATTAGCTAATGTTAACAGATACGACTTTTGATCATAAAAATGTATAAGTAAATGTTGAGATTAACTAATGTTAATGAATTGAATATTATTTTATAGTTACCATCATTTTTTTATTAGTCACTTGAATTGTTGCATTTGCAAAATATAAACTTGGAATTACAATAAGATATTTTTTTTTTGATCACTAGTTTTCAGGTGTAATTTTGAGAAAGTCAGTTTGAGATTTGAATGCAAAATATCAAACATCTTGTACAAATAAACTGATAGGACACAATTACAACAGCACAAACATGTGAATTTGTTAGTGTGTAATGCAATTGGCTTCAATGAAACATTTATTTATTTGATGTTAAAGTGTGTTGTTGTATATGTTGCTTTACTCAGATATATTTTTCTCAGCAATGCCACATCTCGCAGCTTTAGATGAAAAATAACATTCACACTGTGTGAATATGTGTGTGTGTGATTTTGTGACTTGACATCAAGAAGGTCCAATAAACAGCACTTCGAGAAGGATTACTTGTGGAAAGATCTCAGAAGAGCTCCATGCTGCTGTGTCTGCTGCCCTGAGGGAATGGGAACAAGAGATATTCCTCTCCTCCACCTCCATCTAGAGATCAGAGAAAGAAATGATAATAATAATTAAGAGTGCAATCAAGAAGAAATTTACATGTGTGCAATTTGTGAACTTGGAGAATGTAAGAGGTTTTCAGTCCCATAACCAAAACTTGATATTTGACAGTCGAAAGATCTGGTTATGGATTCATCCATTCATCCGCCACTTACAATACACACTATTTTAAGAGACTTTCCCCTGGTTTCACAGACAAATCTTAAGCCTAGTCCCAGACTAAAATGCATGTTTGAGCTGTTTTAACTGGGAAAAAAAGCCGTCTGTAAAACCAGGAGAGAGTCATTAAAGGAACACAACACTTTTTTGAACTCTACACTTTTTCCAACTCCCCTAGAGTTAAACATTTGAGTTTTACCATTTTCGAATCCATTCAGCCGATCTCCGGGTCTGGCGGTAGCACTTTTAGCATAGATCATTGAATCTGATTAGACCGTCATTTCAAAAAATGACCCAAGAGTTTTGATATTTTCCTCTTTAAAACTTGACTCTTCTGTAGTTACATTGTGTACTAAGGCTGACGTAAAATTAAAAGTTGTGATTTTCTGTTGAACAAAGATCTTATTTTTTGCGTTTTTCCAAAAGTCTATGGGGAAAATGCATGGCTTTTCGATCGAGGGAACCCATGCACCGCTAACTTCCGGGTTGGCCTACAAAGTGACGTCATAACTTCGGCACTCTATAACCAACAGTGCAAAAAAAGATTTGTTGATTATAATGGGAGTTTTGGGGACGGTCCAGAACTTAGTCACTGATAAACTCGGCCTGTGTGATTGACAGCTCCATGATTGAAAAGGGAACGTTCTTTGATCACTTTCTATATCCAATTACAGTCACAATTTAATCACAGTTTAAATAACAGATTATTTTCATCCTAGAAACAATGTGACCGTTTAGTCCAGTGTTCCTCAAACTCGGTCCTGGAGGGCCGCTGTCCTGCAGAGTTTAGCTCCAACCCTGAGCAAATGTTGCAGGCCCCGGCGCCTCCGGAGACCCGTCAGACCAGGCCAACCAAGCAATTGCTTGGGGCCCCGAGCTGGCCTGGGCCCCCAAGACAACGACAGGTTAAGAATAAAATGAAACAACAAACTGTGTGAGCCCCCCTTTGATAGTCAATGCAGTAAAGTGCAATGACACTGTTATCGGGATCCCCCTTAAGGGGCCCCTCTCAGTATTCGCTGACAGCAGCCAGCCAACTACGCGATCTCTGCTGCCGGCAAAATACAAAACCTCCTCGGCAGTCATCATGAAGCGGAATTTTATGCTTCGGGAAGCCAGAAAAGAAAAAAGAGAAAGGAAGAGGAGGATAAGAAAAAACAAGATGGTGGTAAGTGATAAATTACACTGGATAAAATAACTCTACTTGTCTTGTACAAAAATAGTGTAAGTTTGCAGCAGGTAGGCTAGCGAAAATATGTTTATGTTAGCTAACTTACCTGCCTGACGGCAAATGCTGCTTGTAACGAACAGTTAGTGCAACTTTTTTTTCGAACGGACGGAATATGGTTACATACTGTAATATGTTTTTTAACGGGATAAGGAAGATGCAGATCTGTTCCAGAATCACTGTTTATCGTATTTAATGACATGACATTGCTATAGCTTTGTAATAGGTTTTGATGAAAGTGGCATAGCATGCTATACTAACTATTATTTATGCTATGCATACATAACCTGGAATAGTTAATATAGCATGCTATATTAACTATTATTATAAACATTGTTTAACCAGAAAGAGGCAGAGGAACATGATTTTTTTCATAGCTTATCTTAATGTGCTAGTGTCGGGATATACGGTAGTGACAGTTTGCAAATATGACATTATTTTTATAAGTTACCAATGGATCTTGAACAATTACTTTATTCTGTGGCAATTTTTACACTGTTACATTTTGAAGGACAGTATCAGGACAACCCACGTTTTACTGATACTGTTTATTAACTATTTAACAAGGTATTATAGTCATCTGTTGCAACTTTATAATAACCATCCAGATAATGTTTATAGACAGTTTACAAACCAACTAGTAACCCTTAAGTATTCCCAAAGTGTTAGCTGGTCCATCTATCTATGTAATGTTTATAGATGTTTAAAAAATGGTTTCTTAAAGGTTTACAAAAATGTTTTAATGATATAGTGGTGTTTTTTGCAAATGTTTTCAAATTTTATGCACAGTATATGCAACAACAGTATTTGCACTGTAAACCTTTTTATTTATATAAAGTGTGGGTGAACTTAAACTGTATGGCTATGCTGTGGTTCCTGTAGGCTTTTCCGTGCGTGCGAGTGGAGTGGGGGGGTATTGGGGGGGCCTCCATGTCCATTTTGCTTGGGGCCCCCAAATTTCTTCAAACAGCCCTGCGTCAGACAGATTACTGTAAAAAACAGGATGAAATGAAAAGGACGGGAGAGTCGCATCTGCTCTTTTCACAGCTCCTCTGTTAATGTATTTATTATAAGTACATACAATCACTTTTAAAGCTTTGTTTCACATTCTGTTCTCTCTTTCCATCACTTTAGTGTCACAATAGATTTCTTTTTACCCTGTTTCTTGTCTCACGTCTTCAATTTATCTTTCGTTGACACCTGAATACTCCATAGACATTTTATACACATCAATATTCATTTTTATAGAGACAATATGACTTAGAATTGGTCTTACTCAATTTTATAATTTTATTATATAATATTATTATAATTCTTATAAATTTTATAATTTATATATATTATAAAAGTGTATATTTTAAACCACTTCCTTCTCAAAAATACTGTATAACACAAGTTACTTTTTTTTCCTCACATAGGAGAGCATTTACAATGGAAGAACAAAGATTGAGTGGCTTTTCACTCTTCCCTCAGCGACTGTAGTAGTGGGAAGTTCGGATCATTTTACTGACTCGGATCTTTGAGTCTCGTTCAGCAAAATGAACTAATCTTTTTTCGAGTCATTTCGAGTCATTTCGTTCATTTCAGAAAAATATAATTAAAATGACATGTTAAATAGTCCAACCCATCTAGTACTTATGAAAATGTTGATTACATTTGTAAAACTAAATAAAAATAAACTATAGAGTACTGCAACCAAAGCCAAATGATAAGAAACAGAAAGGTTTAATTAATTGATTAGTTGTTGGGTCAGGCTATTGCCGTCTAACTCTGTTAGTTCACCTCACCTCCTGATCCGAGACATTCTTTCTTTTGCAACTTTTGCATATTTATCACGTTTGTTCTCCGCCTCTCGTGTCTTCAAACTCCTCGAGACGTTAGTTGTCGACTCGTCTGTGTCTGACTCTGATCTGGCTGGGGCTGGGCCGGGCCGGGCCATGTGACACAGGTCCGGGAACAGAATGATTAGTTCATCTTTCGAGTCTCGAGTTCGGGTTTGAGTCTTTCGTTCTTCCTGTCAGTCCCATAGAGTCTATGCTGTCAGTATCCAGTTTTAAGTATGGAGGGAGAAATAGCTGTGGAGGATGGAGATAAAGTGGAAATGTTTTTAAAGGCGTTTATAAAAGTAAATAGTTCAGAAAATTTGAATGAACAGAGTAAGGAAATGAGGGAGGGTGTGATGAAGGAATATCCTGATATAAAGAAGAAAAAAGAGGCTGAAGATAATTTGTTAGATGTACCATTTTCTATGAGTGAGTTAAAGAATGCAGTAAGAAGAATGAAACAATCTACTCCAGGAGTGGATGGGATTAGTTACTGTGTGATGAAGCATTTTAGTGAAACATCAATGGAAGTGATTTTAACATTTTATAATAGAATATGGATAGAAGGTATAATTCCAATAGTATCTTTAGAAGATGAAATAAGAAAGGCATTTATAAATAAGGAAAGTGTCTTTGCTGTTTTCTTTGATATAGAAAAGGCTTATGATATGTTGTGGAAAGAGGGGTTATTAATAAAGTTACAGAAAATGAGTATAAAAGGAAGAATGTATAATTGGATAAAAGAGTTTTTAATTGGAAGAAGTATTCGAGTAAAGGTGGGTGGAGCTATATCTTTAAGTGGAGCAATTGATAATGGTACACCTCAGGGCAGTGTAATAAGTCCACTTTTATTTATTATCATGATTAACGATGTTTTCTCAAGGATTGATAGAAGTATGGGGAAATCATTGTTTGCTGATGATGGGGCTATCTGGTTTAGAGGAAAGAATATAGATTATAACACAAAGAAATTGCAAAGTGCGATAAATGAAGTTGAAAAGTGGTCAGGGGAAAATGGTTTTAAGTTTTCAGTGGAAAAGACAAAAATAATACTTTTTACTAAAATGAGGAGGAATGTGGATGTTAAGTTAAAATTATACAAAAAAAGAATAGAGCGTGTAAGTATAGTAAGATTTCTAGGAGTTTGGTTTGACAGTAGATTAACTTGGAGAGAGCATATTGAAAAAATGGTGGGAAGATGTAAGCGTGTAGTGAATGTAATGAGATGTATTTCAGGTCAGGAATGGGGAGCAGATAGATTGGCTTTAAAAACTATATATATCTATGATAAGATCTATAATTGATTATGGTTGTATTGTATATGGTTCTGCAAATAAATCTCATTTAATTAAATTAGAGAGAATTCAGTCTCAAGCATTAAGAATTTGCTGCGGAGCATATCCAACTTCTCCAGTTTCGGCTCTTCAGGTAGAGATGGGTGAAATGCCTTTGCATATAAGAAGACAGCAATTAATGGCATCTTATTGGGCAAATTTAAAAGGTCAGAGTGAGGAACACCCAACAAGGAAAGTAATGAGTCCTAGTTGGGAATATGAGAAGAGAGAGTGTAATAGTTTTGGATGGAGTGTGAGGAAATTGGTTAGAGATATGAGATTGGAGGAGGTTGGATATGCTCCAATAATTCCTTTATCTCGAGTACCATTATGGATCATGCCCCAACCAGAAGTAGATTTAAGTTTATTAGAAAAAAGGCAAAAGGAAGGTTCATATGAAACAGAAGTATATAATGTAAGGGAGTATATTGGGTCAAGATATGGGGAATATATGCACATTTTTACAGATGCTTCAGAAGATTCAATAACTGGTCATGTGGGTTCTGCATTCATTATTCCAAAGGTTAAAGTGTATAAGAATAAAAGGATATCAGATTGTTTATCGGTGTATACTGGAGAGATGTTTGCAATAATTATGGCAATAAGGTGGATTAGGGAAGTTAAAATATCCAAGGCAGTAATATGTTCAGATTGTAGTTCAGCTCTAATAAGTTTGAAGGAGATGAAGTCAGAAACAAGACAGGATATGGTAATAGAGATAGTTCTAGGATTATATTCAATAAAAAAAGTTAATTTAGAGGTACAGTTTTTGTGGGTTCCAGCTCACATTGGGTTGAGAGGTATAATGAGGAGGCGGATGCATTAGCAAAAAAGGCAATAGAACGAGAAATAGTAGATATACAGATTTTATTTAGTAGGTCAGAAATTAAATCAATTATTAAAAAGAATATTCTGAAATTATGGCAGCAGTATTTGGACAATGAACTAAAAGGTAGACATATGCATCAAATACAGTCAACAGTGGGTAAGGGAAGAATATCAGGTAGGAGTAGGAATGAAGAGAATATGATTACAAGACTAAGATTGGGGCATACAAGATTGAATAGTACATTGTACCTAATAAGTAAGCATCCAACGGGTTTATGTGAGGTATGTGAAGTTAGTGAAACAGTTGAACATGTAATAATGCACTGTAGGAGATATAAGGTTGAAAGGAAAGAGTTGAAGGAGGAATTAAATAATATAGGAGTTAAGTTGAATATTCAAAATGTATTAAAATCAGATAGGACTATAATACATTTATTGGTAGATTATTTGGGAAGTACTGGGTTAAATAAGCGTATTTAAAATAGGTGTTTTTTTTTGTTGGTTTTTTTTTTTCTTCCTGTCATGGGGGCTGAGAGTGGACGGAGGAGCTGAACACGCAGCGCCGGATGAAATTCGATGATGTCTCTATGCGGGTAAATAAGGGGAATTTATGTTGGGTATAGAAATATAGGAAGTGTCAATGGTCCATTTCTGCTATAGGTGGCGGTAATGCACGTATTTGTTTGCAATCCGCCGTAAAATTATATTGACTCGTCAGAAGAGGATGCATTGTTCGAGGTGGACTTCCAAAACAACAAGGTAGTGTTTTATTATATTATAACTGCATGTTTTATTGTATTGTACTGCGTTTGATGTGTTCTTCTCGCCGTGTTTGTTTGGATACAGCAGGCGTGTGGAGTGTGTGTGTTTGTGTTTGTTTGTGTGCTTGCTTGCGTGCATGCATGTCTGCGTGTTAGTGTTTTATTATATTATAACTGCATGTTTTATTGTATTGTACTGCGTTTGGTGTGTTCTTCTCGGCTAACCTCTGCCGTTTTTGTTTGGATACAGCAGGCGTGCGTGTGTGTTTGTTTGTTTGTGTTCGTGCGTGCGCGCGTGTGTGTGTGTGTGTGTGTGTGTGTGTGTGTGTGTGTGTGTGTGTTTGTTTGTTTGTTTGTTTGTTTGTGTTCTTGCGTGCGTGCATGTCTGCGACTGCGTGTTAGTGTTTTTTAAATGTATTTATTTATTCTTTGTTTTTTTATGTCACAGATTATCATCTTTGAGACCGTGACAGCATTTTGGACACGGAGGGGAGCACCTGCAGAGATGCCACACTCCCAGAGAGGCAGAAGAGGAGGAAAGAGAGACATGTAAAGTGTGCTAATGGTTTGATTAGATATTCTTATTATATATGAGTGTGAGTTGTAATATTAAAGAGCTTTATAAATACTATAACACTTGTTTTGTCTTTATTTGCACAAAGTTTAGTTTCATGAATTGCAAAAACACTATATACACTATAAAAAAACACTATAATGTTCATGTCTCAGCAATTATTCACAAAATTATTTTAAATCTGGATAAGGAATAGAACAGCTCTAAGTGTAACCTTTCATTAGAGCCCAAAAGTATGTCTGTACATAAAAGCATTCAAGAATAGCAGCATTGTATGTGTCAATGGTTACAAAGGGTCATTTGGAGTCTCCAAGTGGCTTTTTTTGGAAAGCGCCTAGACATGAACTTAGATAAGCATGTGCAAAACACTTATTTTCTAAAGGTATAGTTATCAAATAAGAAGTTGGACTTGGTAAGGCTTCATGCTGTGATCCCATTGTGTTTTCCAGCTAATAGCTCCCAGCTATAGTCATATGCAGGCATCTTTTTACAACATTTTTTTTAGCGGAATTACATATTTTCTTTTTTCAGTGTTTTAAAAGTTCTATTACTCAATACCAGTATGACTTGCAGTGATTCTGACTGTTTAGGAACAAACCTTAGATTGTCACCTTTTAAAAGAGACCAAAAATATGCATATACTCCAAATGTTTCAAGAACAGCATGCAATTTACTTTGGGTATGTTTTTTTTTAGGTGTTTTTGGTAAATTTTGCAGGAATGATAAGAGGTAAAATAATAGCATAAATACTGCTCGGTTTCTCGCAGAAACTGATCGTTTCGCTAGATAAGACCCTTATTCATCGTCTGGTATCGTTTAAAGCCCTTTGAAGCTGCACTGAAACTGTCATTTGGACCTTGAACCGTTTGTAGCCCAATGAAGTCCATTATACTGTATGGAGAAAAACCCTGGACTGTTTTCATCCAAAACCTTAATTTCTTTTCGACTGCAGAAAGAAAGACATGGACATCTTGGATGTCATGGGGGTGAGTAAATTATCAGCAAAAGTTTATTTAAAAGTGAACTAATCCTTTAAGTATTTTGATGATGAGGGTTTAAGACGTGCTTTTTTGGGGCGGTAAATAGGCCTAATGGCGCAAACATGTAGATCACAAGCTGATTGACGAGCGTAAACCTTAGTAAATTTAACTTTGCGTGATTCATTGAAATACTCTCCTCCACTAAATTTTGTGTCTGAAAGGGAAACTCCTACAAAAGCATGTGCAATAAGGTCAGTCGCAACAATAACTGTGTCCACGCTTTTTCAACACTAATTTTTCACTGCATGTCTTTAGTAAATCCTGAAAGTGGGTTTGCGCTAGCGCAAGCTGTTAGTAAATCTGGCCCTAGAATGTTTCAGAAAAAAAGTGTTTCATGAAGGATGTATAAATAACATTTTGAGGATGTTCTCAATGTTCTATTAACATCACTGGAGAACTTGCCAGAACGTTCTGAGAACATTCCCTGTTCACTGCCCTTATATGGACAAGCACAAGCAGAACATTTTTTATTTCTCCTTTTGTGGCCCAAAAAAGAAAAAAGGGCATGTGGCATTAGAACAAAACCAGGGTAAATAGTAAATAATCACTGAATTTTCATTTTGGGATGAACTATGCCTTTAAATCATTTCTTCTACTGCATAATTTAAACACCATGTTAACGTTTTTACGTTATGAAACATATGTTTGTTCTGTTTTGATGGAGGGATGAGTTTGGAAACAGAGGGTGCTCCACACCTGGTCTGGGCTCCCCGTCTGCCTCTCCTCCTCCTCGGCCTGCAGGACATCGGTCACCAGGTCAGAGACTGAGGTGTAGCGTGAGCCGGTGAGCAGGTAGCGCGACTGCACCAGGCTCTCCACTAGTGAGCGCTGGAAGCCCATCTGCAGCACCGCCTGCACCACAGGAGACAACAAGGCTGCCGCCACGGTGTAGTAATTTGTCTAATGTAAAATGTAATTTTCTTGGTCCTCACAAGTAGAACTTAGTATAAGCAGAGCTTGGGTGTACAATAAATTATTAGGGGCTTTCGCACGCGAGGAACCTTTTCATAGTTCCTACAGAACTATTGGCGGAAGTACTAGGAATGATTTTAGGTCTAGGAACACCTTTTGGGGGAACTAAATTAGCTCCTGCTTCAGAGTAGAGTCTAACCCAACACAATAGAGTGGTGCAGGTATGACTTCACTTTGTAGGCCAAAACGTGGAAACGGGTTAGCATTTTAGCACTTCCAGTTCCCTCGTCCTGAAGTCGGTGTTTTTTTTTAATGGGATTTTGGTAAAATGACTGAAATAAGGACTGTGGTGAACATGAGCTCAAGACACTTTCATGTTTTATTCTATGACATCAAATACATCAGTATTACTCCACTCAGGGTTTTTTGAAGCTGTTACGTGTCTTGTAAAAGGCGGTTGCTAACATACAGCTAAATGGGACTACAGAGGCTGTCTGGGACCTTTTTGCGAT
Source organism: Gobio gobio (assembly GCF_949357685.1). Lineage (NCBI taxonomy): Eukaryota > Metazoa > Chordata > Actinopteri > Cypriniformes > Gobionidae > Gobio > Gobio gobio. Next base: position 11,134,220 of record NC_137100.1, on the reverse strand, counting down.
AATCCAAAAGCCTATGGGAAAATCCTATTGGGTTTTTCACGAGGGAACCAGTGTGATGCTAACTGCCAGCTGGCCTACAAAGTGACGTCATACCTGCACCACTCTATAGGAACTGCCATTTTTAAAAAGCTGTGGAAACACAGATTATAGCCTATTACTCCACGAACTAACTCTACTAACATGGAAAACAGTGATAGATGGAAGATGCTCAACCTTTACGCTAAAGAGAAAATCCAACGCAATTTGAGCGGACCAAGAAAAACATGATTAGGTATTTCTGCTCAGCTGGCGACATTGGACATCAACCACACGGCAAACGCTAATACTTTCTTTGTATAATAGTTCAATGTAATAATGTATTAGACAGGACTGTTAAACAGATCGTAAACCAATGAAGACTGAGGAAGCAAGATCTGTGTGCTCAGGCTCTGGCGTTCTCAACGCCATCAAAATAAAAGTCACAACAACAAGAACGGCTTACGTCACTTCAGAGTTCCTCCTGGCGGCGCGAATGCAACCAGGAAAATGTTCCTAGAACCACCAGATGGCTAGTTCCTATAACTGAGTTCCTACCCGGTGCGAAAGCCCCTATTCACACTCTTAGAAGAAAAGGAAGATTTAGGCAAAGAATCAGTTTTCAGGTATGTTTGTTTGCCAGCAGCGTACAGTGATTTAAAGCTTCAAAAATCACAAAATACTAAACGTTAGAGTAACACTAATCATCATCATCATTGTTAGTTGAATAAAAGGAACAGTTGGTGAGGACAGAGAAGAAGAGAAGGGCATTTGCCTGGGTGAAAAGAAAATTGTGAGAGCTGGAACAATAACAGCAACTCCTGAGGAACAAAAAATGTATAGCAGCATAAAACACAACCTGATATTATCCTGCTTATTACACGGCTCTTTGCCCCAAAAATAAATACAGAAAATGTTGATTTGAGTTGAAGTTATTTAATTATTTTACTCCAGAGAGACAGAGCATGAGCACAGCTATGTAGGAAACATGGATTTCCAGGACAAGCAGTAAGTTATACTGTGTCATGGACAATGGTTATTATTCAGAAATATCTGACTGCTGAATGTTGTGAGTGACCAATCAGAACCAAGTATTCCAGAAAGCCGTGTAATAAACACACATAAGAGTCTGTTTATCCATAGAACACAAGCACAACTCACAGCAATGGAGACATTTTACAGGACATTAGGATTGCAGAGAATCCATAAAGGCAGGGGTTTTCAAACCGGGACCTGTTGAGACCCAAGCGGCCGCAGGGGGAGCTAAGGCTCATTGGAAAATTTAAAGTACCCATGAAATAAAATGTTTTTTGTTTAAAAGTTTTTTGGCTCTTAGTATATGTTAGTCCTATTTTTATCTATATGCTAGTCTGCTCCAAAACAATGACAAAATTCACATTTGAAAGATAAGCATTTCAATTCAGCTTTTCTGCCCAATCAAATGCTCTCTCTATGTATTTTAACAGAAGTAAGAAATAAAAAAACAAATATGTTGTAGCATGAGGTTTCGGTTTGACCTGTGTACACGACAACAATCTAAAAATGGAAGCGTTTTTCCTATGCACTTTCCGCGTACAGACAACAACGTTGTCAAAACAATCCTTGTTCACACAGATCTGCGAAAACTATTAAAAACGCTGTATTATTCATGTCAGGTCAGTCGATGTCACTTCGCAAAGAAACACTACGCGCATATAGACACACACATACAAAGCTTAATGCTACATCACTGAAGTGACCCTGAAGTGACCAAGGACTAATGACTAAACAAGACACACCTGTGAACAATCAAGACAATGAACCAATGACAACATGACACAAGAGAAGCACATGATAAGATCACATGAGGGCAAGAGGATCACATGACTAACAGGAACCATGACTGTGATCAACTTCAGAATAAAAGACATGAAACATGAACAGGAAACAAAACCAAACACACGTGACACATTCTGCTACATTAAATATGCCTTTTATTGACTGTAAGGTATAAAATACAAAATTTGTATATTTATGAGAGCAGTTAATGTAAAGGGATTGTTGTAATGGTAATATAAAAATAAGATTAATAGAATGAATATTTTTAGATCAGTTGATGTGTGTGTGTTTAGTCCGTGCTTTTGTTTTTCTGTGTTACGGTGGGCAAGTTTTAGAAAGTGTTTATATTTGAACCGTTTTGCATTTAATGTTCAGCACTGACTATAGACACATTCACTATATGTGTTAGGCTTTTATTTACACATTGTTTTAATCCTTGTCATGGTTTTTATAAATAATTTAAAAAATACAATAGATATATAAATATAAATATTAATTAGTTGATCCTGGGTCTCTTGTTTTGCAGGAAGGGTTTAATTTAATTTAAGCTCTGGGTTTAATTTCATGTATTTTCTATTTCTTAATTTTATTTCTGTTCCTTGTCCTTGTAATAATAAATAAACCTTATTATGCTAGTTTACACTCTGCAGTTCAATGACTTTCACACACACCCTCTACCTCATCGTACAATATGTTAGTTATTGTTCTGAGCATAATAAATGTATTTAGTTTATAGATGCTTCTGTGTGTCTGTCTCCGCCTACTGGACTGTTTGTATTTTTACTGTCCTAGTTTCAAAAAGAGAAAAACAAGCACATTATGCAAGTTAACACTGCCTCAGACTGTTCTGGGCTGGATTTCTCGTCGTTCTTAAGTTATACCTTAAGGTGCACCTTAACGTTAATACGTGTTTCCTGAAACGATCTTAGTTAAGAATACCTTCTGTAAGTCCTACTTTCGTAAGGTTGGTCTGGATCACTCTTAGCTATACCTTATCATTATTGACAGTTCATTCCACTGGTGGCCACCACTGTGCAAAAAGCTTCTTTACATGTCAGTCCATATGAATATAATTCTGAAGTTGTAATATACTGTACACCCAGCGTTCAATTAGGCTAATTGAATTGTTTTTTTTTATGCAAGGATTAAAATTGTCATTACACTAATGGTTGTTAGCTTTTTAATTATATTATCCAAAGGTTCATCAGCTGGCAAACCATTATGGAGTCTATTTAAAGGGAATGATTGTGGAGGGGAGTTTGGTCAAACTATGGCAGCGATACAGCGAATATTTGTGCTAAATCAAAGACGGCACCGTCCGCGGAGCCATTTCTATGTGCACTATTTCATCCGTGAAAACTTTAGTCCCCTGGCTACCCTGTCCAAAGCTGCAATTCAAAATTAATTTTGACTGCCACGACAGCAAATTCAGCAGCTTTTAGATCTTGTTGGTCCGACTTTTTCAAGACAAACTCAACGGAGCAGCCCCGAAATTCAGCTGCCGCCACTCTTCTCTTTCTTTCTTTTTTCTCCGCTATAGCTGTTGATTATGTTTCGCGTGTGGCGCCTTTATTGAGTAGGTCATCCAATAACCGAAATTAGTGATTTACACCAATAATGTTATGCGGGCAATCAACTCTGCTTGTGGAGTAAATGAAGACTATGGTAAAATATATTATGATAATATAAATGGCATACTGCCCGTTAGTGGGTTGATGCATGATACCTTTGGGCATAAGAGGTTGCAGGTTCGCACAATCATTTCAAAATTATATAAATTATCCACGGTTTTGAATTTAGTTTGCAATTTGGATTATATTTATAAGATCTCACGAGTCCTGATAAATGCAATTTCAACAATTTCTGAAGTGCTTCTATTATAAAGAACACCGCTGTCTCACATAACGCAGTTAAACAGCCCCTGCATAGAGTGATTCATCTATTTTTGAGTCATTGATAAACTAATTCAGCACCTGCTGACGCCGCATTTAAGAAGGTAAACCTTAAGCAACCTCCTAAGATATAGTTCGGGGCACGCCTAGAAATGGGATACCTTTAGTTAAGTTATACCTTTAGAGTCTTCGTAGCCCGCTAAGAGACAACGTTATCGGGAAATGCAGCCCTGCGCTCTGTCCCAGTGTTTTTTCCCCTTTGGTCTATTGAGGTACAAACTACGTGTTTTGCTACTCTGGAATAGCAGATCTCTGGCCCATTGGGCTCTGGTTTCAGCTGGCGCTGCGTGTTCAGCTCCTCCAGCGTCTACACAGCTTCACAGAGCGCAGCAGACACTGATCTATATTTATGACAAATACAGTGTGTCTATATTTGTGTAGATCAGTGGGAGCAGAGGATGTAAACTGTAGTTGATGGTCCACTTCTGTAGGTGATCAGGAAGCTCTCTGCAGTTCCGGTGTCACTCCTGCTCACCCTAAACACATAATCAAAACCGTTTATCTACACTATCCTAACAATACAATCCAAGCCATGAATGCTGTGATTCAGATAAGTGTAATGTCACTGGTCACCTGTTCACTGCAACCAGGGATGGACCTCAATGTCGTCTAAAGTGGGACGGTCTGCCGCCGCGTCCCTGAGACACCAGCTGATCAACTGATGGCACTCTGTTACACACAACACAGTCTTCAGAAACACAAACCAACAAACTCATCCTGGGTTTCTACCTCTGAATGTTTGCTATCTCTTGCCTGTAGACAGCTCTCTAGGGAAGATCAGTCTGCTTCTAAAGGAGATCCTGTCTGCGGCTATGAAGGGGAAGCACAGGATGTTATAGAGCGTCACCCCCACAGACCAAACAGTAGCCGGTCCTGCATGATAGCGGCGCTGATTAAACCACTCAGGAGGGGCGTATTCGAGAGTACCTGAGAGACACAAGAAGACCAGAAACATCCACTGAATAAACTCCGGTCCAAACTAATTCTCTCACCAAAAGTTCACAAACATCCACAGAGCGTTTCCTCCTGTAACGCAAACCCACCTGCAAAAGACGTGTAGGCCGAGTCCTTCATCAGCGCTCCACAACCGAAGTCCAGCAGCTTGATGTGGTGTGAAGCTGTGGAGATGAGCAGGTTCTCTGGCTTGACGTCCCGGTGCAGGACTCCGCGGCTCTCGCAGTGCTTCAGAGCGGAGATCAGCTGCACCAGCACTTTCTTGGCCAAGCTCTCATCCAGACAGCCGTTCTCCTCGCAGAAACTCTGCAGATCTTGGCAGGGAACTGGCCGTTCCAGGATCAGGCTGTAGCGGGTGTCACGCTCAAACCACTCCACGAGCTGCAGGACGTTGGGGCAGGCGGGAGCCGAATTGACCCGGGCCATCAATGCCACCTCCAGAGGCAGCAGACCCTGACCTTCCTGCAGGGACAAATGCTCCATTATATCCAGCGCTGAGCGAAACGGAGGAAACAGAACAACAGATTCACGCTGGAACTTACATCTTTCAGCATCTTTAGGGCCCTGTCCTTAGAGACGTACTTGATGGCCACCTGTAGACGATAAGCCACAGTAAATCACACCTGAATTTACTGATATCAACATTTATAAAGGCTGTCTGAACAAAGGAGGGAAGAAAATGTCTTACTGGCAGTCCGTCAGACCTGCGTATCCCAGCATACACGGCGCCGAATCCGCCCTTTCCCAGCAAACGGCCCTTTGCATATGCTGCTGCAAAACATACGATCAAAGAAACGTCTTAAGAGAAAACATGTTGCAGTCTCTAAAGCTGTACAAAGACATAACTTTAATGCAGTCCTTACATCAAACAGCTGAGGAATATTTTTTAATGACAAATCATTTAATAATTGAGCCATAACTTTTTAATATAAGTCTATTCTGACCTTTGCGAGAACGTTTCGCAGGTGTTTTAAATGAAGTGGATGGACTTCCATCGTCTGGTTCCTCCCGGCTCCCGCTCTGCCCCTTCCTCTTCCTGTCAGCCGGACCTGTGGACACAGACACAGCCAAATCAGAAGGCAGGGGGGCAAAATATCCTGGTAGTTCCTGGCCCAGTGTCGGGGTGGGGTCTGGCAGCGGCTCCTCGTGGTCTTCCGAACTGATGATCCAAACCTCCTGACTGGAAGCAGCTCTGCTGGATCTGCAGCGGCCTGGAGCTGGAATATTTCAAACATTAGAAACTGTTTTTTAATATTATGAATAATTAATGTCAGTGGTTACAACAAATTGTTACTTTATTTTTTCAACTTTCTATGTTAATGACAAATAATTGATTAACTGAGCCATACATTTTTTAATATAAGTCTATTCTGACCTTTGCGAGAGCGTTTCGCAGGTGTTTTAAATGAAGTGGATGGACTTCCATCGTCTGGTTCCTCCCGGCTCCCGCTCTGCCCCTTCCTCTTCCTGTCAGCCGGACCTGTGGACACAGACACAGCCAAATCAGAAGGCAGGGGGGCAAAATATCCTACTAGTTCCTGGCTCAGAGTCGGGTGTAGCAGCGGATCCTCGTGGTCATCCGAACTGAGGATCCAAACCTCCTGACCAGCCGACTGACTGGAAGCAGCTCTGCTGGATCTGCAGCGGCCTGGAGCTGGAATATTTCACATCAAATAATTAGTCATATTTTAATAATAATCAATTACAAATTGTTCTTAGAGTAACTCAAGTTTATTTCATTATGCAAGGAATCAAATACATGTGATCACTTAGCCCGGGAAATTTAGGGATCACATGTGGTTACCTCGCACAAGTTTCTTCACATTAATTTAGTCAATTATTGTACAACATCACACCAAAGAGTACAGAAGCCCAAGAGGCAAAACTCAATAGCACGCTCCATAGCAACCGTTGCCCCATGACGGCCGCCATTATGGACTGAAAACTGAAGGAAAACGCCGAAAAATAATGGAAGTCAATGGCACTGAACCAACTTAACATAACAAAAACTTAACATAACTTAATTTTTTCTGGCCGTCATATCTAAATATGAAAACAATTTCAAATACATTAATGAGGATGACCGACGTTAAATGACAGAAAATGTTACGTCTATATGCTGGTTATGAATGGCCTAATTATCCTTCGGAAAATAGTATTTTGGGACAAAATATTACTATAGTACTATAAGACTACTATAGAAATACTATAGCGGCTCTAGGATATTAGAGGCATTACAGAACATAACATACTTCTGTGATGTTCTGTAATACCTCTATAATATTTTAAAGCTGCTATAGTAGTCTTATCGTACTTCTATAGTATGTCCCAAATTACTACAGTATTCCTATAAGATTACTATAATATTTTGTCCCAAAATACTATAAGATTCCTGTAGTACTTTTTCGTAAGGGTATGCCCCACCGATTCGGCTTCATTAGCCTACCACTTACGGTTTGCAAAGATACAATTATAAAATTACTGCAAACCTTTTATCTATCAATATTTATGTTCTATTATGCATTTTCCTTGTTTTATGAATAACAGAAATTCATGAAATCATATATAGGCAGACACACAGTAATAAGATATTTATTCAAATGTTGATTTTGATAATAGTGAACATCACCATATATATGATTTGGAAAAATAAATTAATTCATAAAATAATAAATGAACATTTCTAAAGAAATTTCTTTTACATAGAATATCCCAAAAATATTAACAACTTGTTTTTCAACATCTTCAGTAAAAGTGCACACAGTGAACGTTTCAATGGCAAGAACAAAAACAAAATCAATCTGTGAATGTCCTATTACAGGCGGAAAGGTACAAACAAGATGTGCAATCTAGCAAGTGCACACATGAACTATAAACAGGACTAAAATGGAAGTGGTGTCATAAGATCTCAGTAATTAATTAGACACCACCATCTATTGTGTGTGCATTTGTGTATAATTTTTGCAATTTATTGCAGAACACTGCTTGCGTTTTGAAAAAACTTATATTCATCTTCACAGTTGTGACTGGCGCGCTAACGATTTCAGCAGCTTTCAGTCAATAATGGCGGCCGCGCCTCAGCAGCGCCATCTACAGACTGTTACCCATAACACAACAGAGTTTCGCCTCTTGGGCTTCTCTACTCTTCGATCATACCATAACCCATACCAATCAACAAATACAGAAACAAAAATAAACACTCACCTCTTCTTTCACCCATGAGAGCCATCGACATCGACATCGTCCTCCAACCTGTAATAGAAACAATACAAAATACAATACAAAAAAAGAGAATATAATACAACCTTCTTCAGAAATACCCCTCCCCCAAAAAATAATCAAATCAAATAAAAAAACGAAATAAAACTCCAAACTCCGTCGAAAATTACAATAAAATAAAATTGTAATCAGAAATAATATGAACTCTTTCAAAAAATAAAAGTCGATGGAAAGAAAATATCTTCCGATCTCCTTCTAGAATAAAAGCCTCCTCAAAATTCTTTCAAACAGCCTCAAAATCTCGAGATTTGCACAGGAAACAATCTGCAACCGTGTCGGTGTCTCGCCTCCGCTCAACCAACAAACAGCGACGGATTCCACTGTTTATATTTAAAGTTCATATTCACAGGACGCGTCGCTATAGCAACTCATATGAGCACGCTCATATGCACGCACGCAAAAACACAAATAACGTCGCGTGCGTGAGTGCAGTTACGCTCTCGGTTTTGTACTTGTTTTATAATTCCTGGAATTTATCATTTTCAAAGCCTTAATTGTTCATCATAAGAAAATTGAGTACAATTAATGAATTCACAGTTGCAAATGACACCCCTTCAATTCAAAATATAGACATTTGATTTAAATGTAGCCTATTTCTTTGATTGGGACTCTATTTAATTTACCTAAAATTTAGAAATGTATGTATTTAAAATAGCGGGGCAAACTACATACTTGTTTGCCGTCCATTGAAGTCAAACTTTGAAGTTTTATTTTATTCATAAAGTTTAGGCCTATTTTATTTCGATGTATGATTTTGTTTTATTACCATACATTATTCCTAACCGTAATATTTAAGTCCGAATCGTCACATGACATCGCAGATACATTTAACTCTTAATAAACTTAAATGATATGTGTTCATAAACACTGAGAGATGGTGCTTATGATCATTATACATCATGAACGTCATCACCCGTTCCTTCATTAGTAAAATCATATAATGGGCTTTTTCGTTTTGTTTTGGGCTCGTTTATTAATTTTAATTTCTTCACCCCTCGACCAAAATGTCACTGATGTGTGAGAGCAATTCCAAAATAAATGTAAATCTAGAGTTTATAATAAGATGATGTCCGATTTATTCTCCCTTGAGCATTTTTGGACGCATTTTGGACAGAAGCAGTGACTATGGGTTAGACTGGAAGTGCCTTGCGAGGTTTTGCTCCATTAACGTTTATGAGCTATAATGATGAAGATTTTGGACACGAAGCATTCACGGATTATAATAATAATATTTACGTTAACTGTTGTGTGTATAAATATTGTAACTGTTCAATAAATGTGTTGACATTGGATGTGCTCTCGCTCACGCGACCTCATGTGTGTTTTTGCATATCAGTGACTTTAATCTGATAACCAACAAAATGAGATAAATTACTGTTAAATTAATAGGTTTTATCCAGATAAGTGCTCTCTCAAAAGACTTAAAATGACATTAATACCCTCAGTTCTTTCTGTTTAGAGAAACTTTAATCTACTTTACATTTATTTTGGAATTGCTCTCACACATCAGTGACATTTTGGTTTGATATTTGTGATTTTATCAAAGATTGATCCTAATATTAATTAATTCATAAAAATGTAATTTTTGGTTTTGATTAAGGTGAAAAATTATATTTATTTTGTCAATCTTATTTTCCTGTTAGCCAAATACCACATTAATAAATGTATTTTTTTTTTTTAAAGATTTAAACTTGAGATGTATTTTGTATCCATTGAGTTTTCTAAAAGCGTAAAAGCTACGAGAACAGTGTCTGTGTTTCAGGACTTGGAACTTAATCTTGACTGAAAGACTGAAGGACATTTGTGTATTATTCCTTTAGCGTGGTATGACAATGATGAAAATTGATGTTATTATTCACGGCAGTTCGTGACATAGTCACGAAATTTAATCTATTGATTCGTGTTCATTGACACGAATTTCCCCATTTTTTCGTGTCACTCAGCACGACTTTCAATCTAATGTATTTCAACGGGACGTATTTTTCGTGCCTGCACCATGTCTTTCTTCCGAGAGCACACTATTTTTTTTACAATTGTTATTCATTTTGTAAACTTTAAGGGCTACATTACTCAACATTTAATCAGGAGATTTTAATCCTTGTTGTATTGCTTTATATTCGGTAGGCTACTCAACACGAATTGGTTCGTGTCCTCTGGCACGAATTTTCTTCTTTTTTTCGTGTCACTCGGCACGACTTTCAATCTAATGTATTTCAAAGGGACGTATTTTCCGTGCCTGCACCACGTCTTTCTTTGCAACACGGTCTCAGCCCTATTCGTCACTTGACAACGGAGAGGGTCGTCCGATAGATTTGAGTGCAAATCCCTCATCTTTGAATTTTGAACTTTGATTATTTTTCTAGCACTAACTCTTTTTCCTCTCTTTTTTATTTAATTTTATACATTAAATTTACATAATTTCAGGACGGTATATTTTCTGTATGCTTAAAACATTCATCATTATATTTGATAATTTTCGATCACATATTGTGGTAATTTCCCCCTGACGTCCATAAGCCGACGTTGAGGGTAGGTAGCTGAAACCCTTTTCTCATTCGGTAATATCACGATTTTTCCTCTCTTTTTAATATAATTTCGGAATACATTAAAACGACATAATTGCAGGACTGCACATCTGCTGTAGGCTTAAAACATGCCTTAATTTATTGTGGGATATTTTATAATTGTCGATGGTATTTCAATTTGCAATAGTGAGCCTACTTTGTTTTTTTTTTTGCGCCAAAAAAAGAAAAGAAAAAAATAATAGCCTACTTTTATATAACTTTCATCTCAATACTGATTATGAAGTTGTAATAAATTAATTATATAGCCTACTGCAGAAATGTTTATTACTTTATATGGACATATCCTTTGGCAAAGAGATGGATGCATTCTGGGAAGTGATATGTGTTTAAATGTAATGGCTACATACTCGTTTTTCCTTCACTTGGACATTTATGCTGACCCCTTTAAAATTGAGCACGGATATAAAATATTAAGACTGTACTTTTTAATTATGATTGATATTTTGGCGCAATTTTGTGCAACACGTCACTGTGTGCGACCATCGCAGAAGCCCAGCGCGATTCCACCACGGTAAGTCGCTTACAACAGTCTAATAAGCAAGATGAATTCATGAGCATTATTTACACGTCCAAAATTAATACAATTACGAGTTTATAAAAAAAAATGTTCTAGGCCTAGATATAGGTTCTAGATATATATGTAGGCCTATATATATTAATAAAAATTAATTTAAAAAAATGTTACGTGACTTTTAACAGTAGCACAGGAAATAGGAAGAACGTGATCTGTATTTATTTATCCTAAGCATTTATAAGAAAATGGGAATCACTCACTATTAGGGTACACTTTTTAAATCTTATATCAACATAACACTACATAATTAACATTTTCTTTTGTTCTCCCTGCAGATCCTGTCAAACATGGTCTGTCAAACATATCTGAACCTGCTTTTTAAAACCCAAAGGCACTTTTAAGAGCCATCTCTTCATTATTTTCTATATCTTACATCCTCTCTGTTCTCACTATCTATATTTCTGTCCATCTCTTCAATCTTTATCTATCTCACGGTCTTTATCTATTGCTCTTTCTTTCCTCCCTGTCTGTCTTTTGTCTACTTGTCTGTCTTACCCATCTTTTGTCAGCCTGTCTGTTTGTATCTGACTGTGTCTGTCTGTCTGTATCTGACTGTCTGTCTGTATCTGACTGTCTGTCTGTCTGTCTGTCTGTCTGTCTGTCTTTTGTTATAATGCCAGGGGGGTCTACAAAAAAGATCTGCCCCTTTTGTCAGGGGATAATATTTTGCGCTCAAAAAATCTGCTCGCATTGTAAAAAGGAGCAGCCCCTGAAGCAGCGCCTCAAGAAGAAGCTTCAGAGGTTTGATGAGAAGCGAGAGGAATGGGTGGCTGGTCGTAAGAAAAACACAACACTGCATCCATCAATGATGAAGCCAATATCATGGTACGTACAATTTCATACATGACAGTAAACTGTCCAGATCATCTAGGAAGTACATTCAGTGGTACCATTTGTTATTGAGCATGCCAGTCTGAAGGTCAGAAAAGCATTATTTTTTGCCAATATAGATACATTTGATTTTTTTTTTTCCAATGATACTTTGTCCTCCCTGTGTCATCAGAATCTATTTAAAAGTATAATTTAACTATCAACTTTGAAGGCACACGTAATTGTGATTTGTAGTTTTTATTTTAGTGGTGGTAATACAACCATAAAGTTATCACATCTTCACCGTAATACATCACATACCTAAATTATCTACCAGAGCAAAATTTGAACACACAGCAAATATAATTGAAACTCAGGAATTCTTGAGTTCATAACAAATACAGGCATGCATTATGACGGAATTACAGATGCAATTTAATAATCAAACTTTCTTATCGAGTGGATGAGAAATAACACATGAACTGCATTCATATTGTACTACTCAAAGCACTTTAAAATGTGAATGCGTCAACTGTAAATATGTGCAGCATTCACCCATTTGGTCAAGTAATCACTAAGGTTCTGCCTTTATTTTTAATAAATCTTTAGATTGTCATTGTCCAGTTGCACAATGGTTACATAATCTTATCAATGTATATGCAAAACCCGAGCTACTAATGTTACGAAAATAAATATTTATATAAAGTTATATAAAGGGTACCCTCATGGTGTCAGGTTCATCTTTTTACTGTTTTTCTATATAGAGTTATTTTTTGCTTCTATTGTATGAGCCTTTCCTGTTTGCACATAAAGCTAAACTCACCATTAGGTTAAAAATCCTGAATGGCAGTAACCTGGATGCTGTCATTAATAATGTTATATATTTTTTAATTAATATTCTTAGTTATTTTTTATGTTGTTTTTCTATTACTTTAAACAGCAAACACACAATTTTGTCATTGCAGCTTGAGAAACTCCATGCCATTGGCTACAAACCTGTTCTGCTACTAGGAAAGGAGAACAAAAAAAAAGAAATCAAGTGCGAAATATTAACGCCTCGCTGCACACTATCCACCTTTGCCCAGGACTACCTACAGAAGATAGGTTCATTTTATGAATACCTTTGTGAAGGTGAGATGCATGCACTGTATCTTAAAGTCACTGTTCACAACTTGTGTTGAGAACGCAAAATATTTTATTAATGTTTAAATCTTAAAGGAATGGCTCACCTCTAAAACTTAAATTCAGTCATTCTTTTTTTCTGCTGCTGAATGCTTGTATGATCATAGTCTACTCTATGTGACGTCTCTACCAACACATGTAATGTAGACGCAAATGGGTAGAAAAACAAAAATTCACACTTGGTAATTGATTATGGGAATTGAAGTAAACTGTTTTAAAACAACTGCAACTGCAGATGTAGACATGTAGATTCTAAGTGTATTGAGCCCTGTTTGTATTAATAGCATGCAGCACACTGGTCTACAATGGGATTTGGCACCCAGAGTTAAGTGCATTCAAGCATATGTGTGGTATGTTTTTGTAGGAGCCATATTTCATTTCTGTTTTCAGCCCACATACAATAATATTTTTAATGTTTAGGCACACTGAGTGACCACAGCATTTTTTGTAGTGACATACTAATTGAATACATTACATTTGCAAAGACCCGTTTTGGTCACTGGGTCAATGAATCAAATGATGATGAATCTATATATACTCATTGAAACAATATCGAGGACAGTGCTAAAATGTAGATCATTAACGGAAATTACACAGAGAAAAAGAAAACCATCAAATTTTTGCTGGATACACCACAAACTTAGCCTGGATGCCAGCCGAATTTAGCCCCGCCCACAAAAATGTTTGCTCGGGCAATTCGGTCTGGACTCGCTCCATAGAGGAGTAATTATGCCCGAACAGAAACTGTTCGGACCAATGAAATTGTCAGGGCGGGCTTTAGACGATGATGGACAGATGATCAACAGTAACGTAATCATCCACGTCATCGAAGGCTCTTGGGTTCAATTTGCTCTCATCCTAAACGGAGAACTTGTTCGTATATGCATTCACCTTCACTATTTCTCTCAGAAACGATGATCGAACTTTCCGGGGGGTTCTCCGGACAAAAATGGCGTTTGGTTGGCAAAATATGTTATTTTGGCAAGGTTGCCTGCTAAAATTCGCATTCCTGGGTTTATATAATCAGATAATTGGGGTCGCTTCAACCCGCGGACATGGAGAAAAACACGGACTTGGTAACAGTGCAGTTGAGTTCTGTTGACATTTGACAACTAACGTTACGCGTCGCTCCGTTGCTCTGATTGGTTGTGGGTCTATCCAATTGAGGTCTTTCCTGGCTCGGTTGAAACACGCCCCATAATCAAAACTCAATGGAGCGGTACCAGACTCATATTCTGACTAGAATTGAGTATGGCCACGCCAGGCTACCACAAACTTACACTGCTACTAACTTTGAGGCATAAAGCCCAAAGTTTTTTAGCACACACAGTCTAGTCTTAACTGAATAGTTTGACCCAGACTGTAAACAAACATTATACTTGTCATTTTTTCAAATGATATTATGAGCACTCTGGGTTTTATTTTCCTGACTTAAAAATATATTGTATTGGTTATCGTCATAGAAAATCAATCAAATATATTACAGATATCTAATACATCCAGTTGACTCTCAATAGTTCTCCTGCAATCAAAAGTGCCTTCAAATCTGGTTGGGGAAAATTTGGTATATATTATTCAAACACATTTACCTAACAGTTAAAACAGGTACAGATCAAGCTTATGGTTAACCTCTATGTTTTAAATAAGCAAAACACAACACTTGTTAACTTGCACAGGATGGACCCAGGATTCCAGTGGCAATGAGGATCAGCTGATTACTCTGCAGCTCACACCCTGCGAGGCGAGCCCCACAGAGGGGCAAGTGGAGCAGGCGGAATCCACAGAGGGGCAAGTGGAGCAGCCAGAATCCACGGAGGGACAAGTGGAGCAGGCGGAATCCACAGAGGGGCAAGTGGAGCAGGCGGAATCCACAGAGGGGCAAGTGGAGCAGGCGGAATCCACGGAGGGGCAAGTGGAGCAGGCGGAATCCACGGAGGGGCAAGTGGAGCAGGCGGAATCCACAGAGGGACAAGTGGAGCAGGCGGAATCCACGGAGGGGCAAGTGGAGCAGGCGGAATCCACAGAGGGGCAAGTGGAGCAGGCGGAATCCACAGAGGGGCAAGTGGAGCAGGCGGAATCCACGGAGGGGCAAGTGGAGCAGGCGGAATCCACGGAGGGGCAAGTGGAGCAGCCAGAATCCACGGAGGGGCAAGTGGAGCAGGCGGAATCCACGGAGGGGCAAGTGGAGCAGCCAGAATCCACGGAGGGGCAAGTGGAGCAGGCGGAATCCACGGAGGGGCAAGTGGAGCAGGCGGAATCCACAGAGGGGCAAGTGGAGCAGGCGGAATCCACGGAGGGGCAAGGTAATAAGAACAAATTTAAAGAGTTACAGTTTATATTTGTAAAGGCCAAAAGTGTTTGACCCATGGGTTACCTTAACTTTACTTGACTTCCAGTGTTTTTCCCCCATAGAGCTTGATGCAGCTTAGGGCTCTTTTCAATGAAATGAACTCAAACACACCATGCTATAACTTTTTTGCTGCTAGATAAAGTAAAACTCACTAGGTGATGATACACAGGGCAACTTTTTGAGCAATTTTGCTGGGCAATCTTGCCGAGCGATTGTTCCATGGGCACTTTCACATTGAAAATGGGCAACACATTTCTATCTGGATAATTTAGATGGGTTGTGGGCCCTGTGTCTCATCTGGTTGCCCGTTGACGGCAACATTGCCCAGCAACATTGCTCAAAAAGTTGCCCTGTGTATCATCACCTACAGGGTTCTCATTTTCAATGGATAATCAACAAAGTTGATCTGATATTACATAATTAGATAGATGATAGGTCTATCTGATTCTGTACTAGGGCTGTTGGAAGAAATTTTGTGAGTCTATTATAAATCTAAAAGTAAAATAAGTACTACTAATCAAATGCTGAAATTACTAGGCCAAATTTTATTATTAAAGATATTAGGATTATTCAAATATTCCAAATAATTGGCAATGTCAGTGTCCCATGAACACTTAACTTAACCATTCTCCCACCCCTTGCGTTCCCTGAACAAGTCAGCGCAGGATCGGCGCTTGTTGAAACAAATTAGGATAATCACAAACAGGATGGACATAAATGAGAAAATGAAACACGTAGAGTTAATGGAGCAACCTTAATTCAATCGCAATAAGAATGCATGTACTTTACACCTATTAATACATGTACTGCCACACTTGAGCGATGTTGTGATCTTCAAGAATTTTAAATAATAAGTTAAAGATTTATTTGGTATATGAGTAATTTTCTTTCTCCAAACCCGCAGCTGTCTTCACAGGGTCAGCAAGGGGCACAGTCGCAAGTCGGAAAAAAAAGAAGTCAGGTATGTAAATAATGTTTGTCCGTCCTTCGGATGAGACGTTAAATTGAGGTCCTGACTCTCTGTGGTCATTAAAAATCCCAGGGTGTCCTTCGAAAAAGTAGGGTGCGGTGGGGTGTAGGGGTGTAACCCCAGCATCCTGGCCAAATTTGCCCATTGGCCCCTGTCCATCATGGCCTCCTAATCACCCCCATATACTGATTGGCTTCATCACTGTCTCCTCTTCACCAGTAAGCTGGTGTATGGTGGGCGTTCTGGCGCAATATGTCTGCCGTCACATCATCCAGGTGGATGCTGCACATTGTTGGGGGTTGAGGAGATCCCCCCCTTCAATGTAAAGCGCTTTGAGTACCCAGAAAAGCGCTATATAAATGTAATGAATTATTATTATTATTATTATTAGGGTAATTATTGGTGGTTCTGATAACTGTTACCATAGCTTGGTAACTATGAAACTCATTAGTCAAGCAGATTCTCTAATAAGTAAATTAATTACTTAAATAGAATTTAAAGGGGACCTATTATGCTAATTTCTAGTTCTATATTTTTATTCTGATACTCCACTAGAGTAGCTTTGCATGATCCTAAAAAAGTCCTTATTTATCTTAAACTGGTCCTTTATGCAGACCCTGTCTGAAACAGGTCCTTTTAGATGGAGTATTCTAAAAGCCTACAATGATTACTATTTTCCAATGAGCCTGCATGTGATGTAAAATCTGGAGCCAAATTAAACAGCGTGTTTGCACACACATTAACTGAGAAGATGGTCTTTTCTCATATTTCAGGGGTGTCTAGACACACCAGGGACACATATTTATGTTGAAAAGACATTACAAAGTGCATTTTGTCTAATTATTGTAAATGTGATTTGTTTTGTTTTGTTTTCTGAGTGGATATATGACTGGACTGTAATCTTATATCCCACAGGGGGACCAAGGCATATGCCTGAAAGGAAAAGGCCACAAAAGAGTAAGTGCATGTAAATGCAATGATTCATACTTTGCTAAACATTGCAACTTAACCCCTGTTAATTCGCTTTAGTTCAATTGCTTATTTTTTTTAACTACTACAACAGACAATTTCCGGTAGTCACAATTTTATTTATTTAAAGGGTTAGTTCACCCAAAAATGAAAATTCTGTCATTAATTACTCACCCTTATGTCGTTGGACACCCTTAAGACCTCCGTTCATATTCGGAACACAAATGAAGATATTTTTGTTGAAAGCTGATGGCTGAGAAAGGCTTCAGATAGTCCTCCATTGGCATTCAGTACATTTACACTCCCAAGACCCATAAAAGGCACTTAAAACGTCGTTACAAAGTCCATCTCACAACAGTGACTCTATAATAATTTTACGATGCGACGACAATAGTTTTTGTGCGCAAAAAAAATCAAAATAACACCTTTATCCAACTTGTTCTTGTCTTCCGTGTGTGCCTCCACGACGCATGCGCGAGAATATGACGTAGCGCCAGCGTTCGGGAATCAATGAAATGCACACTTAAGCCCCATTTTGAGAACTACGCCGAGACCTAAAGCACGATCAATGTAGAATTCAACAGCTTAGACACGTGCGTCTTCCTCTGCTTGTCAACAAATCGCTTCTGGGTCATGTGTCCGAACGCCGGATCTGCGTCATATTCTCGCACATGCGTCGTGGAGGCACACACGGAAGACAAGAACAAGTTGGATAAAGGTGTTATTTTGATTTTTTTTGCGCACAAAAACTATTGTCGTCGCATCGTAAAATTATTGTAGAGCCACTGTTGTGAGATGGACTTTGTAACGACGTTTTAAGTGCCTTTTATGCGTCTTGGGAGTGTAAATGTACTGAATGCCAATGGAGGCCAATCAGAAGCCTTTCTCAGCCATCAGCTTTCAACAAAAATATCTTCATTTGTGTTCCGAATATGAACGGAGGTCTTACGGGTGTCGAACGACATGAGGGTGAGTAATTAATGACAGAATTTTCATTTTTGGGTGAACTAACCTTTTAATGAATTATTTAGCAAACGCTTTTATCCAAAGTGACTTACAAATAAATACAATATTTACAATACATGCAGTCAAATCAACAACAGGGCAACAATACTGTATGTAAATGTCGTGACCAGTCCATCTAGTCCAGCGTAGCACACGTAACCATGATTATTCATAATAGATAGCCTATAGAATAGGAATTAGTGTTATTGAGATTATTACAATTGACAAGCTATAAAATCCAACAGGCTTAATTTGTCAAATTTGACCAAAATGCATTGCCAAGTAGTAGAAGTAGCAGCAGTGTTCTTAGTTGTGAGCTGTGGCTTAGCAGTAGTATGGTTATTCAAGCAAGCATACCACATTGGAACCGAGAGTAATTTGGTTCCATGATACATGTTTTGATTAGTGATAAACATCACTGGTCATCCTTGCAAGTCTGGTCACTACTTAAGTATTCATAGTTGTGTTTATTTTGTTTCTAATCTAACTATCTAAAAAATATTTGAAATGTGTTTTTGATGTTCACAGATTGCTCCTACCACACTCGCCTAGAGGCTTTCCCTATCAGGAGGGTATTAAGAGAAAGAGTGAGAAAGGTTAGACAGTCATAAAGAAACTGCAGAGTGTAGGCAGTATGCAGAGTGTAATATAAGATTTAGAAACTTCCGTGTGTTTTGGCAAATACATATATTATACATGCCATAATTGTTAGGTAGATACTTTTTATGTATTTAGTCTTTTTGAATTACAGTTTATGAAGGAGTGTCTTCTGAAAATCAGTGAAACTCAATGCCTATAATCAGACATAATAGCCTTATGCTAAGAATGGATTTTATTTTTTGTCTTTTCTTACATTAGGGCAAAGCAGAAATGCTGGTTGACTGGGAGCCCTGTCCAGTATGGTATGTATTATTCTGTTCTTCTGCTTTATGAATTAATGCATTCATTATTTATTTAATTAAACTTTTTTTTTTTTGCTAACATTTTTTTATTAATCTGTTCTGTTTCAGCTTAAACAAGCCTTTTAAACAAGTGTAAAGCACACATCATTACCGAACATGTCTTTTATAAGTATAAGTTTCATTTTCTATCTATGAAGGACCACCACCATTAATGCATGCATGAAGGTGGTGGTCCTTCATAGACGGAAAATGAAACTTATACTTATAAAAGACATGTTCGGTAATATTTTAAGTTTATTGGAAACCCCAACCAGTAACATAAAAAAAATCCCTTCTGTTTTTAGTGGTGAGCAGTGGGCCCATTCCTGGCAGCCAAAGGATTCACTCCAAAATAATGAAAATAAATAAAATGTATGTTTTGAACCCCATTTTGGTTTCAGCCTATTTATTAAATTGTTTCTGTGCTGCATTTGAAGTCATATCTCATCTTTCTGTAGTAATGAAAAGGGGAACATCTCCAAGAATATGACCTGGAGTTTAATCTCGAAAGGGAATGTACTAGAAATGTACTTAATCCAACTGAATTTTCTTTTTCAGATGTTATTCAAAAGCATGTTTCATATTTCATGATCATAAATTGCTCTGTTATTTTTTTTACAGTTGACGTGTAATTTGATTTCATGTTCTGTTTTCTGTGCTTTTCAAGTTCACTTAACCTCACAGTCCACTGTTAAGAAATACAACCTTATGGCTTGTTTGACATGAAGCTAAAATATGAAGTTCAAAAAAATAAGACTGTCCTTCTTTATACTCTCACATTATATCATATCTTTTACATTGTCTCTCTCACTCTCTTCTACTCCAAACTCATCAGCTGACTGGGTGTTTTATGTCTTAAACCAAATGTATTTTCATCTCAACCCTCTTGAGCCAATCGTGTCATACAGTAGGTCCCTCCACTGTGGTCATCAGGAGAAGAGCTCCACATTCATCTAGATCTCAGCATTGCTACTCACCCCTTCACCACCACCAGTGTCTCCATGTAGGGGATATCCCTTTTCATATCATGCATTTCTCTTAAAAGAATGAAGTCTTGATGTGGTCCAATTGCCTATGAAACTATATAGTTTCAATTTGTTATGCACCTTGTCAATAAATTTGTTTGATCATTCTTTAAGCCTCTAGTGAGTAATTAAGCAATAAATAAGCATTTGGAATATTTTCACTTATATTTTTGTGAAAGAACACAAATACACTACAATAACACTTGCAAAAGATGATAATTTTTGTTTTTACTTTTCCATACATAAATTTAATTCAAAACAATATGAGGATGAAGTGGTTGAGACAAAAGGAACAGACTACATTGAGCATATTTATATGTGAAACTTGTGGATTCTTTTTTAATTAAAATTTAGATTTTCGAATTATCCATATATAATTTAATCAGGGCTCTCAAGTTTTTATAAAAAAATTGGAGTGTGGTTACATTTGTTAAGGTGGATGATTCTGGATATATACTGGATGATTCAACAAGGTGCTGAAAGCATTCTTTAGAAATGTTGGCCCATATTGATAGGATAGCATCTTGCAGTTGATGGAGATTTGTGGGATGCACATCCAGGGCACGAAGCTCCCGTTCCACCACATCCCAAAGATGCTCCATTGGGTTGAGATCTGGTGACTGTGGGGGCCATTTTAGTACAGTGAACTCATTGTCATGTTCAAGAAACCAATTTGAAATGATTCAAGCTTTGTGACATGGTGCATTATCCTGCTGGAAGTAGCCATCAGAGGATGGGTACATGGTGGTCATAAAGGGATGGACATGGTCAGAAACAATGCTCAGGTAGGCCGTGGCATTTAAACGTTGCCCAATTGGCACTAAGGGGCCTAAAGTGTGCCAAGAAAACATCCCCCACACCATTACACCACCAGCCTGCACATTGGTAACAAGGCATGATGGATCCATGTTCTCATTCTGTTTACGCCAAATTCTGACTCTACCATCTGAATGTCTCAACAGAAATCGAGACTCATCAGACCAGGCAACATTTTTCCAGTCTTCAACTGTCCAATTTTGGTGAGCTTGTGCAAATTGTAGCCTCTTTTTCCTATTTGTAGTGGAGATGAGTGGTACCCGGTGGGGTCTTCTGCTGTTGTAGCCCATCCGCCTCAAGGTTACGGTGTAGTGGCTTCACAAATGTTTTGCTGCATACCTCGGTTGTAACGAGTGGTTATTTCAGTCAAAGTTGCTCTTCTATCAGCTTGAATCAGTCGGCCCATTCTCCTCTGACCTCTAGCATCAACAAGGCATTTTCGCCCACAGGACTGCCGCATACTGGATGTTTTTCCCTTTTCACACCATTCTTTGTAAACCCTAGAAATGGTTGTGCGTGAAAATCCCAGTAACTGAGCAGATTGTGAAATACTCAGACCGGCCCGTCTGGCACCAACAACCATGCCACACTCAAAATTGCTTAAATCACCTTTCTTTCCCATTCTGACATTCAGTTTGGAGTTCAGGAGATTGTCTTGACCAGGACCACACCCCTAAATGCATTGAAGCAACTGCCATGTGATTGGTTGATTAGATAATTGCATTAATGAGAAATTGAACAGGTGTTCCTAATAATCCTTTAGGTGAGTGTATAGTAGTGCTGTCAGTTAAACGCGTTATTAACGACGTTAACGCAAACCTATTTTAACGGCGTCAATTTTTTTATTGCGAGATTAACGTTCTTTTTGGTCTAACAAACTTTGTAGTTTTTTCACATGCTGTTGCAGCAACTAGTAACGTTAGAAAAACTACAACACCACTCCGGATGTAGCTAGACCGGAAACAAAACATCAGGCACGCTGCGGCTGCCCGCACTCGTTTGGGCCATTAAAAGAGTAGACGTGGATGGCAAGCGTGAGACGCCGAAATGAGAAACGTATTATGCCATGGTTTAACTCAGGGGTCTTCAACTAAAAGTGCTTGTCTTGAGCGCTGCTTCCTGCTCTGATGGTGCATTCACACCGGACGCGAATGAAGTGTTTTGCGCGAGTGATTTAAGTCAATGCAAAGACGCAAATAGACATTCTGCGGCGCGAATTAAGCGGCGTGCATGTCGCGTCATTCGCGTCCGGTGTGCACCTGCATGCTTGACCGCGCGTCTGGGTCTGAACGCAACAGTGAGCATTGCAACGTTAACTGTTTCATTAGCCTACGTCAAAAGGCTTCGCGGTCCGGATTTGGACCGGAGTCCGCTAGTTGGCGACCCCTGGTTTAACTGCACTATAGGCGGAGTCCTAGTTTACCTTGCATGTGCACTTTGTAATTTTATTTTGTATCACCCTGTTTTGATCCCTTAGAAAGGGCTGTTGAAGGGGCTGTTTGTGCAACAAAGTATTTTTTTTCACCCTTTTATTGATGGACAGTGTTACATTGTGTGAGCGATTATTTGTGAGTGTGAATGACTGCTTCAAGTGAGAATGTTGGTGTGAAATCGAACACTACAGTATGCCAATGTTGTTTTCAATAAAACAAACATTTGAACAAAGCAAGCCGATCCACTTTTCTATGTTGATAAGAGCATTAAAATAAGAAAAAATAATGGGACAAAAAGAAATCAAGGGACATTTAGAATAAATAAAAATGTGCGATTAATTGTGAGTTAACTATGGCATTAATGCGATTAATCGCGATTAAATATTTTAATCGTTTGACAGCACTAGTGTATAGTAAAGCTACAATTTTATAACCCTAAAACCAACCCTACTCTGGAAACTGGAAGAACTTCAAGTATGGACGCTGATTTGTACGCTTGGTAACAAGTTCAATGGCACGTCTCTACAGGGGGGAGCGTGCCTATGTTCCCACAGCCCTGTGTTTCCACAGCCCTAAGTGCCCACAGCTCTTCGTTCCCACAGAGGGTTAGGGTTACCCTGACCCTAACCCTAACTAGCTGTAGCATAACATGTAGCTGTAAAAGCACAAATCTAATCTGAGACTGCTTGTCTCTTTTCCCTTTCCCTTTCTCCTCCCCCTCTCATCTTATCCGTTTCATCGATCTGTTGAAGGTTCTGATTGCTGTGTGATCAGTTTTGACTCTTTGTGTAGTGCTTTCTAAATTACAACATTGTGTAGGCAATGATAAATGGATAATGTGTGTAAAGTTTTTTTTCAGTGAAAGTTTAACAAATCTGACTCATGTGTCAAAACTGGGGCGTTGTGTTTATAGTTTGGGGGAAAGGGTGTGCTTTTTGATAAACAGTGTTGTGTTTTTGAAATTTGAGTTCAAATCCAGTTATAGTGTTTCAGTAATCGAGAAAACTGTAACATATACACCTAACAGATACACATTACTTATTATGATAGATCTTGTTTAATTACAAACAAGGTTGATTGTTTGAAAATAAGTAAAAAGACATGCATTAAAGTAATTAATAATGCAGTTTTATGTTAAACAGAGTTTAAACTGTTAAACAGTTTATCTGTAAACAAGATTCCACAGTGTGATGTTTTTTATCAACTATAAAAACATAAAATATTGTTTTTCAATAAAGTATGAAAAAGTAAAAACAAAATATTCATCTTTGGATATACTTTATTTCTTGTCTTTCACAACAATACCAGTGAAAATACACCAAATGCATATTTGTCAAACAAGCCATAAGGCTATATTTTAAAACATTGGACTGTGAGGTTAAGTTCACTTGCAAAAAGCTCCAGCAGAACAAAGTCATCTGTCAACTGTAATAATATACAATATAAATTATAATCGTAAAATAAAAAACGGTGTATTTTTCTGTTACACACTATAATGCATCTTTGCAGTGATATAAAGTTACACAACAGTTATATAAACTCAATCAAGTAGTGATCCATAGGCAGCCTCCTCTGGGGAAAAACTAAATATCATAGACTGACACAGACACTGCTGCTGCACCACAGAATAAGTGAATATTGAGAAATGCAATAAAGAATGAGTTTTTACATTAAGGCCTAAATGTGATGATAGAGGAATTGTCATGAGGTCACCAAAGTCATCATGTGCTTACAAGATTTCATGGCAATCTGCCCAATTAGACAATATTCAATTTTACATTCTGGTCTAATGATTGTGCTACAGGGAATGTCATAAGGTCAACATGACATGATTCATTGCTGAGCAAATTACAGAAATCGGTTCATAACATTTGTTGTATGCAAGTCAAAAGTTTGGCCTAACGTTGGTGCAAAAGAAAAGGTCACAGGGTCACCACAATTAATGGGAGTCTCTCTTAAAAGAGTATACACTACCCTAATATCATTTGAGCCCAGTAATTACATCTGGTAATATCATACATGCAAAGTTGACATTTTTGGATAAGATTGGTGCACCTATACTGAGAGGTTTGTGCATTTTCAATGAACTGCAATGTGCTTACTAAATTGCTTGGAAAATCTAAAGATACAGTTTGAATTTTCAACAAGATTTTGATGTAGTTAATCAATAAGCATAATAATAATACACAGATTTAGGGCAAGTCCATTTCCTTCAACATAGTCCTTCCTGCAGCTTCCATCTGGGGAAATACAGAAAAACAAAAAAGCAAGAATTAGGATCAGAGGGTGATTTTCAGCTGTTTTAGAATAAGTAAGGTGTGTAAAGCATTAATAAAATACACAAATAAATTAATAAGAATATCAGTAAAGGTCTTTGCACACATGCAAAAAACCTAGAAAATCGAACCTGTTTCAAATTTTTTTTATGACGGACGAAAGCTTCGTAGGCAGTGTGCAAGCGTGATTGACATAACGTGAGGTCGTATTTATTTTTTAACGTGCGAAAATTTCGGACTCAGTGTGCAATGGCCTTAACAGGGGATTATTCCAAAAAACAAACAAACAAACATACATAATAATAAATAAATTACCTAAATTGTGTTTTCCTCTTCATCCTCACTGGTGTCTGGACTACTGAGGCCACTTTGATCTTCCTCTTCAACATGTAGAAGGACAGAGGCCTCAGGACCTAAGGCAGTCTTGTACTGTTGGAGGACCACTTGGAACCTTTCTGACACCTCTGACAGTCTTCTTCTTAAGAGACAGCAAAGTCCCTCATTTCCCTGGTCTACGTCTCAAAATACAAACAAGATTACATTAAAGACAAACTATATTAAAGGTTGTATCAGTGATTTCAGGCCCAAACATAAATGATCACATTCATCTAATCTTTCCTAATGATCCGCTAGCTGCCCGCCCCATAAGCAAGCCGTCAAAAAAACGCGTCTCTGTAGGCAGCCTAGGCTCTGCACACAAAAACAATTGCGCTTACCACCACTCAAAACCAAAATAAATAGTGTTCCAACCAATCACCGACAGGGGTGGGTATTGTGAGGTTTTCGCATGCAGCCGTCATAGGCAGCCGTGCACGAGCGCAAAACCTCACAACACCCGCTGTGATTGGTTGGAACATTATTTATTTTGGTTTTGAGTGGTTGGTGAACCCAATTGTTTTTGTGTGCAGATCTCAGAGCCTAGGCTGCCTACAGAGACACGTTTTTTTGACGGCTTGCTTATGGGGCGGGCAGCTAGCGGATCGTTAGGAAAGATTAGATGAATGTGATCATTTATGTTTGGGCCTGAAATCACTGATACAACCTTTAAGATTGTTTCATAAGGCCAAATAACTTAAATGGAGTAAAAAGATATCACCAATTCAAATCTACATAGCAGGATGATTGGCATTTTTATGTGTATCGCTGACATGGGACCAGGCTAGCTTCTGTATAAAACAACTTAAAGCAACATGGCTCACTGAGGTGACTTTATGGAGGGAGGCCCAAAGCAGCATATATATGTCTGATAGCTGTTTTAAGTTAACAGTTTTCTTCTTCACTACAGTTTTGCTGAAGTAACACATTTTGTTACTTGCTGACCAGCAAGGTTTTCTATGTTGACTGGGGGAGATAATAATAAGATTAATCTTGATGTTATGCTAACCCCATGTAACACATCAGGACAAAAATTATTTTGTTCATTTCCGCTTTCCAGTAACAGACATAGTACAACAAATCTGCACATCTTTCAAGCAAATGTGAATCTTTATAGCCTTACTGACTTGTTACCATAGCTACAGTAACAACTTTAATCCCCATTTTATGTATATCCCAAAGGACTACGGCAAAGAGAGCCATAACCGTTCTACTCCATCCAAGTTCTGTGACTGACGTGTTTTGTTGTATGTTTTTTTAAAACACATTATATGGACAGGGTTTTAATTAAACTTACCCTCCTCAGCCAACTTGTTCTTGAGAACCATTGCCAGGCTCTGCAACCACGTGCAGTGTTGTTCCATCTCCAAAACCAAAACTCTTGTTTCCTCATGTAGTCGCCTTGTTAACATCACTTGTTCGTGCACTCGTTTCTTGATTGAAATGTTTGCTAAGAATCAATAACAGTTATATGTATACATGAGACAATCTTGGATAATCACTACAAACATTGACTTTTTTTATCAAATTGATACATAAGAAAACTGAAAATACACCATTAAACTAAATTAATATTACAACACTCAATATGTAACATGCATGCCTTAGTTCAGTATACTCTATAAAGCAGAACTGTAAATAAATTCCTGTGAAGCATCTAAAAACAGACATACCACTGCCATGAACCTCCCACGGCCATATTTGAGACACAGTGCTATCTCCAGTAAGGGAATGCTCCACCACAGCTACATCAATGGTTGTTGCAGAGTCTAGTACAAGATCATTGTATTTCTGTATCTCCTGAAGAAGGAGTTTTTTGTCTTCTGCCAGCTTCCTTCGAAGGCGATGGCGAAACTTGCTGCTGTCTAGAAAGACATTAAGTACAGAGGTAGAGGTTTTTGACAGAACTCTTCAACAAGAAAAAAATTATAGCACCAAAAATTTTAAAAGCAAAGCTGCAGTTATTGAAGTATGTGAAAATTATAATGTAGACTGACATGGGAAACAAATTGTCCAGTGTTTAACATTTTGGGGGGAATCTATTTGCAGGAATAACCAACACACACACACACTTTTCATGATTGCCTGAAAATAATAATTGTGCATTAATTAATTTAGAATGGGCAGTTTTTTATCTAAATATGTTCCCTTTCCACGGAGGCCGCTATGTTGCACCTCCATGTTCCTACAGTAGCCCACAACGGACACACAAACACTGGGTTTAGATTGTACCTCTCACATTTTCTCGTCGGCTACCGTAGCTTGGAAAGATAGAGGCGAGGGAAGCTGGTTGCAATCGTCAAACCTCACTGATAGATACGACTAAATCCTACAGACTGGTCATTTAAAGAACAGAATTCAATGATTGAGCTGAACTGTGCTACTACATTATTAGCTAATTCCATGTTGGTGGAGTAGGATGCATACAGTAGCCTGAATTTATCAACCTATTATATTATATAGTTATACCATTCTGACGGTAGAGGGTTCGCTTCCGGTGCCTCACACTAAGGTAGAGCCCCTCAATTGATTGCTGCATTCCTCTGTGTGTTGTGCCTTGACTGGCACGAGATGTATCAGGTGTCTCTGTAGAAGATATAGTGAAAGCAAATTCACTGTTAAAACAACACAGAACCGTTTCTCTGTTTGAATTTTATGTAAAACCTTTTAATCCAACTTATTTAAACTTTGTATGTGCACTTCCTGCAGGGAACTGGAATATACTAATAAACCTGAGAAAAATGTGGCATCACATTAGATGATGATCCGCCTACTATTTTCTGCTGCTCTTTAATATCAAACATAAAATTTAGACTGTAGAAAGGGATGTTTGTTGTTTCTTTTATCTGGTCATGCTTACCACCAGCTGCCCATTCCTTTACATCAGATAGCCACTGTGTCACCACTTCATCTGTGCAATCTAGCTCTGTTTTTAGGTCAGCTAGCCTTGCAGTCTCATCATTGAGTCTCTGACAAGTCTGATGAACAGTGTTATACAATAATCAGGATTAAAACTTTGTATGATTAACAACAGGCCAAGTAAACACAACAAAAGGACACACAAAACAATTAATATGAGACTTACCTTCACATATCTCGTGGAAAGTGCCTGATGTAAAGAGAGATTTTTTTTCTCATTCCACCCTATTGCATGCAATGTAAGCATGTCCACCCGTGCTGTTGAAAGCAAATAATGAGGTTATGATGATCAATCTAAAAAAAAGTATACACGAATATTGCAAACTCTGATCACCTGCTTTGGACATATATTTGGTCGTCAGGGCACAACGTGAGAGGTAGCTGTTCACTTGCTCCACCTCCTCACCAGCGGTTGTCCCTGCTCCTTCCTGGTTCCTGCCACTCCAATTAATCTGTTAGTAAAGGGTGGAAGAAATTCAATTTAATTTTATTTATATAGCCCAATATCACAAACCAAAATTTGCATCAAAGGGCATTACATTCCATGCAAGAAATGGTTATGCAAAAAGACAAGATAATATAGTGTAGCTTAACTTATATTTCATATTATTAATGTGCTTGTAAATATTACAAATGTACATATGATGCCAAAATATTATACACACCTCACACTTAGTAGCATGGGCTCGAGCATGCATTACACTGAGAAAGGGTTTCATAGTGGTCAGTTCCTGAAGAGCAGGAAGGACACTAGCAACTTTCTCCAGTATTTGCATGCCACGTCCATTGCGAAGAATTGTGCCTTGGCTGACATGAGCTCCCTTTGAAGGTACAGAGGGTAGGCAAATATCTCCCCCCTGTACATATTAAGGGCTTTCAAAAGGAACCCATGGCGACACACAGCAACCTCCATCCCCTCTTCATCCAATTTTGAAGCCCTCCTTGAAGTTTCCCTTGCTGCTGTCCACTGGGAGTCCCCACATGTGCCTCTTCCCTGTGTCTATGACACACAAAACAAACACGACAAATCAAATTTCAATACAATGGCGTCATTCAATATATGGCATTTATTCTCTCAATTTGATTTTGTAATTGGTAGTCAACAGTAATTGAAGTGGGGGTTTCGTTTATTATTGTAACAACTATTTTGTCAACTTGCATTTTTCACTGCTTTCTGTATGGTGTCGACAAATCTAGACACACGCACTGTCTTCAGCCACAAAGAGCCCCTCAGAAAAGCCAGGATCATCAGAGCTGAGGAAGAAAGAAAAATAGAAACTCCATTCATGAAATATATGAAGTAAGAAAATAAATCAATAAAAAGACTGGAAGAAAGATCACCTTCCGTTTCGGCGAAAGCGATATAGCTTTCTGTTTCCATCTGCTGAAACAGCCAACATTTCCGGCGTGCAGGCTGGGCAAGTGAAAGGAGCACTACAGCAGAGCTGGTCTTCCTCAAATGATGCATACGAAAGCTCTAAGAAGCTTTGCTGCAGTGCATCGCCGTTGATAGGTCCAGACTGGACAATATATAGAATGAAATTATATTTTGATATTGTCTGCTTATGGATTTTTTTTTAATATAAAATGGTAATAACATTTACACTTACTCTTCCTCCACACTTAGTGCGATGTTCCAGCAGCTTTGCGAAGGCTTGTCTGGAGAATCCCGGAGAGATGATCTTGAGTTCCTGAAGGGAGCTCAAGAGGTCCAATGTATAAAGTGTGGAATTGGTGACGGAGGCTGGCCAATATCCACTTCTTAGGAGGTCTTTAAAGTCAGGGGTCCACTGCTGCTGGCATGTTTGACATTCATACAGTGGCTGATGCAAGTCAAAACGCCCTTGGAACAAAAAAAAATTATTAAAAATATAATACACATTTACCAAATACTTAATTTTACAACACTTAGTTCATTATGCACATTGTGAATGGTTGAGAGACATTGCACAAGTTCCTATAATCCCACATTTATATTTTCTAATTCACTAAATTCCACACTGCTGTGTTGATTGGACATCATGCTGGAAAGATGCTAATAATTTTTTTTCTTTGCGGAGGACAAAAACAAACAAACATCTGTCTTTGTTTCAGTTAATAACAATACCATGTGCTATTCCATATGTTCTGTCACTTCTGCAATTATAAGCACAATGCCACAGCACACTATATATATATATATATATATATATATATATATATATATATATATATATATATATATATATATATATATATATATATATATATATATATATATATATATATATATATATATATATTTTTTTTTTTTTTTACCATTGATGGTAATTAAAATCACTGGTTTGCCTGGTAACACAGTAAAGTTTGTGCCTCCACAGGAGCAGTCTGGCACCTTCACAGTTGGCAAAATGCAAGCTAGCAAAAAGAAGGAAAACCAATTATTTAGATTATCTATAACTGTCTGCTAACACACATTGAACAGCAAAATTAAAGCTTTCGTGAGAACGTACCTTGCTCATGGGTGCAATATCCATCTTCCCCTTTAATGATGCATGTGTGGTGGTCGGAGGAATGGCTTCAAAAAAACCACGAATCACGCATTCCCTGTTGTGGAGTGGCTGTTTTTTGTGATGCAATACATCACAGTCCCAACAGAACCACTCCTCAGGAAGACACTCTCTGCACCTAAGGAGAAAATAAAACAATATTATAATATAATACATTATTACAGGTTAATAACTCATATAAAGTACTGTACACTCTATTTAAGCTATTTCACTTTTACTAGGTTTGATTTTATTGTATAGGATTGCATAGTGGCTCAGTGTTTAGCACTGTCACCTCACAGCAAGATTTACTTTTCTCATTAATGTGTTTTTCATCTGGGTATCTAAGTCTTCTCCCATCCCAAAAGACATGCATCTTAGCCTATAAAGCAGGGCACTCAGCAAACCTACCCTGGGTAATTGAAGTTTGGTATTAATGAAAACCAACCTAATAACAGCAGGCTCGTTGCAAAGGCAACACAGGGGATGACCAACAGCCTCTTTTGAAATAAGGCATTTTAGGTGGTATGGTCTTGCTTCTTTCCAGCGCTCGGAGGCTTTCTGCTGCCGAAAAGACCATGATGATGCAGAGCTACTTTGAGGCTGAGCAGCAGAAGAACATGACGCCAAAATATCAGAGAGCCTCTCCATATTTTTTTCTGTAAAGAAAATCCAAAAATAAAGCGGTAAGGGATAATTTACTGTAGATAAGGAACAATTAAAAGTCAACTGATCAGTATTAGAATGAACACTTTTTTTATACTGTACATGCATAAATTCATCACTGTGAATTACCAAATTCCTCTTGAGGATTTAGTTTTGTTGAGGTTGCAGCAAGTGGAGCAATCAACCGTGGGGTATGTGGCTGTAAAACAGTAATAGAAGAATAAGAACAAGTTAGGCTATCACACTCTATTCTTGTTCTTCTTTTCAAACTATATACTAAACAATTTATGAAATCAGACATATGTTTGTTAAGTACTTGGTAGTGTCTTCTACAATAATGTCACTGAAAGGTTTATCTACTTTTTAATGTCTTTTTATATATTTGAATATTTTAAACTCTCAATAAACAATTACATTGTTCTAATTTGAGTTGGTCCAACATTGTCATAGTAAATTCCTACAAATATCAAATAATCCAGATATAACCTGTAGCGGAGGCTTGGCGTCCCCCTCGGCTTACCACGTCCTACAGAGTCCCTTTTAGAGGTGTGTGGAGGGTCTCGTACACGTTTCCTCTCATCAGCTGCTCTCTGTGTATTGGAGTGAATATTTCTTGTAAGACTGATGTTGATAAAAATATGGTAACCAAAAGGCAGGTAACTTGTGAAAGGAAAACACAACATAGTGTGTTAGTAAGGTGTTGAACAGCTTAAATGAGCCTTGGAATAGATTCTCCAAGTCTCTGTAACTCAGAGGAATGGAACTGCATATACTATTATTATTATTATATTCCCTTATTAACACGTCACAGAGCATGGCAGGATGCATCATGCAATATACCTGAATTAAATCTTCTGCACTCATCATTCTTACATATTCCTCATCATGTTTTACTTTAATTTGTTATGTTTGTTATAAAATGATTGAGGTGTACAAAAACTCTAACCTTGGCTTCAGCTAGAATGTGTTCATGTTTCAGCTCCAGAGCCATGCGTCTCCCCTCTTGGTAGTGGGGATCCTTTGAATCAAGTTTATGCTTGGTGGCCATTGCAATGCAGTCAGATACAGACAGACAGACAGACAGATACAGACAGACAGTCAGAGTGAGATACAGACAGACAGTCAGATACAGACAGACAGTCAGATACAGACAGACAGTCAGATACAGACAGACAGTCAGAGTGAGATACAAACAGACAGGCTGACAAAAGATGGGTAAGACAGACAAGTAGACAAAGACAGACAGGGAGGAAAGAAAGAGCAATAGATAAAGACCGTGAGATAGATAAAGATTGAAGAGATGGACAGAAATATAGATAGTGAGAACAGAGAGGATGTAAGATATAGAAAATAATGAAGAGATGGCTCTTAAAAGTGCCTTTGGGTTTTAAAAAGCAGGTTCAGATATGTTCGACAGGTGATATGTTTGACAGGATCTGCAGGGAGAACAAAATAAAATGTTAATTATGTAGTGTTATGTTGATATAAGATTTAAAAAGTGTACCCTAATAGTGAGTGATTCCCATTTTCTTATAAATGCTTAGGATAAATAAATACAGATCACGTTCTTATTTCCTGTGCTACTGTTAAAAGTCACGTAACATTTTTTTATTATTAATTTTTATTAATATATATAGGCCTACATATATATCTAGAACCTATATAGGCCCAGAACATTTTCTTTTATAAACTCGTAATTGTATTAATTTTGGACGTGTAAATAATGCTTATGAATTCATCTTGCTTATTAGACTGTTGTAAGCGACTTACCGTGGTGGAATCGCGCTGGGCAATGGTTTCTGCGATGGTCGCACACAGTGACGTGTTGCACAAAATTGCGCCAAAATATCAATCATAATTAAAAAGTACAGTCTTAATATTTTATATCCGTGCTCAATTTTAAAGGGGTCAGCATAAATGTCCAAGTGAAGGAAACACGAGTATGTAGCCATTACATTTAAACACATATCACTTCCCAGAATGCATCCATCTCTTTGCCAAAGGATATGTCCATAGAAAGTAATATAAACATTTCTGCAGTAGGTTATATAATTATTTTTTTACAACTTAATAATCAGTATTGAGATGAAAGTTATATAAAAGTAGGCTATTCTTTTTGTCTTTTCTTTTTTTGGCGCAAAAAAAGCAAAGTAGGCTCACTATTGCAAATTTAAATACCATCGACAATTATAAAATATCCCACAATAAATTAAGGCATGTTTTAAGCCTACAGCAGATGTTATATTAAATTATATTAAAAAGAGAGGAAAAATCGTGATATTACCGAATGAGAAAAGGGTTTCAGCTAGCTACCCTCAAAGTCGGCTTATGGACGTGAGGGGGAAATTACCACAATATGTGATCGAAAATTATCAAATATAATGATGAATGTTTTAAGCATATAGAAAATATACCGTCCTGAAATTATGTAATTTTAATGTATAAAATTAAATAAAAAAGAGAGGAAAAAGAGTTAGTGTTAGAAAAATAATCAAAGTTCAAAATTCAAAGATGAGGGATTTGCACTCAAATCTATCGGACGACCCTCTCCGTTGTCAAGTGACGAATAGGGCTGAGACCGTGTTGCAAAGAAAGACGTGGTGCAGGCACGGAAAATACGTCCCTTTGAAATACATTAGATTGAAAGTCGTGCTGAGTGACACGAAAAAAAGAAGAAAATTCGTGCCAGAGGACACGAACCAATTCGTGTTGAGTAGCCTACCGAATACCTATAAAGCAATACAACAAGGGTTAAAATCTCCTGATTAAATGTTGAGTAATGTAGCCCTTAAAGTTTACAAAATGAATAACAATTGTAAAAAAAATAGTGTGCTCTCGGAAGAAAGACATGGTGCAGGCACGAAAAATACGTCCCATTGAAATACATTGAAAGTCGTGAGTGACACGAAAAAAAAAAGAAGGATATCTGTGCCCTTGGACACGAATAAATAGATTAATGTTGAGTATAGCCTACCGAATATAAAGCAATAAAAACGAGGATTAAAATCTCTTGATTAAATGTTGAGTAATGTAGCTCTTAAAGTTTGCAAAATGAATAACAATTGAGAAAAAAACAATACTGTGCTCTCGAAAGAAAAACGTGGTGCAGGCACGAAAAATACGTCCCATTGAAATACATTAGATTGAAAGTCGTGCTGCATTTAATAATTATTAAAAAAAAAAAAAAATGAGTGATTTTAAATTTAGTCCTGTGAATTAAACCGGTTAGTAGTCGAGGGGTGAAGAAATTAAAATTAATAAACGAGCCCAAAACAAAACGAAAAAGCCCATTATATGATTTTACTAATGAAGGAACGGGTGATGACGTTCATGATGTATAATGATCATTAGCACCATCTCTCAGTGTTTATGAACACATATCATTTAAGTTTATTAAGAGTTAAATGTATCTGCGATGTCATGTGACGATTCGGACTTAAATATTACGGTTAGGAATAATGTATGGTAATAAAACAAAATCATACATCGAAATAAAATAGGCCTAAACTTTATGAATAAAATAAAACTTCAAAGCTTGACTTCAATGGACGGCAAACAAGTATGTAGTTTGCCCCGCTATTTTAAATACATACATTTCTAAATTTTAGGTAAATTAAATAGAGTCCCAATCAAAGAAATAGGCTACATTTAAATCAAATGTCTATATTTTGAATTGAAGGGGTGTCATTTGCAACTGTGAATTCATTAATTGTACTCAATTTTCTTATGATGAACAATTAAGGCTTTGAAAATGATAAATTCCAGGAATTATAAAACAAGTACAAAACCGAGAGCGTAACTGCACTCACGCACGCGACGTTATTTGTGTTTTTGCGTGCGTGCATATGAGCGTGCTCATGTGAGTTGCTATAGCGACGCGTCCTGTGAATATGAACTTTAAATATAAACAGTGGAATCCGTCGCTGTTTGTTGGTTGAGCGGAGGCGAGACACCGACACGGTTGCAGATTGTTTCCTGTGCAAATCTCGAGATTTTGAGGCTGTTTGAAAGAGTTTTGAGGAGGCTTTTATTCTAGAAGGAGATCGGAAGATATTTTCTTTCCATCGACTTTTATTTTTTGAAAGAGTTCATATTATTTCTGATTACAATTTTATTTTATTGTAATTTTCGACGGAGTTTGGAGTTTTATTTCGTTTTTTTATTTGATTTGATTATTTTTTGGGGGAGGGGTATTTCTGAAGAAGGTTGTATTATATTCTCTTTTTTTGTATTGTATTTTGTATTGTTTCTATTACAGGTTGGAGGACGATGTCGATGTCGATGGCTCTCATGGGTGAAAGAAGAGGTGAGTGTTTATTTTTGTTTCTGTATTTGTTGATTGGTATGGGTTATGGTATGATCGAAGAGTAGAGAAGCCCAAGAGGCGAAACTCTGTTGTGTTATGGGTAACAGTCTGTAGATGGCGCTGCTGAGGCGCGGCCGCCATTATTGACTGAAAGCTGCTGAAATCGTTAGCGCGCCAGTCACAACTGTGAAGATGAATATAAGTTTTGTCAAAACGCAAGCAGTGTTCTGCAATAAATTGCAAAAATTATACACAAATGCACACACAATAGATGGTGGTGTCTAATAAATTACTGAGATCTTATGACACCACTTCCATTTTAGTCCTGTTTATAGTTCATGTGTGCACTTGCTAGATTGCACATCTTTTTTTGTACCTTTCCGCCTGTAATAGGACATTCACAGATTGATTTTGTTTTTGTTCTTGCCATTGAAACGTTCACTGTGTGCACTTTTACTGAAGATGTTGAAAAACAAGTTGTTAATATTTTTGGGATATTCTATGTAAAAGATTAACTGTCTTTAGAAATGTTCATTTATTATTTTATTTATTTATTTATTTATTTTTCCAAATCATATATATGGTGATGTTCACTAATTTCAAAATCAACATTTGAATAAATATCTTATTACTGTGTGTCTGCCTATATATGATTTCATGAATTTCTGTTATTCATAAAACAAGGAAAATGCATAATAGAACATAAATATTGATAGATAAAAGGTTTGCAGTAATTTTATAATTGTATCTTTGCAAACCGTAAGTGGTAGGCTAATGAAGCCGAATCGGTGGGGCATACCCTTACGAAAAAGTATACTATAGGAATCTTATAGTATTTTGGGACAAAATATTATAGTAATCTTATAGGAATACTGTAGTAATTTGGGACATACTATAGAAGTACTTCTATAGCAGCTTTAAAATATTATAGAGGTATTACAGAACATCACAGAAGTATGTTATGTTCTGTAATGCCTCTAATATCCTAGAGCCGCTATAGTATTTCTATAGTAGTCTTATAGTACTATAGTAATATTTTGTCCCAAAATACTATTTTCCGAAGGATAATTAGGCCATTCATAACCAGCACATAGACGTAACATTTTCTGTCATTTAACGTCGGTCATCCTCATTAATGTATTTGAAATTGTTTTCATATTTAGATATGACGGCCAGAAAAAATTAAGTTATGTTAAGTTTTTGTTATGTTAAGTTGGTTCAGTGCCATTGACTTCCATTATTTTTCGGCGTTTTCCTTCAGTTTTCAGTCCATAATGGCAGCCGTCATGGGGCAACGGTTGCAATGGAGCGTTCTATTGAGTTTCGCCTCTTGGGCTTCTGTACTCTTTGGTGTGATGTTGTACAATAATTGACTAAATTAATGTGAAGAAACTTGTGCGAGGTAACCACATGTGATCCCTAAATTTCCCGGGCTAAGTGATCACATGTATTTGATTCCTTGCATATGAAATAAACTTGAGTTACTCTAAGAACAATTTGTAATTGATTATTATTAAAATATGACTAATTATTTGATGTGAAATATTCCAGCTCCAGGCCGCTGCAGATCCAGCAGAGCTGCTTCCAGTCAGTCGGCTGGTCAGGAGGTTTGGATCCTCAGTTCGGATGACCACGAGGATCCACTGCTACACCCGATACTGAGCCAGGAACTACCAGGATATTTTGCCCCCCTGCCTTCTGATTTGGCTGTGTCTGTGTCCACAGGTCCGGCTGACAGGAAGAGGAAGGGGCAGAGCGGGAGCCGGGAGGAACCAGACGATGGAAGTCCATCCACTTCATTTAAAACACCTGCGAAACGCTCTCGCAAAGGTCAGAATAGACTTATATTAAAAAATGTATGGCTCAGTTAATCAATTATTTGTCATTAACATAGAAAGTTGAAAAAATAAAGTAACAATTTGTTGTAACCACTGACATTAATTATTCATAATATTAAAAAACAGTTTCTGGGTCATTCCACGAAATCGGTGCCTTTTGTGTCCCTAAGAAATAATCAGACATAGAATTATTATAACAAAACATAAATTTGTGATTTAAAAACATAATAATACTATGTATTGTTTCCTCAATATTACATTAAATTAAAGTCAATTAAATATTATTTTAAGTAATTAAAATTGCTTCTAAGATGATAAGGGTAAGGTTTTTGCCATGTCCCTCGATATGATTGTTCTTTTTCAGCAGGACTTTTAATTTGCAAACTGAAGGCAAAATTATTCTAAAATCACATTTGCATATAGCTATAAGTATATTCTTATTGTTAAGCAGTGTTTGGGCATAAGTATACTTTTTTTTTTTTACATATAAATCATTTTATCGTTGTCCCTTGATTCCATGTCATTCCTGTTACCCTCACCAAAAACCCCTAAAAAACAATTGTACATTCCAGTGACATCACTTCCAGGAAGTTACATCATCTCTCATCATTATTCCAACAGTTAAAACACAAGTAATTTTCTCTCTCTCTTTTATAATGTTCTATTTTTGATGATTTATGAGGGTTGACTGAGGTGGGGACATCATGCAATGTCAAACCTGTTACCATTTTTAAAGTATAAAGTAAAATTATTATTTATTTAACATAATGAAATCAATATCTACAAGTAATATCGCTTCAAAGTTTACACCATGTGCTTTTGTGGTATTGTCTGTTAGCTAGCAGTTAGCAAATTAGCTTGAATTTGTCAAACCTGTTACCGTCAGCCCTGTTACTTTTCTAGTAACAGGTTGTGACATGTGGGTAACAGGGATGACATTACATGTGTCACCTAAGCCACTCTGTTTTTAAAGTTTATCTGTGTAAAATGCAAACATTTTTAAATGTCATCCTGCGTGTATTATTGAGCTAATGCCTATATTATTCAGAGTGGGTGGTATATGAGGATCAGTTACATTTTTAGTTAGAATTGTTGGTATTAGTATTATTGGTAATTAAAGTATTAACTGTTTAAATAGTTTTAACATTTGTGTGATTTAAATTTTATTTTATATTTGCACTTTAATGCACTTTTTCAGATGATAGTAGTATGCCATTAAGTGCAGCAGAAAAACAAATGATATTGGAAGAATGTTTGTAACCAAGCAGATCTCGCCCTCCATATTTTTTTCCTACTATGGTAGTCAAAATTTTAGATATCTTTGAAATGTAATGTGCTTCACTAATACAACTATGCCAAGTAAGTGCAAAAAATATAATGCAATTTAAAAAGTTTACAATATTATGTAAACAAATTTGTGCAGTGTATGCTGAAGAATGTGTGTCCTGTCATCCCTGTTACTCTGGTCAGTCCTGTTACCATGATGTCAATCCTGTTACCGTCATTAATTTCATAAAAAATATTAAAATTATATTTGAAATGGCCTTCCCAGTTTTTCCATTGTATACCTATCAACATTGTATTTTGAACAAAGCCCTTCTTTTAATATCTCTCTTGTAAAAATATATATTTTTCTTAATTGGCATGTGATCATCCTCTAAAATTAGTAAATTATTGGTCATCTGAATGACAAATATAAGATTGAAAAAAATTATCCAAAATTTGAAACAATCCAACTGAAAAGAGGGACTAAAATACTGCTCAAATATGTTAAAACTATAACATATTTCTAATTAAAACTATTGTATATAGTAACGCTTGTGTCTGTAACAGGGATGACAAAAATATCAAAACATGAGGTAGATAAATAGTCATAAAATAAAAAATTTCATAGCCTGAGATGGCACAATAGAATTTATTGTCATTTTAAGCTGTCTTCATTTCATGGATATTTTTAAAACATAGATTAAACTTATTTTATATTTTAATTTTTCTAAGTTGAAAAGGCACCGATTTCGTGGAATGACCCTTCTAATGTTTGAAATATTCCAGCTCCAGGCCGCTGCAGATCCAGCAGAGCTGCTTCCAGTCAGGAGGTTTGGATCATCAGTTCGGAAGACCACGAGGAGCCGCTGCCAGACCCCACCCCGACACTGGGCCAGGAACTACCAGGATATTTTGCCCCCCTGCCTTCTGATTTGGCTGTGTCTGTGTCCACAGGTCCGGCTGACAGGAAGAGGAAGGGGCAGAGCGGGAGCCGGGAGGAACCAGACGATGGAAGTCCATCCACTTCATTTAAAACACCTGCGAAACGTTCTCGCAAAGGTCAGAATAGACTTATATTAAAAAGTTATGGCTCAATTATTAAATGATTTGTCATTAAAAAATATTCCTCAGCTGTTTGATGTAAGGACTGCATTAAAGTTATGTCTTTGTACAGCTTTAGAGACTGCAACATGTTTTCTCTTAAGACGTTTCTTTGATCGTATGTTTTGCAGCAGCATATGCGAAGGGCCGTTTGCTGGGAAAGGGCGGATTCGGCGCCGTGTATGCTGGGATACGCAGGTCTGACGGACTGCCAGTAAGACATTTTCTTCCCTCCTTTGTTCAGACAGCCTTTATAAATGTTGATATCAGTAAATTCAGGTGTGATTTACTGTGGCTTATCGTCTACAGGTGGCCATCAAGTACGTCTCTAAGGACAGGGCCCTAAAGATGCTGAAAGATGTAAGTTCCAGCGTGAATCTGTTGTTCTGTTTCCTCCGTTTCGCTCAGCGCTGGATATAATGGAGCATTTGTCCCTGCAGGAAGGTCAGGGTCTGCTGCCTCTGGAGGTGGCATTGATGGCCCGGGTCAATTCGGCTCCCGCCTGCCCCAACGTCCTGCAGCTCGTGGAGTGGTTTGAGCGTGACACCCGCTACAGCCTGATCCTGGAACGGCCAGTTCCCTGCCAAGATCTGCAGAGTTTCTGCGAGGAGAACGGCTGTCTGGATGAGAGCTTGGCCAAGAAAGTGCTGGTGCAGCTGATCTCCGCTCTGAAGCACTGCGAGAGCCGCGGAGTCCTGCACCGGGACGTCAAGCCAGAGAACCTGCTCATCTCCACAGCTTCACACCACATCAAGCTGCTGGACTTCGGTTGTGGAGCGCTGATGAAGGACTCGGCCTACACGTCTTTTGCAGGTGGGTTTGCGTTATAGGAGGAAACGCTCTGTGGATGTTTGTGAACTTTTGGTGAGAGAATTAGTTTGGACCGGAGTTTATTCAGTGGATGTTTCTGGTCTTCTTGTGTCTCTCAGGTACTCTCGAATACGCCCCTCCTGAGTGGTTTAATCAGCGCCGCTATCATGCAGGACCGGCTACTGTTTGGTCTGTGGGGGTGACGCTCTATAACATCCTGTGCTTCCCCTTCATAGCCGCAGACAGGATCTCCTTTAGAAGCAGACTGATCTTCCCTAGAGAGCTGTCTACAGGCAAGAGATAGCAAACATTCAGAGGTAGAAACCCAGGATGAGTTTGTTGGTTTGTGTTTCTGAAGACTGTATTGTGTGTAACAGAGTGCCATCAGTTGATCAGCTGGTGTCTCAGGGACGCGGCGG
Source organism: Gobio gobio (assembly GCF_949357685.1). Taxonomy (NCBI): domain Eukaryota; kingdom Metazoa; phylum Chordata; class Actinopteri; order Cypriniformes; family Gobionidae; genus Gobio; species Gobio gobio. Next base: position 11,093,038 of record NC_137100.1, on the reverse strand, counting down.
CAGACCGTCCCACTTTAGACGACATTGAGGTCCATCCCTGGTTGCAGTGAACAGGTGACCAGTGACATTACACTTATCTGAATCACAGCATTCATGGCTTGGATTGTATTGTTAGGATAGTGTAGATAAACGGTTTTGATTATGTGTTTAGGGTGAGCAGGAGTGACACCGGAACTGCAGAGAGCTTCCTGATCACCTACAGAAGTGGACCATCAACTACAGTTTACATCCTCTGCTCCCACTGATCTACACAAATATAGACACACTGTATTTGTCATAAATATAGATCAGTGTCTGCTGCGCTCTGTGAAGCTGTGTAGACGCTGGAGGAGCTGAACACGCAGCGCCAGCTGAAACCAGAGCCCAATGGGCCAGAGATCTGCTATTCCAGAGTAGCAAAACACGTAGTTTGTACCTCAATAGACCAAAGGGGAAAAAACATTGGGACAGAGCGCAGGGCTGCATTTCCCGATAACGTTGTCTCTTAGCGCGCTACGAAGACTCTAAAGGTATAACTTAACTAAAGGTATCCCATTTCTAGGCGTGCCCCGAACTATATCTTAGGAGGTTGCTTAAGGTTTACGTTCTTAAATGCGGCGTCAGTAGGTGCTGAATTAGTTTATCAATGACTCAAAAATAGATGAATCACTCTATGCAGCGGCTGTTTAACTGCGTTATGTGAGACAGCGGTGTTCTTTATAATAGAAGCACTTCAGAAATTGTTGAAATTGCATTTATCAGGACTCGTGAGATCTTATAAATATAATCCAAATTGCAAACTAAATTCAAAACCGTGGATAATTTATATAATTTTGAAATGATTGTGCGAACCTGCAACCTCTTATGCCCAAAGGTATCATGCATCAACCCACTAACGGGCAGTATGCCATTTATATTATCATAATATATTTTACCATAGTCTTCATTTACTCCACAAGCAGAGTTGATTGCCCGCATAACATTATTGGTGTAAATCACTAATTTCGGTTATTGGATGACCTACTCAATAAAGGCGCCACACGCGAAACATAATCAACAGCTATAGCGGAGAAAAAAGAAAGAAAGAGAAGAGTGGCGGCAGCTGAATTTCGGGGCTGCTCCGTTGAGTTTGTCTTGAAAAAGTCGGACCAACAAGATCTAAAAGCTGCTGAATTTGCTGTCGTGGCAGTCAAAATTAATTTTGAATTGCAGCTTTGGACAGGGTAGCCAGGGGACTAAAGTTTTCACGGATGAAATAGTGCACATAGAAATGGCTCCGCGGACGGTGCCGTCTTTGATTTAGCACAAATATTCGCTGTATCGCTGCCATAGTTTGACCAAACTCCCCTCCACAATCATTCCCTTTAAATAGACTCCATAATGGTTTGCCAGCTGATGAACCTTTGGATAATATAATTAAAAAGCTAACAACCATTAGTGTAATGACAATTTTAATCCTTACATAAAAAAAAAATTAAATTAGCCTAATTGAACACTGGGTGTACAGTATATTACAACTTCAGAATTATATTCATATGGACTGACATGTAAAGAAGCTTTTTGCACAGTGGTGGCCACCAGTGGAATGAACTGTCAATAATGATAAGGTATAGCTAAGAGTGATTCAGACCAACCTTACGAAAGTAGGACTTACAGAAGGTATTCTTAACTAAGATCGTTTCAGGAAACACGTATTAACGTTAAGGTGCACCTTAAGGTATAACTTAAGAACGACGAGAAATCCAGCCCAGAACAGTCTGAGGCAGTGTTAACTTGCATAATGTGCTTGTTTTTCTCTTTTTGAAACTAGGACAGTAAAAATACAAACAGTCCAGTAGGCGGAGACAGACACACAGAAGCATCTATAAACTAAATACATTTATTATGCTCAGAACAATAACTAACATATTGTACGATGAGGTAGAGGGTGTGTGTGAAAGTCATTGAACTGCAGAGTGTAAACTAGCATAATGAGGTTTATTTATTATTACAAGGACAAGGAACAGAAATAAAATTAAGAAATAGAAAATACAAGAAATTAAACCCAGAGCTTAAATTAAATTAAACCCTTCCTGCAAAACAAGAGACCCAGGATCAACTAATTAATATTTATATTTATATATCTATTGTATTTTTTAAATTATTTATAAAAACCATGACAAGGATTAAAACAATGTGTAAATAAAAGCCTAACACATATAGTGAATGTGTCTATAGTCAGTGCTGAACATTAAATGCAAAACGGTTCAAATATAAACACTTTCTAAAACTTGCCCACCGTAACACAGAAAAACAAAAGCACGGACTAAACACACACACATCAACTGATCTAAAAATATTCATTCTATTAATCTTATTTTTATATTACCATTACAACAGTCCCTTTACATTAACTGCTCTCATAAATATACAAATTTTGTATTTTATACCTTACAGTCAATAAAAGGCATATTTAATGTAGCAGAATGTGTCACGTGTGTTTGGTTTTGTTTCCTGTTCATGTTTCATGTCTTTTATTCTGAAGTTGATCACAGTCATGGTTCCTGTTAGTCATGTGATCCTCTTGCCCTCATGTGATCTTATCATGTGCTTCTCTTGTGTCATGTTGTCATTGGTTCATTGTCTTGATTGTTCACAGGTGTGTCTTGTTTAGTCATTAGTCATTGTGTATTTAAAGGGTCACTTCAGTGATTTAGCATTAAGCTTTGTATCAGTAGAAACCCCGTAGTAGATTTGAATATATGGTACTCCCCCCCCTCCCCCTCCTCATATCCCCCTGAGACGAGAATTATGCATTTTATTTCTGGAAAAAATCCTCCAATGACGTGTAATCTGAGGATTTTTTGGCCAGAGGCTGGAGACTACAGCCAGTAGATGTTTTCAACCCGCCCACAGTGGGGAGATCTCACTCACTCACTTCCAGCCCCGGATTGGCTAATCGGTAGCACCGTGAAAATTCCCGGTGGGCCGGTCTGTTTTTTTGGCCACGAGGGCCGTTGTTGTCATGGCACTGGGTTGAAATATGGATGCTGTCCCTATAGCTGCCTGCACTCACAGCAGCCCCACTTTTTTATTTATTATTTTACCGCAGTCCCACTCTTTTTTATTTAATATTATCACGCAGAGTGCAGCCTGCAGGTTAATGATGACGTGATTATCTTTTCACTCCCTGGCCCCGCCCCCGACACAGCACCTTGCAAATTGCTCAAAATAAAAAAAGTCCGATTTTGGATAATAGGAAGCGCAAAGGCGGCGCTGAAAAGGCCAGGATAAAAAAGAAGAAAGCTTTGGAAACTGACGCGGCCAAATGTTCTAAGCTGAGCACATTTTAAATAAATGAAGACGACGAGGCCGGTAATAAGCTAACGTTAAGGTAGTTAGGAGCAGTGCGAGATGCTAGCGACCGTGCAAAACAACGTTGTCTGCAAACCACGTTCATGTATCAAACTTTTTCTTGTAGCTCTTCAGCAGCAGCCGCCTCTAGTCCGGTTTGCTGCTAACAGTGAAGAGCAAGGCCCAGTAACGTTACTAAGCACCAGTCATGAGCCCAACACACCAGATTGTCATTCAGAAGAACTAGTAATAGTAACGAAGCGCCCTAGTCAATGAAAAATGCCCTGAGATAATTAATGATACCTGATGATTCAGCAATACATTCATGAAACTGACTTGACTTGATTTAAAAGCTTTGTAAAAAGGGGATATTTGTGGTGAGAAATAAATGTAACAAATTTAATTTAGTGTCAGAAAGAGAGCCAGGACCCAGTTGTGAAGAGACTTATGCTCTCACTGTGAAATACACAGGTAAGCTGCTATTGTACCATAGTGTGTGAATAAGCAAACATTATCACTGAAAAAATGCTTTTCTTACTTAGTATCTTACTTGTTTCCAGTTCAAATATATAAATTATTCTTAATTCAAGATACATTTACTAGACAAGTGAAATGGCATAAGAAATGATGTCTTGTTTTCTGGAGAGAAAAAAAACACCCTAAAATTATTATTTTGCTTAAAACAAGCTAAATCTAAAACAATTATTTTTTAGATAAGTGCAATACTTGTTTAATTCTTTAACTAATGTTCTCATATTTGTGAAAAATATTTGAAGTTGTAAAGCAGCTGTTTCCTTGAAAAAGATGCTACTGTCATTAGAAAGTGCAATACATTTTATTTTAATCTTTATTTTTTATATAATTATTTTTGTTACATTTTTTTTTCTTTTTTTCAATGTTTGGATATGAATACTAATTCTTAAAGAAAATAGATTCTGATACTGTCCTGTTATTTACTGTTCTAATAAATCTTCAACTGTGAAGCAAAACTTAGGCTACTGTTTTTGCACTGAATTGGAAATGATGTTGTTTTTCAAAAATACAAAGAATTACAAGGCTGTAGAGAACAGTGCGCCTATTGCAGACTTATATTCTGAGGTTTTAATTACATTATTTTAATATAGTCAGTCGTGAACTAAAGTGGGCCGGTCTAAGGCATGAAACTCCAGGGCTGAAAATGAGTCCCAATCCGGCCCTGCTCACTTCAGACGCTTGTAAGTCAGCGTTTGGGCATGAAGGCACCTCACGAAACTGATTTCGGACAGACTTCTTAGGCAGTGTAACCGTTTAATGATCTACAGCAAAATAGAGAGAGCTTTTGTGAGAACTAAACACATATTTAATTACTACATTAGTCATTTCTCGCTAGAAATGACATCAGAAGTAGAAAATGTTGGTAAAAAACTTACATTTACACACAAACTGACCAGCAAACGCAACTTTGGGACGGCGTCTTTTTTCCCAGCTCAACCGTCACAGAATGGAACGCACAGGATTGTGGGAAATCAAAGGCAGCGAAGGATACACATATGCTGCCTTCAAAAATCGATCAGATGAAGGGATCTCAGGAGACAGGAAGTGAAGCGAACATTAGATTCGGACGTGCCTTGGTGCCTTCCTGCCTTGAAATGTGTCCTCCGAAGGCAGCATTTTCCAGGTTTCGGACGCAGCCCTCATGTTTGCCATGTTCCCAATTGTCTAGCTTTGTTATATGTACCCATGGTGGTGAGGTCATGTGTCAAGTCTGTGTTCGTGTCAATTCCTTGTTTGTTTTGTTCACTTATAATTAAACTGCACTTGGGTTCTCACTTCAACTTGCCTCCAGTGGATCCTTCATTACACAGAATGTCCATCAGTTTCACATCGGCCCTCATTCAGTGAAGTCTAAAACATATTGTCATGTTCAAAAAAGCCTAACAGCTAAAACCGCACCAAACTAGCACTTCTAGTCTGGACCAGACTGGACATGTGTTGATCTAGAAGCTGATCAGAAGGGATCCTCACATGATTCATTTATAATGATTTACAAGAAGAATATAATGATTGACAAAAGGCATGCGATTTTCTCTTAGACCGTTTGATAATAAATACATTAAAATTGCTATTAGATTGTGTAGCAACTCATAATGTTGCACAAGCCCCCATGACTTCAATGTTTGAATCGACCATTCAAACTGAACTAGGAAACACATAATGGTTTAATATTAGTAGGGGCCTGTTTCAGAAAGGAGGTTAAGTGAAAACTCTGAGTAGGTTAACCCTGAAATAAGGGAAACTCTGGGTTTTCTGTTTCAGAATGGGAGGTATGTCAAACCCGAGAAAGCAGGGTAAGCCAAGCCCGTTTCTGAAAGAGAGGTAACTTATACTCAGAGTCAGTTACCAGGGTAACTTACTCTGGGAACCTAACCTGGTCTGGAGCAGGTTTTCTTTGGTAAACCCAGAGTTTCTTTCGTTCTCCTCCCCCTTTTTAAAGCACCAGCAGTGTTTAAATACTTTATTCATTCATTCAAACGCCACAAATTCTTTTCTGCTTTTTTTTCTACTTACTGAGTATTTTGGTCGTATTTCAAGTAGAAATATAAACAAATTTATAAATTGTATCTAAATGTAAAGTAAGCGAAGTTGACTTAAAACAAATTAAATTTTCTGCCACTTGACAAAAATACATAGTAAGAAAAGCATTCTTTGCAGGAACATTCATTGCTTATATTTCATCATGAGGACACTGTCAAAGAGACAAAAATGGCATGTCCTTTTGATACAGGATCCTGACCTTCACTTGATAATCCTCTAGAAGTATCCTAATAATTTGAATTTCCTTTAGGATTTACAGTGGTTGGATGCATAGATGACACTCATATTCCCATCATCACACTTTCTGAAAACGGATTACTGTATGGGATGGAAGGATGCTGCCAGATGGTAGTACGAGATATATGCCATAACCACCACCACAGCTGTTAAATACATTTATTTACAATTAATGTATTTAACGTTATTTCCTACAAATACTTTATTCTTTCCTGTTGGATGTTAATATTCTTCCTCCATCTCCTCTTCATTTGTCAGTGGTGCTGGTGTTTGGGCTGCCCTGAGTAGAAGTAAACTGTTTAATATCATTACCCTCATTAATAAATGTAACTGGTGGGATCAGAGAACATTTCATTATGTGAAAGAGCATAGGCCCTTTTCACATTTCTGGGTTTCCGAAGCTGAAGTCGTCATAGTTGGGTTAACTCTTATAGCGGTGAATGAGAGAATACATTAAATATATATTTGTGTGTCTCCATTTGCTCAAATAGCAAAAGAGAAACTCCACAATAGTTATTTCACAACTTTCAAAAAGATGGACAAATTAGAGTGAGATTGATAACGGAAAGAGAGAAAGATGTTAATTTTAACTATCACTCCCATAGACACTGTATTAGAAACACTAATACACTTTTTGATGCAAAAGTAATATAATACTGTTGGGGTAACAGCTTTGGACCCAGGACCAGTAGTGAAAAATGAAGACCAGGAGTCAGGAGTCAGATTAATTAAAGAAAATTTACTGAAGAATAGTTTGCAGTTTCATCAGCAGAAGCCAGCTTCAAGAGGAGTTCGTAGGCCGCGCTCCCTCTAACAGTCTCCCCGCCTCCGTCTAACGTACATACAATTTTCTGAACAGTTATACTGTTTTCAAGGTCTAGACACGTCATTATTGCCATGTGGAATGATTCTGATTGGTTCTAACAACATGCATTGTAAGCAACTTTCCACACGTAGACAGATAGGAGCATATATCTCTAAAAATGCGTAGACTTGATGTCGCCCAGGCCCAGATTAATCCTCAATGACCTCGGAGGTCACAGAAAAGACGCCTCAAAGTCTGGAATCGTCTGCAGAACGGACCATCTCCAATACTGGATCTGCACAGAATCATGAGACGCACACACAAAGTTTCCCAGAAAAACAGTCTCCATCAAGGTCGGGACATCTTAACTAACTATCAACAAAGCACTTCTCCAAAGCATACTGATACTACATTTAGTACAGAAGTGACTTTATTCTATTCTATAAAGAAAGAAAAAGTATATCAGAGAGGTACATTTCTGTTACATTTTGAGTCCCCAAAAGAGTCACATAGCTGTAACATAGATGACCCCGGGGGTCGCTTTAGGAAGACATACAGTTAACACATGCTGAGCTCTTCTCACTTCAAACACCAAGGACATTTGCCTGTCAGCACATCTTGACACAGACATCAGAGCTGGATTCAAAAGCACAGAGCAACTAAAACACTACAATATCCAAAATCACTCCTTGAATATAGAGAACTGATTTATCAAATGTAGGACACTGTTATAACATTGATTATCATTCATTCTTATTTTAATATTGATTAAATATTTAATATTTAATATCATTCTTGAAGGATATGTGTCTGATGAAGAGACAAGTGATGTTTGGCTTGACCCTTGACCCTTCATTCCCCCCTTTTAGACCATATGTGGGGGTCCCATACCGCCACGTCTGGTCTACAAGTGAGGTCACTACGGAAGGTCAAGTGGTGACGCATGTTTCCCTTTTAGGGTCACAATTGTCTCTTCACCTCATCACGGACATGCTGGCCACTAAAAAGACCAGTCCCCGTTTTGAGGCTCTTTACCCCTTCCACTCACAAACAGGGCCCCAATGTTCTTCTTTTCTCAAAACTCCTGATCAACAAACTGATAACGTGCTTTCTCTCATTGAGAGGGGAACAGACAATATAGTACAATAGTTTTCATACAATTCTTGAGGGTTTCAGTAAAAGGAAATATAAAATAAAATAAAATAAAATGAAAGACAAATCCATATTTAATCTCTGGAAGCCGGGCTAAATGAGCAATCTCTGTTGCTGCATTCCCATCAAGTTAGAGGTGTGTGATGCCTCTAAAATCTGAACACATGACTGAAATTTGCAAGGTTAAAGTGACCAGAATGATCTCAGCTGACCCTTGAATGCCAATCTTCAAGGTGTTTCCTGGCTCTCAATTATGCGGTATTTGGTGAGCGGTATAGAGGGGCCAATATCAGGGCAGGGGCTGCTGTGTCCAGTCTTGACCTTGGCCCCTACGAAACACAGCTTCCCCCCCCCAACAGAGATGCTGCTGGCCTCACAGACATCTGCCTCACCTCTCATACACACCTCACATAAAACACCCCCCTTTCTGGGAGGTGCCCCAATGGTGGTGACCCCCATTGGCTTAGGTTGTCCTCTGCTGGCCAACAGAAGAGCTTACCCGTCATCGGCGAATCACCTCATGCTCATTGGTCATCGCTTAAGATCGTTGACCCTCAACAGGATCCGATATTCTCTGGAACCTTTTGGAAAGTGCATTCAAGAGTCAGCAGAGCCCCGGGTCTGCTTTCAAATGAGTAAAAACATGGAGACAGGTTAATAATAGTTCCTGATCACACAGTTTTCCTGATACGAGTGTTCTCGTCAGACATCACACACGCCTAGGACAGACCCTCAGTCACCACTCAGAGAGCAAATACACACTTTAGAAAATATAAAGGAAGAAACAAAATCATACCTAGGGAGGATAATTCAATTCATGATAATAATATAGAAAGATAAATATTGACTAAGTCTTTGATTATAAATTTAATTAAGATATATATATACAATTATATTGGAGAGGCAGTGGATTCTAGAACCCACCCTTTAAGTTTCTCCTGAGGCCAAAGTGGGGGTATTAATGGTCTACCAATTTAGGCTGGTTCCTAATTTCTAATTAAAAATAGGATTGTAATTACTTTTTCAAAACAGATCTTTTCAGGTATAAAACTCAATAGTGGCCTGAAATAAAAAATAAAAAGTAAATAAATAAAAATAAACCACATAATAGTCCATCCAATTGCATTCAGTCTCATATAGCATGCCCCACCTCAAAAGAATAGAAAATAAAATAAAACATTCACATCATCCATCTCATTATTTCCACTTAAAACATAAACTTGTTCCTAATTTTTACTCAAGAACCCTTTTGCTAAATTTACTTTTCCCAACAGACTCATTTTCTCCCCTCATAGCCCACACAACTGTTGATGAACTTATCCATAAAAAGAAAATAGTTAATGTTAAAACCTTTTCATCAAAATTACTTAATTATCAATTCGTATTCCATTCAATAAGTTTGTTCACTCATCTTTATCATACCAAATACCAAATTATTAATCACCATGTTATTAGTAAAACATTCAAGATCATTCATCAGGGTTTTCTCTAAAGTACCCTTTTTTAATTTTCTTTTATTCTCAATGTCTTGTTCATTAAAACTCTTCAGGTGTAAGCTCCAAATGACCAAAATCTTAAACCTCTTAATTCATGTCACTTGGCAGTGATACTTCATCAAATCCTCACTAGCCTTATCTTGCCACTTACACCCAAACGTGTCATAACTTTACAAAGAACTTACAGATTTCATAATTTCCCATATTACTTTAAATTTGGACTATAAGTCATCATCAATTTTCTTAAAACTGTTTTTCTATTTAACTTTACGGGTGTTCCTAAATTCTATTTCACAACATTAATCTTTGGGCTATTTCTCATTATTGTTCTATCAATCTGCAGATGCCACACAATATGATCATTATTGTTACTTATCTCTACTCCTCTGCAGAAACCAAAATATTATATTCCTCTTATCTCAATCCCAGTCACACAGAAAGACTTAAAGTCACTTGCTTCTTTAACATTAATTGTGGTTCTCTATATAAATCAAAGTATCATAAAAAATAAAAAATAAAAAAAAAAATTAAAATAAAGTAAAAATAAAACTTTTCATTTTTAGAAGTTATCTCTTTGGTCGCCCTCCGGCCTTTCAGAATTTTGAGGGGGTCTCTGGATAATTTAGATAGTGACTTCAGCCAATTTGTCACTTTGTCTCTGCCGTCAAGTCTATAACATTTACGCCTACCATTTTTAATCAATTGACATTATTTAAATTTAAGCCCAGTTGAATTTAGACAAAGGTTTTAACCCATGATGGACGGCAATCTTTAACTTTACAATTCCACTTTAACTAATCCAGAGAGTAATTCAAATCAACATCATAAATGACAAAAGTCGTTATAACAGACAGAGCTGGATAACAATCCATTTAAAGCTCGTCCCGTGTTCTGGATCATCTTTTCACCAGATTCCTTCAAAATTATCAGTTTCTCTAAAGGTTGTCGTTTACCTTAACCCATCTGTAATGGTCAAATACTCATTCCAGAGGTTAATGACACCCAATTAGGACAGAACAGTTCTAGGAACACATACAACATAAAGTGCAGTCACACCCACACACACATTAAACATTAATTGCTCATCCGCAAATTTTACTTTTAGTGTTTACTCAAATTATTATTCAAACTCATTTTTTGCATCTGCTCATTATTAATTTGTCTCTACAAAAGTCAGCTGGATTGTTTTGGTTCGGATATCATTTTCTTTGTTTTGTTTCAGCTTTAGCAGGGCGATAACAAATTGCACCATCCCTGCTTCCACAAGCAGTCTCTCTCTCTCTCTCTCTCTCTCTCTCTCTCTCTCTCTAACCTTTTTAACAGTCTTCTAAGACTTTAACTTCAATGTGAAATTCATCTCATACCTTTTTAAACACTGTTTTCCCTAAAACATGTCTTATTATTTTCAAGTGATGCCATGTGCTTTTACTTATCAATATCTTCTATCATCTGTGGCACAGGCTCAGATATCAGCCTTGAGCTGGTTTTGAAATAGAGAGAGACTTCTATGCATTCAGGACTGGTACTGCATTTTCATAAACTTTTAACTTGTCACTCTAGCACAGCATAAGACTTGGCTAGAGATCACATTTATCTTCCAATAAACGTCAGACTTCACACTATCTCAGCGTAAGACCTGGCTAGAAATTAAAATTGTTTTCAAATAAGCGACAGATATTTTCCTTTTAACTCTATCTTTTGCCAGAATTGACGGTTCCAAATAACCATAATTTTATATTTGTCTTTTGCCCAAACAATAAATTTAACTTCAAACATCTAAATTGAGTCTGAGTTACTCTTCCAATTTTAGCCACAGCACCAGAAATGACATGGTGGGCCAGATTCAGATAAGCGAATTGTTTTATTACAGCTCAGCATGAGCTTATCTTTTGAAACCAAAACATCAGCTTCTAGGGTTTTTAGCTTTTAACACCCATTCTCCTACGGTGTTTTTACCAACATCCAGTCAAATAAACTTTATCAGAATTTTTCACGAATCATTTTAACATTTTTATCATTTAAACCCTCTATGTCTCTAATTATATAGTTACTGCCATTAATTTTTAACCTCATAAAAATGATCATGGATCTTTCCTTTAAAAGGAATTCCTTAAGACTTCAATTTATTGAACTTATTACTTATTTCCTTATTTTCAATCTGTGTACCTCTGTTTAAAATCCCTCCGTGTCCGTGACTATATCTGCTTTTTCCTTTTTCTTTTCAAAAACAACTTCAAGTCCTTTTACTCAGACTACACAAACAAAATCCTACATCATTTTCAGTGATTTCTGCCAATTTATCTCACAAACAGTTAGGAATCAAACATTTTTTCCAGTCTTTTAGCTTTTAGCAAGTCAAGTTTCTGATTAACTTTTCAAATTAGAATTAAAACCTTTGCTGCCCATTTACTTGATAATTCTTTCAAATTTCTTTGACGTCAGGGCTTCAGAGCAGCGCTGCTTACAGCGTTTGCTGTCTTTCGTCTCAAAATCTTTTTCTGGACTGATCATATCACTCAAATTTTTAGCCATCCTTTTAGTCAAAGTTCATACTCACCTGAAATTATACCAGCAGAGATGGAGGCGGCGATCTTTAACCAACACAGCTGTGGCTTCTGCGTGATGAAACTGCAAAGTACACTTATACGAAAAAGTCACTTACTGGTCCATTCCAATTTGGGTCATACCTTACATTTTACTCGGGATCGTTCCTGATGCATCCCTGGCAAACAACCCTGAATCTATTTTTATTTTGTTTAACTAATAACTTAATCCCTAACTGTCTATTGTCCTAAATTCGGGGATCCCCTATCTGAGTTGGAAGAGACGGAGAAGGTTTGCGGTGATGCACTGGCCCCCTTTGTCCAGTGCCGCATGCCCCTTTTAGGAGTGGTCTCCTTACCTTAGCCCTTAATCAGCTCTCTCCCCTTTAAGCATGCCTACGTTGCACCCCGTTTCCAAATTACTGGCCTACTGGAGCGACTTCTTATACCCCTTGTGTGTTTCTCAAAAAGCTCTCGACTTACTCAGAGTAGCCGAAACACAATCCTTAGTATAATTATTCCCTATTTCCCATTGAAATAAAGCTCTCCCGTTCCCCTAACCCAGTCTCTTCCAGTCAGACAAGTCTAATAATAAAAATATACTACCTTATCTACTTGTTTGCCAGAGGTGTACCAAGGAATGATTGCTCGCCAAATCTCCACCATAAACTGTTGGGGTAACAGCTTTGGACCCAGGACCAGTAGTGAAAAATGAAGACCAGGAGTCAGGAGTCAGATTAATTAAAGAAAATTTACTGAAGAATAGTTTGCAGTTTCATCAGCAGAAGCCAGCTTCAAGAGGAGTTCGTAGGCCGCGCTCCCTCTAACAGTCTCCCCGCCTCCGTCTAACGTACATACAATTTTCTGAACAGTTATACTGTTTTCAAGGTCTAGACACGTCATTATTGCCATGTGGAATGATTCTGATTGGTTCTAACAACATGCATTGTAAGCAACTTTCCACACGTAGACAGATAGGAGCATATATCTCTAAAAATGCGTAGACTTGATGTCGCCCAGGCCCAGATTAATCCTCAATGACCTCGGAGGTCACAGAAAAGACGCCTCAAAGTCTGGAATCGTCTGCAGAACGGACCATCTCCAATACTGGATCTGCACAGAATCATGAGACGCACACACAAAGTTTCCCAGAAAAACAGTCTCCATCAAGGTCGGGACATCTTAACTAACTATCAACAAAGCACTTCTCCAAAGCATACTGATACTACATTTAGTACAGAAGTGACTTTATTCTATTCTATAAAGAAAGAAAAAGTATATCAGAGAGGTACATTTCTGTTACATTTTGAGTCCCCAAAAGAGTCACATAGCTGTAACATAGATGACCCCGGGGGTCGCTTTAGGAAGACATACAGTTAACACATGCTGAGCTCTTCTCACTTCAAACACCAAGGACATTTGCCTGTCAGCACATCTTGACACAGACATCAGAGCTGGATTCAAAAGCACAGAGCAACTAAAACACTACAATATCCAAAATCACTCCTTGAATATAGAGAACTGATTTATCAAATGTAGGACACTGTTATAACATTGATTATCATTCATTCTTATTTTAATATTGATTAAATATTTAATATTTAATATCATTCTTGAAGGATATGTGTCTGATGAAGAGACAAGTGATGTTTGGCTTGACCCTTGACCCTTCAATACAAAGTATCAGTGTTATAAATGTACATACATAAAAAAAAAATACAAAACACGTTTCAGGATTTATGATATTGATGACCATTAAAACACGTCGTCACAGTCTGTGAAAAGGGTCTATGTGGGAAAAGCTGCTGCACATTGGACTCTGAATGATATTTATTTAATATGTCAAATGTTTGTAAAGTCATTAAACCTACACCCATGAACATTTTATGCTTAAAGCTTTTCCTGATTGAATTATGTTTTTTTTTTTTTTTTTTTTTTCATTTTTAGCTGCTGCCACATTCTTTGTTTGCCTTTTGGATACCATGAAAATTAAACTTAATTAAAATAATTAAGAATTAAACTTGTGTATTGACCCGGAAGTATGCAAACATCTTTTTGTTGGGTGCTGTTGCCATGGTGAATCGTAATTTCGGAGCTCCATTGATCGTGGCTTTTCATAGTTGGAGTGCATGAGCTTAACTCAGAGTCAGTCTACTCAGAGTTGATTAAACTACCTCAATTCAGCTGTTCTGAAACCCAAAACTCAGAGTTTCCCATCTCAGAGTTCAGGTTTAAACTCAGAGTTGGTTGAACCTCCTTTCTGAAACAGGCCCCAGGTGTATGACAAGGCTGCATTACATTTACATTTATGCATTTGGCAGACGCTTTTATCCAAAGCGACTACATTGCATTCAATGTACACATTTCACATTTAGTCAATTCTTGCTTTCCCTGGGAATCGAACCCATGACCTTGCATTACTTCTTCAACACCGTTGTAGCGGAGCTCAGCCAATCACAGGGTTCTTGCAGGTTTCAGAAAGTCAAATTTAAGACCTTTTTAAGACATTTTAAGACCATAAAGATTGAAATTTAAGACCTATACGTCGAATTACCAAAATTATTTAAATCAAAGAAATAATTAAAAAAAGCAATGACATTAGTAACCCTCCACAGCCAACAACGTGCCAAATGCCCAAAACCTTAGGCCCAAAATGAAAATAGGCTAAAACAAACTCGCCCTCAAATAGAATAGATTACAAAACAGCATATTAATAGACTAATAGAGATTGAACAGGGGATGCTCTAGGGAGATAGGATAAACTAGGGATGCACGATTTGGGGAAGATATCTAATTGCGATTATTCTGGTTAAAATGCAATTTTTTTTTTAAAAGTGTAAAGTGTATGCATATAACATTTTATATATTAATGTTTATATATTAACGAGACTAATAATAATGATTATATTCAATAAATACAAATATTTAACAAAATTAGAAATATTACTATTACAATAATATTTTAATTATTAAAAAAATAAAAATAGAGTATTTAAGAATAAATATAACAATATAACAATAATACTAATAAAATAACATTTATATTTTTAAGAAAAATTTTTACAAAAAAAAACCTGCTGGGTTACCTGTTAATATGCAGACAGCCTATGACTAAAAATCATTAGAAAGGTCTAAAGATTTATTGTAAAAAAATAAAATAAAAAAATCAAGAAATTCTGTGCTTTTTATCTGTGATATAAATTTCTTAAAGTCTATGTATTTAATATGCAATATGAGCCTCTTATGCA
This sequence comes from Gobio gobio, assembly GCF_949357685.1. Classification (NCBI taxonomy): domain Eukaryota; kingdom Metazoa; phylum Chordata; class Actinopteri; order Cypriniformes; family Gobionidae; genus Gobio; species Gobio gobio. Next base: position 11,077,671 of record NC_137100.1, on the reverse strand, counting down.
TCCACTGTGGGGGGAAAATTGTACATTAGAGAAAAACATATGGGTTGTCATATACATTTATTTAGAGAGAAGTATTATTTTTCATATTTGTTACCCAAACTTTCATTCATACTGGAAGCCAGAGGGCGCCCTCGAGCAGAAACTCCACATTTCCCTCAGAGAAGTAATCCTTAGCCCTAATGTGAAGCTAGCGATGTAGGATAAACTGAAGATAGAAACGCTTTGACTGATGAAACGAAGACGAACTCGACTGCATCAAGCTATGGTGTATTTGAGTTCTTCAAGCCTTCACTATTGTCATAATAATAAGGTATGCCGTGCGGATTGAGTGCAGACTTTATCACTGTTTAGAATAATATAAAACAATGCATGTCTGCCTCTTTCTGTCCAGAAAAATACAACGTTATTAAATGTAGACGTATTTTGCGGGCAGGTAATTGCACTTATCACGGGATTTGTAGTTTTATCACCGAGTACGTGTACCAACACCCCCAGAGAGAACTACTAGTTACAACACACCGAACGATAGAGCTCCGCTTTCGCCATTCGATTGAGAATGAGGAGATGTCGTCACGAGACAGCGCCCCGCCCCCTTCCGCCATTTTGGGGGTCTGCCCGCCAGGTAATGGATTCGGACAGAGACTGGAGAAGAGATATTCTGATGATTACTATGTACATAGTTTTCCAAACTCAACTGAACATGAAGTTTTAATCCACCCAAGCCGATCTGAGAAAGCAGTGGCTGGTAAACGTACGCCATTATTTCACCACAGGGTGTCAGACATGGTCTAGTGAGCGCGATGCTGAAGTGTGAGACACTTGATCAATACGAACCTTTATTTATTTGTATTAAACATGTTGATCTCTATTCTGTCATTTTTCATTGTCAGTCATTTTACTGTATGCTATAAACATGTTTATGCCCAAAACGCTTAATTAATATTCAAGGTAGGCCTAGTTCACTGTCATTTTCCTCTATGTGTGCATACTGTTTAAGATTAATTCAATCTTTAACATTGTTAACGTTACATCCATTTAAGGCACGTACCGAGCATTCATTCTACTTAAGAAGGCTGGAATAAAAGTACCAGCGCACACAAACGATCATTTAAATTTTTAGTCAAATTAATTTAAAAATATAAACTCAACAGGTATAAAATATGATCAGTAAGAGAAAAACACTGCTAATGATGACGAGCACTCGACTGCTGCAGGATAGTGGAGAGATATATTTATTATTCAGAATGCACAGGAAATATATTTATAGAAACATTTCAGTGCAAGGTTGTAAAGAGTTCGGTGTTCTGCCGTGGCAGCTCGTATGGGTCAACGTTTTTGATATCAGCTTCTCTAAATACCTCAGCTTGGCGCTGGTAGTAAGTTTCTCCCTGTAAGAGACCTCTTCTTCTCCATTTCTTCTAAGTTTTTTCGTAATTTCTCCGCTTAAACGCCGCGATGATAATTCCTCGAGCTGTCTTTCCTGCTCTGATCTCTGTATCGCTCTTACAATGTTACCACTGGCAACCGATAGCGTGGGATCCCAGAATGGTGTAGGGCTCAGACTCCGCCCACGACCGTGACGTATCTCCTCATTCTCAATACTTTTTTGCTACAGTGTAACGTTAATAACTTTCTGCAGCCAGCATTTCTGGAAATGAACGAGGATAACACTTTTTTTAAGACCTAACTAAATTAAATTTAAGACCTCGGGTGAAAATCTGGCCGTTTTTAAGACGTTTTAAGGCCTTAAATTAAAAAAAATTAATTTTAGACATTTTAAGACTTTTTAAGACCCCGCGGGAACCCTGCATGGACCAGGGTTTGTTTGTGACCCTGTTTTGTTTTCAGACAGTTTAATATAACTTTCCAAAAAATCCAGTGCAAACGTTACAGGCACTCATCAACGGCAGCTGTCACACAAGCCTACTAGGCAACAAGAACAATCCTTTGTAGGCTAGACTGTACCATTTACACCAGACTGTGTGACCTTTCGAAGGATGCAGTCTCTGAATTGGGACACACCTATAGATATTCATACATGCATCTAACTACGTTTGAAGAGTTCACAGATTGGCTTTTTTCAATATGGCAGACGTCTTACTTAAAGAGGACCTTTTAAACAGACTATTGAACCTTGCAACAACCAATATATTTACAGTTACTTTTATATATTAAAATGTATGTGTTTAAAATGTACAATACTGTATAGTTTATATTATATTTAACATATCCAGAAATGTATTCACTCACACTCAATAGTTTTAACAAATATATCAGAACAGTGGTCCTACCTCAGAAGAAGCACACTGTCACTTTTCATCTGTGTTGTTTAAAGAGAATGCAGTTGAACTCCCACACAAACTGGCTACAGGCAGAAAAATACACCTGTCAGTACATCTTTTTTTTTGAATACCTCAGGGATACCTAATTGTATTGGTGGCCCAAGTGTGTTTTTCCTCCTACTGTGTGTCTGTGCTTTCCCCCCCCACAAGCTCCTGTTGCTAAGATACCCAGGAGAGACACTGACCTCTTGGCAGGTAGCAATTCACAGATGCCCAGGGGTTCCAGTGTTTCTGTTTAATTCTTTCTCTAGGATTGTTTGTGACTTAGAAAGTTAATTTAAATTCATGCTTTAAAATTCTTAAGTATTTGTATATTGTTACTGTGTCACAGACATGTTCTATATCGGGCGGCACCTGGCGTTTACCTGGTGTATTTCGTTTCCCGTTATACCACGAAGGAGAAAAATTACAATAAACGCACTTTGACTTTTGAGGTTGACTTTAATGCTTTTAATGACCTTCAATCTGCTAAAAGATTTTTGAGTAATATTAACATATCTGGCGCTCTGATAAATAAAAAGCCAACAGTTCACCCACCGTACTTCCTCTTTCTTTCTCCTTGGAAACTCGCACGCGCCGCGTATATGTGCGCGCGTTCGCCCGGGAGGGAGCACGTGGTCTGGTCAGTTCTCCAGCATCTGCTGTGGTAGAAAGGTGTGACCTCAGATTTTCCTCACACTCATACTCTTTTTTTTTTCTTTTTTTTTTACAGAGTAGGAGATAAACTGTACTGCGTGGCTCTCGTCCACAGTGGCCGACAAACCTCTTGGCAAACACCTCTTCACACTATTATCCATGGGATTATTGTGTTCTCTGTGACACCTGCAGCCTTTTTAGGTTCGTACAACTTTGGACCCTGCCAATGGGGGTTTGTGTCTGACAGCTGAACAGCATTTGTGAAGAACATAAGTAACTTCTACCTGCAAGTAACGCCTCAAAGGTAAGGTTTGTTGTGTTGTGCACTTGTTGTGTTTAGACCATCTGTTTGGTACCCTTTATGTTTTTTGGTTGGGAATAAAACAGTTGTTTTTTTAACAAAATCAATATGACATTGTGAAATTCATGGTTTTCCATATATTTTAAAGAAGATGTTCAGGATTACATTAGATAACACGACATTAAACCACGTGAGACCAAACAAATGATGCTAGAAATTTTCTCTAAACTTCACTTTCTTTTCTGAGAGAAACCATCCGTTTCTAACCATCTGCTCTCAAGGTGATTTTAGTCTATTTTGGTAACTTAGTCATTTCACGTTCACACAGATAGTTCACCGCAATAACTGCGATGGTCACTAGAAAGTTGTGCTCGTTTTTATTTTTTATTTATCTGGCAGTGACATTCATACATTTACTAGAGTGGCTGAGTGTGCAAATAGACAATTTTATTAGCTTAATTTTATTGACCTAGTAAAACCAAAGTTATAGAGTTCATCTGAGAGACAGGTATTTTTATGTGATCTTTACACACTGCAGAGGCAGCACAGAAGCGTGTCATTTAGGTGTCTTTACACAGACTGTTTAATGCTGCTCAGAGGTGGCATAAATGCATTTACAAACAAATTTTAACTGCATGTTGTTATTAGAGCGGTGGTCATAATTTAGTCTGGCTTTTATGCTTTATTGTGTATTTCTTTACACAGAATTTTGAGCAGGCCCAGAGCAGCCTTAAAGGGATAGTTCACCCTAAATTGAAAATTCTGTCATTAATTACTCGCCCTCATGTCGTTCCTTACCCGTAAGACTTTAGTTCATCTTCAGAACACAAATTAGGATATTTTTGATGAAATCAGAGAGCTTTCTGGCCCCTTCAATTTATTGACCAGAAAGGTAGGCAAGACATTGTTCAAATAGTCCATGTGACTACAGTGGTTCAACCTTAATTTTATGAAGCGTTGAGAATACTTTTTGTGCAAAATAACGACTTTATTCAACAATTTCTTCTCGTCTGTGCCAGTCTACACTGTGGACATAGTAAATACAGTGCAGTGCTTTCACGTCAGAACGCAGGCTTACCATTGACAGATGCTGTTCACGTGAGCAACATGACGCATGCGCAGGAGCTAGCCAATGGTGAGCCGCCATTCTGCTGGAGAACTCGGAAGCGCTGCACTTTATCAATAGCGTAAGTTGACAGGCACAGATGAGAAGAAATCGTTGAATAAAGTCATTATTTGGGGTTTTTTTGCACACAAAAAGTATTCTCGTCACTTTATAAAATTTAAGGTTGAACCACTGGAGTCACATGGACTATTTGAACGATACATACTACCGGCACATCCGGGAATTCTGTCAATTTCGTCACAGCCCCTTTTTAGGGGAAAATAAACTAGACTTCCCATAGACTTCAATACAAAATAGTGGCACAAAACAACGTCCGTACACAGCCGGCAGGCGTGAATAACTTAAGAAAGATTAAAAAGCGATTAAACTAAGATTAAACATGTCAAGTAATTATATGTCCAGCCTGCCTGCCAAGAGCGTGAAAGATAAATCCACAAACTTAATTTGGTCAATTTAAAAACGTCCCTTCATTCTCCTGGTGTCAAATTGGTGTAACAAGTGAATGATTTACTTTGTTTTTGAAAGTAAACATCTTTAAATGTATATATTATGTCTTTAGAGTACTGAGAGCACTTTTCTGTCCAGCCATACTGACTTAGCTTTCGATAGCATCATCCGTAATTTCATGATTCAAAAACAAAGTAAAATCATTCACTGGCTTAGCTGGTGACTCGATGAGGAGTAAATGTCCGGGTAAGACACCTCTGGCCACTGGGTGGGGTTGTTACACCAATTTGACGCTGGGAGAATGAAGGGACATGTTTTTAAATTGACCAAATTAAGTTTGTGGATGTATCTTTCATGCTCTTGGCAGGCAGGCTGGACATATAATTACTTGACATGTTTAATCTTAGTGATTTCTTAAGTTATTCACACCTGCCGGCTATGATTTATTCATGAAATAGAGTGGCCTTCGTTAAATAGTCTTCATTAACCACTGAGACAAAAGCACACACAAGATGTAAATTGTAAATGTAAATTAATAGCCTGAATTTGTAAAAATATGTAAAATAAAAATAATATATTATATTATATGTGCTGGTGTGTGCGCGAAAGTCGTTAGTTTATTGTTTGATGACGACAACTGTAATCTGACAGTAAAAATATGGGAAATAAACAAACATGAACAAATAAATATTACTGATCAATACCGATAAATAAAAATGTGTTTGTTTGTCTTTGTTTATGCTGTTCCATCTTCAGATCTCTCTGTCGTGATCTGATCTGCTCTCTCAGCAAAAAATATAAAGACTGGGATATAAACCATAGCCTAGTCTATATTTCGTTTTGCCAGCACTTTTTATTCAGATATCATTTCATTTCTGTTCTAGTTGTTCCTGTCCTAAACGTGAAAAAATAAATGTAAAATAAACATGTTCCTTATTATGTTCAATTGCCTGCGCTGGCGTGTGCGGCTGTGCACGAAAGTCGAGCGGGAGCCGTTTAAAGCGGTTTACTGCTGAACCGCGGAATTTCTTGCTTTTCAACCACGGTAAGAAAAAATCCATACCGTCCCAGCCCTAATACCAGTTATCTAAAAATACTTTCTGAATGTTTATTGTAATGAAATCCTACTGATATGTCACTTGCATAATAATTTGGAACACAGTGTATATAGTAGGGAGGTATGCGATATCGGATGCAGCCAAAGTCTGCCTTTTATACGTCTTTACTCAGAATTTTGAGTAGGCCTTAACTCGGCTCTGTAGTTAGGCCCTGTCCCAAATAGCACCCTAAACCCCTGCGGTCTTCCTACGAGTCCGCACTTTCATGACGTAACGCCGCTTTGACTGTCGGGAAGAAGTCTGCTGCAGAGTTCACATCAGTGCGTGCCCGGCAAAAGTGCACATTGAGGGCGCACAGACCGCAAAGGGGGGCGCTCGCGAGCACCCCTCTGAGATCTAAAATGACAAATGGGACACCCTACGGTCTCGTGGACTTAACGGACATACGCACGCGGCAGCCATTGTAAGTCCACAAGACAGAAAGGGCATATGAAGTGTGCCATTTGGGATCGGGCCTTACTACTTTACTTTTCGTAAAGATTGTAAATGTTGATCTACCATGTGGCCTAATTGCATGATCACCACTGACAAGTTTTATAATGTAGTCGTCCTTTAATATGCTATTCTAAATGATTGAATGCTGCAGCAGACCAAGCGAATGAGATTACTGTGATTTATATTGACTGATTTTAAAGGCCAGGTCAATAGTAAAGCCTTTAGCCTCTAGCACCTTGGTGGCCTGTCTCCGTTTGGCTTTATCACTGTCACTCTTTTGTTTCTTTATTCAATCACTGTAATCAGTGGAGGAGCAGGATGTTTTGGATGAAATGTGCTTGGGTCATGTGACTTGATCCATTGTAGAGAGGCAGCGAACCTGATCTGAGATCGGTGTAATCAGTAGTTTCCTCCTCTGCTGCCTTGTTTCCTCTACTCCCACTTTCTTATGCTGAGACACGGCCCGCAGTAACGCCACTTTGTCTGTCCTCTTGTAAGGTAAACACTCTTTCTTGGCTGTCTGTTCCTGTTTTCTATCAGCATTTGAGTGGATTGGACTTGAATTGATGCCTGAATGTTGACGTCTTAAAAAAGACGCCTTGTCCGGAGTCAGAGACCTGTAGTTAATGTAATAGTTTGAGGTGTATGTTTATTTTTCTTTGATATCCTACTGGATATCAGTCTGCGATTTCTACTACGTGTTACTCGAGGTTTGTAATAAGAAAAGGGAATGTTTGATATCTGTACTCTTCAAGGAAATACCAGGGTTTGCAGCTATCAAGTTTTCTTTTTCTGGAATTACAGGTGTTGGTTTGAGAGGAAACGCTAGACTGTGAGGTGTGCTAGTGAAACAAAGTAGTTTGTTGGAGCTGTTGTCATCTGTGCCTGAGGCCTGTGCAGCAGAGCCAAATAAAGTGCCGTTCTCCTCCTCGTGGAAAAGTAAACAGACCTGCCCTGGTTAACCATAAAGTGTAGATTGTATCTGTGTGTGTTAGAGAGAGGGAATAAGAGGGAATTCGTTTTTTTAGCAGATTCTTTAACTTATTTCACGAGTTCACAAAGAATCAGATAGTAAATAGTATGTGTAATAGTATGAGTATTTGGCGTGCTGTCCGAGGAGAGGGCTAATGCCTGGCTCACACTACAGGAGTTTTAAAATCCTAACCGATTTTGAAATCTGGTTGCAGCACACACTTAAGGAGAATCTTTGCAGATTTTCTTCCCTCAAATCTTAAAACATGCTCACACTACAATATTTGAAAATAGTGGCGCATCACACACTACAAGATATTCTTAAGATTATCTTGCCAGATTTAGCACCTCACGTGACGCAATCTCACGGGGAAGCGCATGTAAACAAAATGGATAGTGTGTCGCGGCAACTTGCTGTATTAATACTTATTCTTTGTAGCAATAAAAACAAAAGAAAATAAATATAAGCGTTAGCTAGGTGTAGCACAGCAATGTACATAGTTAGAAGATTACATCATTTATATTTTTGTGGTATTTAAATATTGCAATTATTTCAAAACAAATTATAATTTAAACTCACAGCATGTCTATTTGCTATTATTAAAATAAAGACAGTATTCATGATCACATTTCAGTTCTTTATTCAATTATTTTCAACATACAAAAGTATTAAACTGCCAACTCAACATTTTAAAATATTCATTCATTCATAAAACTTTCAAAAGCTTTCACTTTGAACTACACATCTCTTACAGTAACCTCAAATGCCATAGTCATACATTTCAGGTGTTAAAGGGATAGTTCACCCAAAAATGAATATTTTGTCATAAACAGGTTTGGAACAACATGAGGGTGAGTAAGTAATGACAGAATATTCATTTTTTGGGTGAACTATCCCTTTAATGAAGTTTTGTGCATGTGTGATGAACTTTGTGTATATCGTACTGCATATTTTATCTGCAACTATTCATCCAAATCTTCTAACAACCTGAAATAGTTTTGAGGCTCTGCAGGACCCTGAGGAGGCAGGAGCTTATGAGTGAGCCCTTTCTCCCCACTCCCACTTGGTTTAGGTTTGAGAAGCTTGGTGTATTGTGTCCGTAATGTTGTTGCTCGTTTTCACCTCCTCCACTGAAAATATACACTGACACTGACACACTGTGTTTCCTCTCTAAATTCAACTGAATTAATATAATAAAATATTAGTAATATTATTCAAACAAACTGTGCAATTCATCTTTTGTTAGACCTGAATGTAGCAGATGATAATTGACCTAGATCTAATGTTTACATTTGCTAGCTAGTGCGCTAGCAACTTTTTATACTCACCCGGTAACGTACGTTCAAATCTGAAGCGATCTCTCCCCAGCTCTTCTCTTTGTCGCTCCGGTTGTGGTATTCTTTTGAGGAGACATTAAATAGACACTCATACTGTTGCCACATCTCCACCATCCGTTCTTCCATCTCCGTTGTCCACCGGACCCGTACAGCTGCTTTCGCGGTTGACATTTTCAAAACTTCCTTCAAACCTTCCGTCACTCCCGTCTCCTTGTAGACCTGTCTCTCATTGGCTATTGTGGAAGTACTGACGTAATCATAGTTTTACGCCCGATTTATAATCCTAGATATCAAACATGTTTGATATTATCGGGGCGGCCCCGATGTGTCTGCGAGCAGATCGGGAGGTGCAAGATTCGATCTGTGAACGCCTCATATTACCAGATAATCTGCGCCGAACATCGGAACCGATCGAGGTCCTCGACAAGATTTTTCTCAGATTCTCGGGAGGGGGTAAATCGGGCATAAATCGGCCTAAAACTCCTGTAGTGTGAGCCAGGCATAAGAGCTCGGTATTTGGCCCGAACCCAGAGGACTCCCCCCCCCGTATCTCTGGTTAGGAAAGTAACCAGGTGAGTGTAAGGAAGACGGGGTGGTGGAGGGATGCTGAAAAACTGTCAATGAACATTGAGTTGACTGGGTATTTTTATAGTCCTTCACTTCACTGATTGGGTAGACATGTTGATCGCTGATTGCTGACAGCTGGTTAGAATGACATGATGATGATGATTGGCTAGATCGTTTGAACTTGTTCCTCCCGGACTTTAAAGGTGAACTATGTAGGATTTTTGCAGTAAAACATCCAGAAATCACTAGGCCAGTGTTATATATTTTTTTCAGTTGAGTACTTATAATATCCCAAATGTTTTCAACTATTTGTAAATCGTGAGAAAATTGCTATTTTAACCAAGGAGCCGGGACGTGTGAGCTATGCGTGTGAGGGAGTCGCCTGTCGATTGCGTCATATCTGCGTCACCCTCCGTCTCCGGTTTTATTCAGTGAAACACTTTACTCTCACTGCATTGTGAACAAGTGTCATAGCAGCCGCCGAGCGAACGTCATAACTTCCTTTTCAACACACTCAGATATATCTAATACGATAAACAGAGCTGCGTTACCTCACACTCAGCACTGGAGAAGAGGAAGTGCCGCCGGCAACCGTGTCATAATAAAAGTCCCGCCGGCGACTATGCCATAATAACAGTCCCGCTCTTCAATCGCTCCTGCGGCCTTGCTCAGCTCCACAACACTCGGTCCTGCTCTGCTTCAGACTACAGTAATGTTAATAATCGCATCCATGAACATGATTTCTGCCCGAGTCCTATCCTGACTGTTTCCCACCGGCTGTGAGGTGAAGACCACATGTCCCGAGATTCTGCGCTCAAACGTGGCGTCATCAAACTACGCCTTTGTTTTGAACAGGCGACCTCTAGTGGACGAAAAAGTTACATAGTGTAGCTTTAATAAAACATCATATGTATGCATAATACATTACATTGGTGGTGATGCAGAAAGTTTATGAATGTATTGTCAACAGTAAATTATGTACCCATCATTTGTCTGTAATTTAAGGCCTCTTAATAATAATAACAATAATAATAATAATAGTAATAATTACAATACAATTTTTGTATCAATTTATAAATCGTTTAAATGTATAATTTATATCAAGTAATGTAATATTTTTACAAATACAAATGTCAAAGTAATGTTTTATGAATGTTTATTGTTATGTATTAATGCATATCAATTTATACATTTAAATCTATTGTTTATATAAAGTAATGCAATGATATTCTTACAAATACAAATGTCAAGGTAATTTATGAATGTTTATATTATTGTTTATTATTATTGTCGTTATCTATAAAAAAATACTTTTGAATTTGTAAGAATATTATGTAATTTATAAAAATTATACTTTTTTATTTTCGTATTTATTAATTCAGTAATGTCATCTTGTCTACATGTTTCAGCAGGAAAGTGCTTCTTATCCTATAAAAATAGTGAGGTTTATCCCAAATATATATTTATTTTTTTATTTCTTAATTTACACATTAGTATAATAATATTAATAAAATGAATTCTTATTATAAAATTTACATTTATATAGATATATGTGTATGTGTTTCCCAGAATATATTTAATTTCAGTAATATTTTTAAACAAAGTAAATGTGGCTTTGTGTTTCTATAGTATTTATTTTTTTTTTTTTTTACTTTTTGCTTTGTTTTTTTGTTGTTGGATTGTTTCTGTTGTACAACCGCTCATTTAACTTCCATGTAATTCATCAATTATTAAGTGTGTACTGTACACATACAGCACATACTGTATGTACAGAAAGTGCACTTATTTTCTTGATTAAATGTTATGTAAATAATTTTTATGCGACAGACAGCACAATATGTCTTCGTGTTTGGGCTCTGAAACTGTCATTTGGCAGGTGTTGTGGGACGAATAATCCAATAATTGAGCCGCGTCCTTCCACTTCTACATAATTGGATGTAAGCTCTATCACAACAAACAGACAACACCTGTCAAATCTAATGAACGGCTGTGACGGTGAAGGTGAATGCTATTTCATTCACCTATATATATCTTGACAATTACATTCTCAAACCTATTACTCCTGCCGTTTCATACTTTACATCAAATACCTGATTATTTTATGATTTTTGACTTTTCATTCTGTTCTGTTACAGCTCAACAGTGAAACATGACAGACACAATGTTTGGCAGTGAGAATGAGCAGTGGGTCTGTCCCAATGACAGACAACTAGCGCTTAGGGCAAAGTAAGGGGTTTGTTTTGTTTTTATTCTGTTGTGCAAATTGCATTTCAGCATGTCATTTGACAAATCACCCAATGTAATGTGTTGAAATAGACAAGTCTTTTCAATGTGCCATATTTGCATTTATTAAAACCATTAATTTCTCTCTGTGTTTTTTCTCATGTTTGTGACTGGATTCCACCCAGGTTACATACAGGTTGGTCCATCCACACATTTCAGTCAGAGAGACAGAGGAAAGCTCAGGCAATCGAGAAAACCGAGCTGGATCTCATCATGAGTGTCATCCACCGCGCTGAGCAGCTCGAGCTCATTGAGCAACACCGGATTGGGTAAGACTTTATCCTTCTGCATCACATTTGTGCTGCTTCATGCCTTATTCTGCCTTGTCACACGTCTGGCTTTTTCTACCTCCATGGAGCTGTGCGCATTTTACTTTCATAGTTAATAGTTAGTTAAAGGCACAATATGTAAGCTTTTTAGATTAAAATATCCAAAAACCACTAAAACAATGTGATTATATATTTTTTGACTTGTGTACTTACCTTATCCCAAATGTTTCCAACAATATTTAAATGCAGAGAAATCAGCTATTTTTACCAGTGTAATTGCGTCGCCTGTCAATGACATCATATCCACACTGGTTTCCGTTGTTGTATAGCTCAACGCGGTTAGTCTTCTTGTTTGAATCTCTCATTTTCGTGATGTACTGCGAGTAACGTTTCTACCACACCTCAGAGATAACACTATTGTCAAATGGCTAATGCCGAGTTCACACTGCCCGATTTTTGCGGAATCGTGAAAAATGCCTGAAATCATAGGCAAATCGATGCTTGTGCATGTGAGTGACAGTCACACAGTGTGAATTATCAACGATGCGAGACACCCGTGAGATATTTGGCATGCTAAATATCTGGGCCTGTCGGCGATTCAAACTCCTGCTGTGTGAAAAGAGTTCTGAAAGAAAATGACATCAGCAATGACCTACAGCCAATGAGAGAACAAGATTGTCACAATTCCCAAGTGTGAGTGCCCGTTATCACCACCAGAGGGCACTCAACCCTGGACTGTCACTCCATCACAAACTACATTTCCCATAACTCACTGCTCCTCATCATCCTTGATTACATGCACCCGTGTCTCATTACCCTGTTTACCTCACCCTATATAAACCTGGTTATCTCAATCATTCTTTGCGAAGTCTTGTCTAGTGTAACACTGCAATTCTGAGCGTTCTTCCCGGTTTCATGTCTTTTGGTCTTGGATTACTCGCCTGTTCCGTGGATTACCCTTTTGCCTGTCTCTCCTGCCTTGTTTGCGGGTTTGGACTGCTTGCCTGTGTATGACCTGTTGCCTGTTTTTGACCTTGATTGTGGATTACCCTTTCATTAAAGCTGCATTTGGATCCTAAACCTTCTGCCTCAGAGCAGTTGCGTTACAAAGATACAGGACAGTGGGAGGTTTAGGGAGGAGTTATAGATCACAATATCAGTATTTTAATAGATGTATTTACAATTATATTAAACCGAAACAAAGCACAAACTTTTGCTTGACCAGCCGCAACAGCAGCACATTGCACAATTATTGATTTACTTCAAAATAAATTCTGCTCTTTGCAGCACACAATCCTTGCTCCCTGTGTCTCCCCTACCATTTTCTCCACCATAATCTTTTTTCTTTTTCAATGAAAATCAGCGCACAGACAATTTGGATCGTAAACTTTCTGCAGTTTATCATTTTTTAATAACAATTCCATTCTCGCGCGAGAACTCCAGTCTGACGCACGTGTGATCTCGCGTTGTTTACTTGTCACATCTCACGTGTGTTTGGTTGTGAAACGTAGTTTGCGCTCTGGAGAGAGTTTTCTGTGATTCTTCCTCTTGTGTTCTTAATCTTAAAATTATTACAGGCCCTGAAGGCCAAACAAATGTGATTTGACTCTGGGATGAAAATAACAGCGTCTCGACAACATGGCGACAAACAAACTCTACGAACGCAACCAAACCTCTTCTCCACGTGGGAGAGCAACAAGACCACGCCCCCTTTTTTGCATATTCTTGTGGGCGGAGGTTAGTCAACAAACTGTTCTACTGATGTCATTAGAGCAGGATGTGCAGGGATGTAGTCCAAACTGCCGTTCGCTGTAGGCTTTGAAAGGGAACTTCTGTTAAATAAAATATCTCGCTTGGCATTGAACTTTGAGCTTTATAACTTTACAGGTATTATTTATGCTCTAACAGCAACATTACACACTAACTAAAGTTTGAAAAATGGGATCACGAAGAACAGGACCTTTAATATATTAGCTCATTCATGAACATGAGTCCCGTTGGTTTGCTTTCCATCGACTGTGGAGGTGAATACGACAACTCCCATGATTTCGCTACGCCTATTGTTATTGTTTCGTAACGGCGACCTCTAGTGGTGAAACTTGCATACTTTAATGGTGAAATTGGACCCTAATCTAAAGTGTGACCTTTTGTGGAAACCATTATACTTTGTTTTAGTTTTTTTTGTTTGTTTTTAAGGGAAAATAAGTTAATTTATTCATTTTAAAAACAACATTCAGCATTGGGGTCTCTGGGAGCCCAACTAATTGGGATATCAGTCTTAAAAGACCATAAGGTTTCACAGTGACATTAGGCGTACGTCTTATGTTGATATGTAAAGATATACCAGTTATGTCCTTTTAAATAAAGATGCGTGTGTGTGTGTTTCAGGCGTCTAGTGGAGCGTCTGGAGAACATGAGGAGGTCTGCGGTGGGAAATGGCCTTTCACAGTGTCTGCTGTGTGGAGAGGTGTTTGGTCTGCTGGGCTCTCCGTCCGTCCTCTGTTTGGACTGCTGCATGGTACAAACTGATCTAAATATTCTAAACATGATGTTCTCTACCCTTCGCACTCACACTCACTGCTTAGTCATTTCCATGCTGTATCTTTGGGCCCATGCAGTAATTCTGAGACACCACATAGTGTCAGCAGAGAGCTGTATATTCAAGGAGGGTCTGAAAGTAATCTATGCATACAGGAAATTTGCATTCTGTTCACAGTACATGTATGTATGGCGACATGAGGGAAGATGCCCCCCTTAAGAACAATGTGGATTTACTTTCAAACTCTTAACATATTTAGATATAAGTTTAGCATGTGCAGGATGATGATGCATCAGCCAATGGGGTGTTATAGGAAATAAAAGGTGTCATTAATATAAAATACTAAATCAACTATTCTATTTAAATTTTTATTTTGACCATTTAGTTGAATAATTTAATAACCGATGAAAGACAAAGCAAAATCCCAGTAAAAGATATTCATCTGAAAGGAAAAATTATTCTACAACTTGTATGAATATGTACACATTTAATTGCCCACATTTTAAAGTAATTTAGTCATTTTTAATTTTGAAGATGTGTCATAATAGAAACACTGTGAAATCAAATTGAATGTTTTCACTCAATTAACCCGTAGGTTAATGAAATTGAAGATGTCTGAAATGTACATCTAATTCGTGTAAATATTAAATAACCCCAATAATTACAATAATTATAAAATAAAAACGCAGTATCACTAGCAACGACATGCCACATATAGATTTTATTTTATTACTTCAAAATAAAAACTACAACTTTTACTCCACAAATCCCTCATTAACAAATAGACACAAAAAACTTTGATATTCAACATAATACAATTTCATAGATCACTATTTTTCAGGGACACAAAATTAGATCAGTTAACCTCAAACTGTTTTGGCAGACTACATCTCACAAATGTTGATATTCAGATGAAATGACAAAATTAAAAACAGTATAGACATTCATCAAAAGTGCTGAGATGAGATTTTGTGCAATCTATGGTCAGGAGAAAATCTATGGTCATCTCAAACCTCTGTTACCCTACTATATATACTGCAGGAAAAAAGTTGTTCGGAACCCTCAAGAGAATGCGTCATGTGGGTTTTAAGTATCGTGGTTTTGGATTTCTTATTGGATTGGATTAAAGTCATAATATGGTTAGGGCAGACCAGGGTAGGATGAGCCACATTATTTTTTTATTTTGATTAGTCAAATAGGTTTATCTGTACAATATTTCTACTTGAAACTTACTTATTCTTTTTAAATGCAACATACCTTAAAGGTCCTGTTCTTCGTGATCCCATTTTTCAAACTTTAGTTAGTGTGTAATGTTGCTGTTAGAGCATAAATAATACCTGTAAAATTATAAAGCTCAAAGTTCAATGCCAAGCGAGATATTTTATTTGACAGAAGTTCCCTTTCAAAGCCTACAGCGAACGGCCGGTTTGGACTACATCCATGTACATCCTGCTTTAATTACGTCAGTAGAGCAGTTTGTCGACTAACCTCCGCCCACAAGAATACGCGAAAAAGGGGGCGTGGTCTTGTTGCTCCCTCGTGGAGAAGAGGAAGTGTTGCGTTCGGTTCGGTTCGGTTGCGTTTGTCGCCATGTCGTCCAGACGCTGTTATTTTCATCCCGGAGTCAAATCACCTTTGTTTGGCCTTCAGGGGCTGTAGTTTGAGCGCGTTCATCTCCCCGTTATGGTGAGAGGCGTGACCTTTCCGGGTAACGTGTGCTAAGCTGCTGTCGAATCACAACACGGGAACTGCTGGCACAATCAGAACTCGTTACGTATTTCTGAAGGAGGGACTTCATAGAACGAGGAAATTCTCAGGCCGTTTTGAGGACAGTGAAAACAGCGGTACACAGATAAGTAAATTGTGTGAAAAATACTGTTTTTTTACACATGAAACATGAACACGTTATATTGCACACTGTAAACACAATCAAAGCTTAAAAAAAAACACGAAAAACGGGACCTTTAAGATTTCTGTACCTCTGTAGAACTTCATCAGTTTAGAACTTGTAAAAAAGTACATCATAACCAACTGAAAAACTGATTCATACACTACATTCATACTACATTCTTTGTCTAAGCTCACACATACAGTCTGGCTCATCTTACCCCACTTTTTGGAGGAGAAGATGCTTCACACAACATAAGGCTAATGTTAGGATTTTCTGTTTAGTTGTCAAATCATAGCTTATGAGAACACCAGATAAACTTTAATGTGTCTGTTAAAAGTTTAAAAAGTTTAATCAAATCCTTTGGACATGAATTTATCTCATTTGGAAAAGGATTGATAATATTTTTTATACATTTCTAACCATTCCTTCAAATACAGACTACAACCACCATAAGTAATGTTAACCACAGACCTTATTTTATCCACACACACAAAAAAAAACATTCCAGAAGGAACCCCAGCCTCTTGCAGGTTGGTTTACAAATGGATGACATGATTGAGCATACTATCATACTACTTACAATACAGCTGTACTTAAACGAAAATAATATTTCTTAATATAGTATTCTATTGTAAACGCATCGATTTAAAGTTGACATGCTCCCCAGTCTTACCACAAGGGGGCAGTGTTTAACTGAAACTGGTGTACTGTCGCTACACATTTTGGCATCAGACAGATACTTTCCACTGAACTTTGGGATTACAGTTTGTAGTTTACTTCGAGACAGACACACACTGTGACTTGACACAGGACTAAGGAGTGCTAAAGACTGAATGAGGTCCTTAACAGCAGGTCTGTGCCAGTGAGGACAGGGCATCTGTTACAGGGAGCCTGAGCTCACATCACTCCTGCTCTCACATGACCTGTGATCATTCTCAACAGCTGCTGTTTCTAGACCTCACTGGAATCACAATGGCTTTTCAACATGCAGTGGAAATTAATGAATTGATCATTATTGTTATTAGATTGTATAATGCCTCTGTGTTCAGTCATATTACAATCTGTGTAAATGGCTGTGTTGATCACCATACCATATTGATCTGGGTTATTCCTGAAATGAGCTTTTAGCATGTTGCTCTTCTGGTTTGGATGGTTGCTAGGCTGATTAGCTGCAGTTTTGTCATCCGCCAGGTGAAAATCATAACTTTTTTTTCTTTAAAAAGTATCATTCCACTAAAGGCCGCTACATACTCCGCAAGAACAGAGAAAAAAGTTCTCGCTCCCAGGGCTGCCCTGGTTTGGGAGTTCTCGCAGCTCGTTCTCGACACATCGTCTGAGCAGAACTTTTTTTCTTGTGGGTGTCCGAGAACTATTGTGTGATTGGTCAGAATTTTAAAGTGAGCGGGGTTAATGCGGAGAAACGGAGATGTTCGGCACCTGCTTTTCTCGTGAAGAATGGAATGTCCTGACCAGAACAAACTTTGTTCTTGTTCTTGCCACCTCAAAAACAAACAAATTTCTTTGTTCTTGCAAAGAATGTTCCAAGCTTAAGAGTTGCTGCTGCATGTTTTGAAGTATCATTCATCTCTGAAGCACAAATCATTGAGTTGCATGCTGAAATATAATACTTGGTGTGAGAAACAAACCATGAGTATGACTCAAGATGCACCATATATCAGTACCACATGTACCTATATTTTTAGCTCATATTAGTGATTTAGATTTTTTTTTATTATCTGTATTGGTTGATATTGAATATTTATTTGGGCATGCTTAATTGCTCTATTTTTACATTTTAGATGACATTTGCTGTCATCTAACACTCACTTGCCTTTAATATATAGAAACGCTGATCATTTAATTACTAACACTGTTAAGTGCAATCTTTAGCAAATCTCAAAATGAATATCCATTTTCATTCTGTACATTATAATGTTGTGATGTCTAAATTCAATCATAGCATTTTAAATGATTTTTTAAAATTCCAATTGAAATTTATTTCAATAAAATTATATTGAGTTTTAATATCAGCCTTTTTATTGGTTATCTACCATAAAAATAATTTTCAGCCTATCAGCTTTTAAAAGTTGGCATGAAACACAAGTTGTGCTATTCTTTCATTCCCTGTTGTGACGTATATCCGAGTGAAACGGCTTCTCAACCAAAAAAAAGTAAGGCGTGACTTGATTTTGTCCTGTGGGAATTTATCTGATGGTTTTGGTTTGTTATTGGTGGATCTCATGTGAGTGACAGGTTATCCCGCCCTCGCACCTGTAAACACGTCATCAGAGGAGAGGAGAGGAGAGGAGGAGAATAGAATAGAATGTCGCTGCAGAGGGAGTTATTTTGATAAAAGATTACAAGGCACATGAATGTACGGTAGTGATGCGCAGATCGTGGTTGTATCCGTGGACACTGTGGATAATTTGCGGGTCGGGTGGGCCAATTAAAGAAAATAACATTCCAATTAGAGATGCACCAATACTACATTTCTCTACCAATAGGTGATATATATGTATATGATATTCAGAATGATATCTGTCGATACCAATTGTTTGGTTTTTGGTTTTATCTCTCCCAAATAATGCTGCAAACTATGCGGGGAACAATCTCATTTGGTACACTATAATATTAGAGGTTAAAATTGACAACTGAGGTATTATATTCAACTGCTATTTATTTTCAGATATAGTAATTACACTCAAGTAAAAACTGAAGTGTTTGTATACAACAACTCAGTTGAACATTTTTATAAGCACTTGTCTTCATGGCACATTTATTCAAACATGCATGTATAATTACCAGTAAATAAACTCATCTATAGTGTTTATTTATGTATATATAATATTAAACACACACACCGATCAGGCTTAACATTATGACCAGTGAAGTGAATAACCTTATCTCTTCATCACGGCACCTGTTAGTGGGTGGGATATATTAGGCAGCAAGTGAACATTTTGTCCTCAAAGTTGCTGTGTTAGAAGCAGGAAAAATGGGCAAGCGTAAGGATTTGAGCAAGTTTGACAAGGGCCAAATTGTGATTAGAAAACACAGTGCATCGCAGTTTGTTGCGTATGGGGCCGCATAGCCGCAGACCAGTCAGGGTGCCCATGCTGACCCCTGTCCACTGCCGAAAGCACCAAAAGGGGGCACGTGAGCATCACAACTGGACCACGGAGCAATGGAAGAAGGTGGCCTGGTCTGATGAATCACGTTTTATTTTACATCACATGGATGGCCGGGTGAGTGTGTCTTACCTGGGGAACACATGGCACCAGGATGCACTATGGGAAGATGTGAAGCCGGCGGAGGCAGTGTGATGCTTTGGGCAATTTTCTGCTGGGAAACCTTGGGTCCTGCCATCCATGTGGATGTTACATTGACACACACACCACCTACCTAAGCATTGTTGCAGACCATGTACACCCTTTCATGGAAACGGTATTCCCTGGTGGCTGTGGCCTCTTTCAGCTGGATAATGCGCCCCGCCACAAAGCTAAAATGCTTCAGGAATGGTTTGAGGGGTGTTGACTTGGCCTCCAGATTCCCCAGATCTCAATCAAATCGAGCATCTGTGGGAATGTGCTGAACAAACAAAGTCCGATCCATGCAGGCCCCACCTCGCAATTTACTGATGCTAACATCTTGGTGCCAGATACCTCAGCACACCTTCAGGGGTCTAGTGGAGTCCATGCCCCGACCGTTCAGGGCTGTTTTGGCAGCAAAAGGGGACCAACACAATATTAGGAAGGTGGTCATAATGTTATGCCTAGTTGGTGTATATTATATATTATATAAATTATATTTGTACTCGATCTTTCAATATACCTTCTGATGTTCTGATGTTTTTTGCTGTAACTTCTAGTAAAGTAGAAGAGATTACCCACTTGAACTGAGGCGCTACAGCGATCTGTCAAGTCACATTTCAGAGCGTCAAAACAGCATTTACTGAATTTGACAGATTATGGGCCGCTGAATTGGTGCATCTCTAATTCCAATTAATTGTGGTTGGCTCATGGGTGGATGAGAGAAATCAATAATCTGTTAATTTTAATAAAGACACATAACTCTCATTTCAAAATCATTTATAATACATACTACAATATTCCATTAAAAACAAGAATTATCAATTCAACACTCTCCATTTGTACTATTGTTCAGCCAAAATATATAAATAAATAATGTCCCATCCCAAACTGACTGTATTGGTTGAGGTTGGCAGAAGGCCGCCTCCAAGCTTTCTGATTGGCTAAGCCCCAGGCTGCAGTCGGATTAATTTTTTTACATTTACAGCTGTCACAGAGTGAAGTGTGAAATATTTTTTTTTTTCCTTTTTTTTTTCCCTCAGGACACCCATTTCAGTGATATCTGTCAGGCAGCAGTATAGGGACATTTTATGCTTGGTATTAAACCGCTTACAGCAGCTTTAAAGATCGCTCTCACTCACAGAGGGATCTTTAGAAGTATTTAACGGAAATTGAAGAGATTTTTTTTCTCTGTTCTTCCCTCACTCACTCTATCTCAAAGCAATTTCAGTATATAAAAGTTCTGCTAAAACTAATTTACTGGCACTCCAGTATAGTGTTTGTCTTCTATTACATAAAGCCTGATTAAAGGTTTTTCTCTTTTCTTGTTACAACAGTGTATCACAGCCCTCACCTTCAAATTGATTCTTAAAAATCAATCTGTCAGAGTCTACAGTAATATCTCCCTCTGTAATTTAATTTTAGTGTGAAGGGGGACGATGCTTTTCACAATCAGCACGCTTGCAGGACATGTTTTTACCTCCACACATTAAAAATTGCTTTGCCAATGATCTTGCATGTAAACTTGGCAAATCAAATACAATCTTAAAAATCATTGCACAAGATAACACTTTCCTGTATTTTGTTTTGAACACATATTTATAATAATAATACAATACTTAAAGATGCATAACACACAGTGCTTTACTAATGGTAATTTAAAAAAATGCAAATAAAGACATGAAAAGCAAGATATACGATCAGGCAAACCGATTAAAACAAAAACAAATTACTCCATAAACTGTAAGATCCAAAACAAACAAGATCCAAACGAGAGTCGCAGTACAGACCAGCAGCAGGAGTCAGATTTCATTTATCATGAGAGTAAGGAGCTGACTGACAAGTCCAGATAGAAATTTGTTGCCCTCTCTCAATAGAAAAGTGCCCAAGGATCATTGCTCAAAAAAATTTGCCCTGTGTATCATCACCTTAAAGCGCAAGTAAAATGCGCGTGGCCATTCATAATGGTGCTTGTCATTGGCGCCAAGCAGAGTGAGTGTTTTCAGTTCATTCCTATGGAAGCTTTCGAATTAACGAGTGCAAAACTCTCCCAGTGATACCGGTATTGCCATTCGTTGGCACACGTCAATTAATTAGTGGTAAAATTTCCTCACCGTCACATCCCTAATAGACACAGTGCATCTTTTCACCTGTGCATATTAGACCCACTGAATCTATTAAATGCATTAAAGGTCCCATGGCATGAAATTTTCATTTTATGAGGTATTTCAACATTAATATGAGTTCCCCTAGCCTGAATATTGTCCCCAAGTGGATAGAAATGTTGATCGGTGTAAAACCGAGTTCTGGCTGTCTCTCTCTGCCTTTGAGAAAATGACAGGCCCGACTAGCCAATCCTGAAGGCTCCTGGTTTGACGTCCAAGCAGGAACGGTTTCCTCCCTTTCCTCCGCCCAGAGAATCTGGCACGCCCATGCAAACGCTCGAGAGATCATTAACGTTACTTGTGAACGAGTGAACACTGGCAGTTTCTCAGTGTTTGGATGTACAAATGAAAACAGAAGTCTTTCTTCAGTTCCTTCTGATCTGTGATCAGTGATTTCTGATGTGTAGCTAATTATTTATTATTTGTGGACACGCAGCGGCTTCTCTCTCTCCCGACAGAACGGTGTTTTCGTGTTTTCTATCTTGAGAGTCAGTGTTTTTGTACGTCCTCGTCGCGTCTATCTGTTCTTAAATGTGCATACAGTCTTTTCTGTTTAACATCAGCAGTCACATCTTTAGAGATAAACTTCACACACGCCGAAGCTCGGCCTCCAACATCCCCGACCCCCAGTACTGCATCTGGCCCACAGCGGAGGCACCAAACGCGGCGTGAGATTAAGCAGAAGGAGGGTAAGCGTGAGGGTATCTGGGCTAGGCTAGCCAGCTTTCCCCACAATAAACTGGATTACATTCGATTACAGCTGTTGTGTCTTTGTTTGCGCTGTGTAAGTTACTCAATGCGCGTCAACGACGCTATTCATATGTTTGGAACATATCTAGAAATAATGCTATATTCAACACTTACTAACTCGTTCATCTCGCTGTAATGATACATTGCATGTGTTACAAAGTTGGTAGAATAATGATGAAGAGGACTCGGTGTGACTGGGACTCGTGTTTATTCAGAACTCTCAGATACAAACACAATAAACTCGCGCTGACTGACAGCGCTCTCATAACTCAGTAGTTACTATAAATAACTTTGTTAGCAATCGCTTCGTCTCCGTGATGTCCGGTTCGCGAACGAATCATTCTTTTGAATCGGTTCTTTTTAGTGAACCGAACCAGTTCACCAAATCGGACTGAATCGTTCTGAACGGTTCGCGTCTCGAGTCAGCGCTGATCCATAATTTACTAAAGTTACTAACTTTCTGACATGAGTGACAGTCCCTCCGACTAGAAATAAACTAATAACCTGAAGTATATGCTAGTAACTACAACAGTTCACCCTGAACTGAGACATGCTGAGAGAACTGATGAGAAGTGAACACAGGTCCATCCGTCTCTCTGGCAGACTCGTGCCTGCTCGTGCCTCGTTAAACCACGCCCCCTCCGCTCATTTAAAATGCAAAGATGTCAGCCAATCACAACAGTGGGCTTTTTTACTGAAGTCTCACAGCAGACACGCCTCTTGAAGCAGGGCATTCAGCCACAGGGCAAACAGCAGTATAGAAAAAATGCCTTTTATTTCTAAATTATGACATTTTATGATGTAAAAATCATACTAATAATATAAGTACACCTCAGGAAACACTATAAAATAATAGAAAAATGCCATGCCATGGGACCTTTAAAAATTTACTTGTATGTTTTTAGTGCAATACAAATATACTGTAAATATACTAATGTCAAGTGCATTTTTAATACATTTAATAGTATGTCTTTATCACCTGGGTGGGCAGACTTTCACAGCTTTGGAGCCTTCATTGCAAAGCCTTTTTCACCTTATGTTTTCTATCTGGATCTGGGAACAGACAACAATTAATAAGATCTAAGACATCTGACTTTATCATAAGGTCTTAAAAGTTCTGCAGTATAGCAATTGTATGATCTTAAAATCAATCCTAAAATGAACTGATAACCAAAGTAAAGAAGCTCAAACTTGAATATATATAATAATAAAAATAAAAAATAATTAAAAAAAATATATATACACACACACACACACACACACACACACACACACACACATATACATACTGTGTGTATATATATACAGTGAGGAAAATAAGTATTTGAACACCCTGCTATTTTGCAAGTTCTCCCACTTAAAGCATGGAGGGGTCTGAAATTGTCATTGTAGGTGCATGTCCACTGTGAGAGACATAATCTACAAAAAAAATCCAGAAATCACAATGTATGATTTTTTAACTATTTATTTGTATGATACAGCTGCAAATAAGTATTTGAACACCTGTCTATCAGCTAGAATTCTGACCCTCAAATACCTGTTAGTCTGCCTTTTAAAATGTCCACCTCCACTCCATTTATTATCCTAAATTAGATGCACCTGTTTGAGGTCGTTAGCTGCATAAAGACACCTGTCCACCCCATACAATCAGTAAGAATCCAACTACTAACATGGCCAAGACCAAAGAGCTGTCCAAAGACACTAGAGACAAAAATTGTACACCTCCACAAGGCTGGAAAGGGGTACGGGGAAATTGCCAAGCAGCTTGGTGAAAAAAGGTCCACTGTTGGAGCAATCATTAGAAAATGGAAGAAGCTAAACATGACTGTCAATCTCCCTCGGACTGGGGCTCCATGCAAGATCTCACCTCGTGGGGTCTCAATGATCCTAAGAAAGGTGAGAAATCAGCCCAGAACTACACGGGAGGAGCTGGTCAATGACCTGAAAAGAGCTGGGACCACCGTTTCCAAGGTTACTGTTGGTAATACACTAAGACGTCATGGTTTGAAATCATGCATGGCACGGAAGGTTCCCCTGCTTAAACCAGCACATGTCCAGGCCCGTCTTAAGTTTGCCAATGACCATTTGGATGATCCAGAGGAGTCATGGGAGAAAGTCATGTGGTCAGATGAGACCAAAATATAACTTTTTGGTCATAATTCCACTAAACGTGTTTGGAGGAAGAAGAATGATGAGTACCATACCAAGAAAACCATCCCTACTGTGAAGCATGGGGGTGGTAGCATCATGCTTTGGGGGTATTTTTCTGCACATGGGACAGGGCGACTGCACTGTATTAAGGAGAGGATGACCGGGGCCATGTATTGCAAGATTTTGGGGAACAACCTCCTTCCCTCAGTTAGAGCATTGAAGATGGGTCGAGGCTGGGTCTTCCAACATGACAATGACCCGAAGCACACAGCCAGGATAACCAAGGAGTGGCTCTGTAAGAAGCATATCAAGGTTCTGGCGTGGCCTAGCGAGTCTCCAGACCTAAACCAAATAGAGTATCTTTGGAGGGAGCTAGGGATGGGCGATATGGACTTAAAAATTTATCCCGATATTTTCTAGTATTTATTGCGATAACGATATCAATGACGATAAATGTAGTATCATTCCCCATGTTTTTGGATACAAGTGAGAGCTGCATGCATTCTGCATGCAGACTCAGAAAAACAAATGATCTTACTTAAAACGTACCTGTCATCAAATAGGCTCCTATAATACATACTATATATACATTTATTTTTTTTATGTAAAATTCCACACCAGCCTTTTCAGAAATGGAAAAGTTGCAGATATAATTGTCTTCTGTAAAAGTGCAGGTAATGTTTAAATAGTGAAACTGTGCTGAAAAACATCACACAATACAAACAATAATAATTCAAATCAATGACAAGTTTTAAATGTAAACCGATTCTGTATTTATTCATACACTCATGGTGCAAACAGTGGTAAAAATAGCAGAAACAGCAAAAGTAATTATCCCAACCATGTCTTCAGATTACAAAAAAGTTACAAATAAGGATTTAATTATAGAACTTCAGTCATTTGAGTTGATAAAATAATACCACAAATTCTTTAACTAATAAAAATAAACTGCACTAAGGATTAATGAGCTTCTGGGTTCATGAATATTAATCACGTTGTCAGCGCTCATTCAAACTGATTTGCTGAAATCAAAACAGGCACAGCCTATGAGATTCCCGTTTGGTTTGTGCATTCGTCTCTTCCTGTTCACGAAAGGCTGAATAATTCCAAATAAACACCTTTATTTTACAGGAAAATACAACAAAGGATATTGATTACATGTAGCACGTCAATTCTGTGTTGTGTAAGACTCTCTCGCTCTCTCTTTGAGTGTGTGTGTAACACTGAGCGCTCTCAGTCGCGCGCCTCACACTAGTGTTTATTGTGCGTCAAATACACTGCGCGCATTCATTGAGATGAACTGAAATAGTGTGCTTTACCGATCGATTGAGACGGAGCGAATCTCTTAAGCGGTCAGTCCAAGTGCTCAGCGAGTGAAAATACATCTGTATGTACAGGTTCAGATTGCCCTCAGGTAGCCCCTCGTTTAGCTATGAACTCTTCCGCAGCTCTGCACGTGAGATGCGGATTCAGTGCCGCCGCTCCCATCACGCGCTCCGCGTAGGGCACCAAGTGCTGCGGGGAGCACCACAAGAAAAGTTCATATATACTAAGTGACGAACGCAGCCACCACGGCCATCATAAAGTAATAACGCTTAGGGCATCAAAGCGGCCAGCGACGGCACTGTGCGGATGGGTCGCACCATCAACTAGGCTTTATCGTTATTATCGCGGGAAGACAAATTCTTATCGTGGGGATAATTTTTACCGGTATATCGCAAACGATAAGATATCGCCCATCCCTAATCAAACTCCGTGTTTCTCAGCGACAGGCCAGAAACTGATCTAGAGAAGATCTGTGTGGAGGAGTGGGCCAAAATCCCTCCTGCAGTGTGTGCAAACATTGGTGAAAAACTACAGGAAACGTTTGACCTCTGTAATTGCAAACAAAGGCTACTGTACCAAATATTAACATTGATTTTCTCAGGTGTTCAAATACTTTATTTGCAGCTGTATCATACAAATAAATAGTTAAAAAATCATACATTGTGATTTCTGGATTTTTTTTTTGATTATGTTTCTCACAGTGGACATGCACCTACGATGACAATTTCAGACCCCTCCATGATTTCTAAGTGGGAGAACTTGCAAAACTGCAGGGTGTTCAAATACTTATTTTCCTCACTATATATATATAATATATATATATATATATATATATATATATATATATATATATATATATATATATATATATATATATATATATATATATATATATATATATATATATATATATATATATATATATCAGTGTTTCCCCTAGGTTTACAGCTTTGGGGGGGGGGGACCTCCCGAAACTACCAGTGTCGCGGAGCGGGAGTGTTACGGATACGTGGTGTTGCCATAGACAATAAATTAATTAATTTGGAAAATAAATATAAACAATATATATACTATATTTCAGGGCTCAATGCTAAGGATATTTTTCAGGGGTTCAAATTTTTACTTGCCCTGTCAGAATTTTCACTGACCCCACCACAAAAAAAAGACAAATAAAATAAAATAGGCCTAGTATTGTTTTTGAGCCATATAAGCTTAATAAATAAGGTTATGACTCTAAAAACTAAAATCCTAACTCATATATATTTTTTTATATTGTTAAAGACCGTCAGTAATAAAATAAGAACAAATAATCAAATTATGAGCAAAAGCACAAATAAATAAAGCAGAACAAACATATACAAATTAAATAAACAGTTATTTTCATGTAGGTCTAAACTAGATTGTCAGGTACAAAAATAGTAATCAAATGTAAAATATCACTGCATAGTCTGCATAAAATGATATGCCACTGCATATAAATACAGATTAACCCTTATTAAAAGTTATTCAGTCAAGAGCAGTGAGTTAATTTTTTTTGTCTTTTGTTATCTCAATATTTATATAGCCAATGACGATATTTTCCGGCTTTCCATGTTTTCACTGTTATACGGTAGGGGGCGCTGTAGCGCATTTGCTGCACGAGAACAGAATCTCCTGATCAAAACACTGCCGAAGAAGCAACGTGCGAAATCATGTGTAAGCAGATGCATATGTAAAATAACGCGATCATCACCATTAAACAGCATATAAATCAAAACTGCCTAATGTTATTGAATGAAATGTCAACCCAGGACGAATTATAGGACTGTCAAGCTTTGGGGTGTTGATGGACTCCATCTACAACATCTGTGTTTTGTTCATCGTTCAGACGTAACGTTAGTCTTTTACAAAAACGTAATTTTTTTCAGCTTTATGCTCAAAATGTTGCTTTTTCATGAAACTTGCAACATTCAAGTGTTGATTAAAAAAATAATATATGAAGCTGGAATAAAACAGTGGGTCTGTTCTTTCTTTGATATATTGCATGTTTAGATATTCTGTGGACCATTAAAACTTGTGAAAATGACCATAAATGCTGGCGGTGACTGGCAAATTTCATGTTTACGTTCATTTAAAAGACCTAACCGACTATGTTTACGATGATACTCAACAAGACAGTCATTTTGATATAATTTTGTGTGAATATTTGCGCACTGAGACGCGTGGCCGTGCGTGTGTGTGTGTGTGTGTGTGGTGTGTTGCTGCCCTTCGCGACGAGCAAACTGAGAGACACACTTTCTCGTCTATGAGCGCTTGAATATTTAAATTGGCAAGGCTTAAAAATGTGCAAATGATCAGTTTCCGTGAAGATGCAGCTTTGGCCCGAGTGTCTTTCACGCTGGCACTGAACCATCGGGCAATTCTTATTGTCGACCGTAATGACAAATATTTTTTGTCATTCATTCAGGGGGGGGGGGGGGGGTCGTTTTGGGAGGGCGGGGCGCCCCCCCAAAACAATGGTAGGGGAAAACTGTATATATATATATATATATATATATATATATATATATATATAAATATAAATATATATATATATATAATATATAATATAATATATAATATAAATATATATATATATATATATATATATATATATATATATATATATATATATATATATAATTAGTACTTTATCTAGTAAATGCATCTTGATTTAAGAATGTTTCAATATTTAGACTAGAAACAAGACAAAAATTACTAAGAGCATTTTTTCTACATTTTGTACTTTTTTTTGTTTTTGAAAGTAGTCTCATGCTAAAAAATTAAAATTAAGATACAATTTATACAAAACGAAATTCACTGTAAAGAAAAATTCACATTCTACAAAAAAAAAAACTTTCTACAAAACAAAACTCGATAAAACAAACTTTGATATTAAATAAAAAAAATAACAGGCTATATTTAAACATCAATATGAAGAAAAATATGTTTGACTGGTACTATATTAATAGCATCTGAGCAGACATTTGCGAATAAAAGCTTTATTGCTGTGACACTAGGCTCTTTTACAATAAACACGTTATAATCTGTCTTTTTGCGTTTGGTAATCACAGATGCTAACAGAATAAACTTGGCCTACCTTCCAATCAGCCCTGAATCCTTTACTCTGAATAGAACATGAATAGCTTTCATGAGGTGAATTATTCCTCAGCGTGTCTGAAAAACGATGTAGCTGAAGTAACGTTACAGCGCTTCACTAGATGTTTGTATGAGTTGATGTGTGGGCGTTGACTCTGGATCGTCAGTATTTGAATCTCAATAGAACGCGCGATCCATGGGTGTGGTCGCATTAGCGGATAATGAAGTGGCTCGCGGGTGACTGACATCTACCTCTTTTCAGACAGATTACATAAACACAGAATATTTGTTTTCGATTTGGTTTACATTGTTTAAAACCTGACATTTCAGCGTTTCTTTAGACATATGTCTCATGTTTGTGAGACAAGTATTCACTAAGCAAGAGTTCCTTTTCTGAAGACTATCTGAATGAACGTCTTTGAGAGAGAGGCTGCAAATTGCGCATCATGTTTGTTTTCTTTATTTTGCAAAAAGCAATACATTTTGTTTTAATTGTGACTGTACATAAAAAAATAGAAACTTAATAGATTATAATGATGTATAACACTTGCCTGAATGATTAAAAAAAACGACAGAGTTATTTGAGTCTCTTTGGCACTGATAAGAAAAAAAGCGCCGGCGCAACCGCCGACTCGAGGGGGTTAATACTTTAGGGTTATACATTATTAATATTGGAGGGTTTCTGTACTTTTGCTCAAATACTTGATTTGTACTTGACACCACTGTTCTCTAAAAAAAGTATCTTATTCATATTTTGATAGGGAACCAAGTAGTCTCAAAAAGAATCACACCAGGATGGGACACGGAAGCGGTAGTTGGTATGCAAGATGCTGATTAAAATTGGGATGTGCAAAATGTGCAAATAACATGTCTAAGCCTTGATTCAAACAAAGGTTAATAAAAGCAGTCTAAAACTAGCACTGTGCTGGTACTAGAAGCAGTACCAACTCCTCTCTATAATCAGTGAGGCCAGAGTTTTTTACTGCTCTCAGACAGCGCTAACAATAACCTTTTCACTTTACTCCACAGTCCATTAACTAGTGCTCCTTTCTACTAGTGACGTAGCCATTTTTTCCCCATTTAAAAAAAATGCATTTCTTAAAATAATGTAATCAAATTTCACAATAGTTATCAGGTTGGGTGTTTGTTTGACCTGCTCTATACATATGCATGTTTGTTGTTGCAGAAGGTGTGCACTAAATGCGGAATCGAGACTGCTGGCAGTCAAAAAAGGGCTCAATGGCTTTGCAAGATCTGCAGTGAACAGAGAGAGGTACAGTACCACAAATGTTTTAACTTCAAGCTAAATAATTTTTTCTAACTTGCTCAGATGTTAGAACTTGGATGAGGAATACCAATAATAGAATATGAAATATAGTACCAGAGGATTCCAACGGATCTAATTTCTATACTGATAGTCAAAGTCAACACAGTCTCAGACAGACCGCCTACAGTCTGCCCACGTTCTGACCATCTGATGCATATTGCAAACACTTTTTTTGGGTTGCACTGCAACTCAGGTCTCCAGGTGCACAGGTTTTTATCAGTCCACCAGGAAAGGTTTTAATTTTTTAATTTTTTATATAATTGATTAAATTGTATTGATTACAACTTGTAAACATGAACATGAATGTATTATGCAGTTTTTTTAAAAAGACATTTAGGGGCAGATTTACTAACAGCTTGCGCCAGCGCCCTCTTTTGGTGTTATATAACTACTGTCAGGATTTACTAAAGACACGCAGTGAAAACTTAGCGCTGAAAAGGTGTGGACAAGGTTATTTTTGCGGCTGACCTTATTGCATATGCATTTGTAGGAGTTTTCCTTTCAGACGCAAAATTTATAAGAAGAGATTAAATGAATCACGCAAGGTGATTTACTAAGGCTTGCTTTTGTCAATTTACTGGTATTTGCACCATGATTTATCGCCCAAAAAGTATGTCTTGAACCGGACGCTAACTGGTAGATTGCATGAGTCATTATGGAAATGATCCGGCTGTGTCTGTTTAATTTGTGTGTTGGCAGTAAATCACTCGCAGAACATTCCACTCCCATCTGCACTTTTTTGGAATTGCGCTCTCACACTCTCAAATCTGGCCCTTAACCTTTTTGGAATAAAGAGTTCTATATAGAACCTTAGGGTTCTATATAGAACACCATTGAACCTCTTTTTTTCTTGGAGTGCACCGGGTTGTTATTATGAGAGCATGTGAGGAAAAACAAATCACTTTGTGACTTCAAATCCATTGAAATTTCAGTCAAATGGTACTCTCTAAGGGCGTTTTCATACCTGACAGTCCGCACCAAGGTCCGAACCAAAGTTCATGTTTTGATACATTTTATACATTTGGTTAGTTTTGGTTTGGTTTGGTTTCACATTGCAATTATGCAAGCGCGCTTAAGAACTTTACAATCGTCATCATCATCTTGACATTGATTGGTTTGTAAACGGACGTGCGTCTGACATCAGCGTCTTTGATGATAATGAATGACCAGACGCATATCGTTGCCACTAGTGAACAGTGCACATTGCTTGACTATTTCTTTTCGTTTTGAATTGTTTTGTTTAAAAGTGGACATTTCAAGCTTTCTATACAAATATTTCTCATGTCTGTGAGGCAAGTAGCTTGCTGAGTTTCAGTTTATTTACGAGACACGTTCAAGAGCAATGCAAGTGATCGCTGACGCCTCCATGTCATGATTGTTGTCTGTTATAGCCTATTTGCTTCTTATTTATTAAATCCAGGCAATTGGCTGATGAAACATTGATTAAAATTAAGATACAATTTATACAAAAGAAATTCACTTTAAAGAAAGGCTTTTCTGACCTTCTGTCTTCTGACATATTGCGCATCTTTTCACTTTTCATAATCAATATAGCCTAGATTAAATTTAAAAATAACATTTATAATATTTAAATGTAAACAGGAACTTCCTTTAAATGGTCTGAAAGTCCGCACCATACAGAAAGTGCTTTCACACTAGAAACAAACCGAACCGAACCTTTGTTCAGTTTGATCTGGACCTGGACTTGGACTACCTCTTTTCTTTGGACCAAATTTCGTCTGACCAAACAAGATAGGGGTGAAAGGACCCTAAGTAGGAAGTTTTTTTCCAGAATAACTTACACTTATACATTTTACATCATTCAGTTATATATATTAGGGGTGTAACGGTTCGCGTATTCGTACCGAACGGTTCACGGGGTGAGTTCCAAATGGAATCAGTATTCCCTATTTGATCATCCATATGTGAGCAGGACACGCGTGTGCCATGCCGTATGTAGCAGTTTGGAATGCACTTGGCAAAGGGAGCGGAGTAATTTCCTCATTATCTTCAGCTGGGATTTTCCTGTGACAACGCAGCGCCG
>NC_137100.1:10817719-11040219 GCF_949357685.1 Gobio gobio | reverse complement strand
GACGTCATCAGCGACTAGTCAACGTCGGCTCGACTTTCATCACATAAATGTCGACTTGAAAAAATCGGAAGTCGTTCAACCCCTAGTCTCTATGAAACATTAACGACGTTACATTACAGTATTCAACATTTATTAGGCTTTAAAAAATATCAAGTTTAAATTTAATTGAACTTTAAAACAATCTTTACATAAACCCATTATAATAAATGTTATATTTACCCATGGTCTTCCCTGTTAGACAGAAATTGAATAAAGTTATCAAAACCTTTCTTAACTGCATAAATAATAAATGAAATATAGATTAATCATCATTAAAGCTAAAAAATGTTCTGTTCCCGTTGTTCTTTGATGAACATTAATGACAGACATCATCAGTGCTGCAGTCACTTTTAGATCGGCCGCTGCCGAACATGACGTGGATCTGACGCACTGTCCCGTGCATCTCATTTTCTCACAAGTTCATTTAAGAAGTTATAATATGAGAATACTCGTCAAAACTGGCAAAATTCTCTGTGTTGTTACTCGTCAAAACTGGCAAAATTCTCTGTGTTGTTGTTATTTTTTGTTCAAGAGCGAAAGAGAACTCGATGTGTGCACAAGACTGGCGCACTGTGTGTGTGTGTGTGTGTCAGGGTGTCTCTTAATTAGCTCCATTGCTTCCTAGGTGGTGAATCAGTATATCGTGTACATGAATGTGGCCGACTCCCTGATCAGTGCCCTGACTACTGAACTAGGGAGCGGATTGAGACGCACCCACACAGACAGGACATTGACATACAGCGCGTTCTTTTGTGTCTTGTCACACTTGGATTGTTTTAAAGCATTTACATGAATAAGAGCGTGATCATATAATGTAACGCTGGGCAAAAATGGATATAAAAACGGACGATGCGTTAATTGCGTTAAATATTTTTAATGCGTTAAACTGAAAAAATTAATCGCCCGCGTCAGCGCGTTAATTTGCCCAGCACTAATATATACCTTTTGAGGCCTATTACACAATTTTTTGTTCCTACGTCATGGACACTTTCAGCAGCAGAACAACAAAAGTGAAAATGATGGTTGACAAAGGGTATGACACCAATAATGAGATAAGTAATGAGTAGTCACAGTAAGGTGAATCAGGCCGTATTGTTTATGGTCAGACTGATGATGTACTATTGGACATTAATAAGAAAAATCTCATCTCTTTTCAGAAGGCTAGTGCTTCGCCTTCAAGCTTGTGGAGATTAAATTGCTGCCTCTCTGTTGATTGGGGTTTGTGTGTGTGTGTGTGTGTGGGTCATCATGAAAAGGAGATGAAAGAAGAATCATTTAGCCTTCCAACCTCAGACAGTTCAAAACCACAGGCAGACTGTAATGCAGCCTGAAACATTTAGTATGATCATGTTGAGTACATTGAAAATCAATAAATGCAAATACTGTAGCTGATTCAGGTTTAAATTGTGCTCCAAGTATAGAACCACAATGCACTTGAATGGGCATTTCCTCTGTCAGATGCTTTAAAGGGAAGAGTGATACTATAGTGCAGTTTTCACAAATATTGAATTCTCTAAAGATTTTCCTTCATACGGGACCATGAAAACAAAATGTGCAGTTCATTTTCAGCTCAACAAAACTGGATTTTTTTTGATGCACCGCTGTGAATAAAATGGGCCCCATTTCCAACTAAGAGCTGCAAAAAGTGATTGAGGCTCCATGAGCAAGACAGCTGCTGGCAAACTGTCTTATCACCGGTTAGGCAGATAATAGAGGTTTGTTGTCAAAATGATTATTTCTTACTGGATTTGGTGACAGTTGTGACACTTTTCACTGCTCTTCTTGTTAGAGGAGTGCTCTAGGTTTGCAATTGAAACATCCTTAACTTTTCTTTATAATTTTTTGACATGACATCTTCCTGTTCCATGTCAGCTCAGGCTTCACTTGCGTTTTCACTCTTTGCTTTTATAAATTCTGACTGTACTGGTATTTTAGTAGTGATTGTGCATGTTATATCTCAACCTAAAATACTCACCCTCATGTCATTCCAAGCCTGTATGAGTTTCTTATTCAGAACAAAATGTTTCAACTGTTTTTGTCTGTACAGTAAAAGTCAGTGGGATCCAAAACACTGGACCCCATTGAGATAAAAAAAAATGAATAATAATCAATTAATTAACCAAACTTAATCAACAAAATTTTTTGTTTACAAACATTTACATAACACATAATGCAGTTTATATAATAACTTAATGATATGATGTTTCAACTCTAATTTAAACATTTAATCTGTGGCTGTAATAACTTGTTTTTGTAAAATATTTATTCAGACACATTTAAATAATAAAGACATCACTAACACCACTAATGAATATGTAATATAGTGCATATGTTTTGCACATTCTCCTCTTAATAGTTTTATTTTCTAGTCTATCCATGGTTGAAACATTTATTGAGTGATTACATGAGACATTTTTAACACTATACCTTCTGATGTTCTTTCATGTCTATTTTGTGCTTTTACTAGTAGTAAAGAGGAAAAGATGATCAGTTCACGCTTGAACTGAGACTGTTATAGCGATAACAGCTAGATAACTTTAGTGAATTATATTAATATATTTAAATTCATTTTATTTTATTAATATGTTAAATAAAAAAAGTTACATACAGGGATTCATGGATGCCTAATGTATGACTCATTATTATGGATGCGCAAACAAACCATGTATGTGCGCTCTCGGCTCACTGACCGTTATAACATCATATTTCTGCATGTGCACAGTTCAATATATTCGTGTAGTTGTCAAAATGAATGTACTGAGTGTTTTATAACGGATGCTCGTCGAAGAAACATGTTTTGGAGAAGCTTGTGAGGATCAGTGTTGTTTATGTACACATAGGCATCAGATGCTCCAAAATAGACATGATTTCTTGGTCTGACAGAGGAACATGATTCGGAGAGGAGGCGGACCTTGGAGTAAAAAAGGCTGAGAACCACTGATGTAAACCCATTCTAGGAGACCTCCAAAACTAAATTAGGTTAGTCCTAACATCCACAAAGCTGACATGTTTACTTGTAGATTATTGTGTGCACAAAGTAGACACCAACACAGTCAGGCAAAAGCGCTAATGGAATGTCGCTGTTTCAGTCAATGATTTTGGTGCTAAAAAAACATTATGGTCCAAAAAAATTCTGATTCCCCCTGAGGCCCCTCAATAGACAGCATTTTGATTAACACTTTCAATGGGCTTACCATTGGCCGAAGCTGTTCATGTGAGCACCACGACGCATGCGTATGATGCTGATGCAGGAGCTGGCCAACGTAAACTGCGTAGAAGACTGACACAGATGAGAAGAAATTGTTGAATAAAGTCATTATTTTTGTTTGTTTTTGCGCAAAAAAAGTATTCTCGCCGCTTCATAACATTTTAAGGTTGAACCGCTGTACGAATTATGTTTTTACTGCCTTGAACGTGTTAATTAAATTGCTGTCTATGGATAAGAGAGCTCTCGGATTTCATCAAAAATATCTTAATTTGTGTTCCTAAAGATGAATGAAGGTCTTACGGGTTTGGAACAGCATGAGGGTGGGTGAGTAATTAATGACAGATTACATTTTTGGGTGAACTAACCCTTTAAGAATTGTAACAAACCCATAACACAATATATTGATCAAACTCCTTCCATTAGTGCTATGGACAATGAATGTCGTTTGAAATCCTGTGGCTAACCTTTCCTAGCTAACTAGACAACTAAAATCTCAGACTTTAAATTGAGTGAGCAAAATCTGGAGAACAGAATAGAGACTTGAGAGTGGACCAGTAAGCAGCTGTGTAGCAATTACCCAGAACACCTTGGCAACCACATAGCAACGTGAACAAATCCTTCCAAACACCTTAGTATCCATGTAGTAGTCTCTTTGAAACCAGTTTTGCATCGACACCATGCACATTAT
This sequence comes from Gobio gobio, assembly GCF_949357685.1. NCBI lineage: Eukaryota > Metazoa > Chordata > Actinopteri > Cypriniformes > Gobionidae > Gobio > Gobio gobio. The sequence continues at coordinate 11,036,284 of NC_137100.1, read as the reverse complement.
CGTCATGTTATTTTCTACTGCAAATAAGAGCAGAATTAGAAAGTTGCTTTCTGTGTTTCATTTGTAAGAAGGCAAACTGATCTGGCGCTCTCCATGTATGTTTCCATTAGATTCTGAAAAGGTCAAAGAAAAATCCACTTAAAGAAGTAATGAAATGTGTGTTTTGGGGTTTGAAAGGATTTGTGTCTTTTCCAACTGCGCAGTCACATAAGTCAATAGTTTTATCCAATATAAAGCCTGTTCTCTGTTAACAAGTTTTTGCAAGAGCTTCTGTGCATAAAGCTTAAAAAATATTGAAGTAATGTACAGGATAAAGGAAGGAATTAAAGCATGGGTCTTCAACCAGGCGTCCGCAGCGGTACTGCAAGGGGTCCACCAATTAATGTTTTAATAACAAAAATATTTTTTTTAATGAAAAAAATTATAACATGGGGAAAAACATCACCAAGTCAAATTCAAATATAAGCACCCTGAAACGAAAGCATAGCACCTTCGGTTGATACTACAATATTATTGGCGAAACAGATTTGGCAAACCTTGCGTTTGAGTTTGCGCTCTAGAGAACGTGAAATATTTCTTTTCACAGCGTGTTTTGCAGCGGTGAAAGATTTAGCCAATCATAAGCTATGTTTCCATCCACCTATTTTTATGTGCATTTTGGGATATCACATCAAAAAAATGCTGAATGGAAAATTATTATATATGGTGGTGGCTTCTCCTGTGTTTCTTAGTGATTTTTTTTTTTTTTTTTTTAGCGGTAGTTTATCAGGAAGTGACAATTATGTTTTCGTCGACTCACTGGATGGAAACGGTGCTTTATTCGCAAATGTTTTATGCGATATTGCAATTTTGTGCATTAGTTACATTCGCAACTTTGGATGGAAATATAGCTATAGACATGCTTGAGTTCTGCTCGCTTTCGGGAATTCTCTCATTAACAAAAACACGATGTAAGTAAGATATTCATTATTCAGTGTAGACCACAACTGATTTTGATGGAACGCTGTGAGATCGCGAACGGAGATGAGTGACAGTTAATTGTGATTGTAAAGTGAGCGCTCTTTCGTGCTTTCGAGGCTAAATAGCTATAATCCATGGAATAAAAGTATTGTTTTTCATGCTGCTAAGAGGAACGACGGCCAATTACACGCTGAAAAGTTTTGGAAGTGACGTCTACATATAAATGCATGAATCACTCGAAATTGCAATTGAAAGTGATAACTAGCACGGGACAAAAATATGACTTGTCAAAATAGATACGCGATGTAAATGCAGAATCATAGATTAAAAAATATTCGTATCAATATTATAGCCTAGTGATTTGATTCCTAATTATCCATCTCACAGTAAAATTAAAATGTTGTTTTAGTAAACTTGTAGCTAAGGTTCAGGTACATTTGTTTAACTGTTTATCTGATTAGTAAAATAAATGAATGACTGCAAATCAATGAAAATAATTTACAACAACTGCAAACAACTAATGAATTGTGATTTTTTTTATTTTTTATTGCAGCATGTGGTTTATGATGAATGAATCTTAATTTAACAATGGCAAGTAATATACAGACAGTGATGCATGTGCAACAATAATGTTCTTAGGTCTTAACATAATATATATTATTCTTAAACATAATCTAGTTAGTTTCTAATAATATCGAAGGCTATATGCTTAATATGTAGCCCTGTTTGACAAATTTTGTATCAGGGGTCCCTGCTCAATGTCTCTATCGCCCTAAGGGGTCTTTGCCCTGAAAAACGTTGAAGACACCTTGAATTAAAGGAATGCATGCATTCCTCACCCTTGTGTTGTTGTATTCTAAACATGTATGTCACTTTTGGGTTACACTTTATTTCGATGGTCCACTTTAGACACTATACCAAAAGTAACTTTGCAACTACATGTCAACTAACTCTCATTATAGTATTAGTAGACTGTTAGGTTAGGGTTAGGAGTTAGGGATAGAATAATCTGTTTGGGAACCATCAAAAGTGTTATCAGATATTAAGCAGACAGGCTACTCAAATGACTGGTAGTTACTTCTAGTTAGCAGAATGTCTTAAGTAGGGATGGGCGATATCTTATCGTTTGCGATATACCGGTAAAAATTCTCCCCACGATAAGAATTTGTCTTCCCGCGATAATAACGATAAAGCCTAGTTGATGGCGCGACCCATCCGCACAGTGCTGCCGCTGGCCGCCTTGATGCCCAAAGCGTTATTACTTTATGTGTTATTACTTTATGATGGCCGTGGTGGCTGCGTTCATCACTTTGTATAGCTGAACGGGGGTTGGAGAGAGAATTTTTTTGTGGTGCCCCAAGCGCAGCACTCGGTGCCCTACACGCAGCGCGTGATGTGAGCGGCGGCACTGAATCCGCATCTCACGTGCAGAGCGAAAACAACTAAGGCGGAAGCTGCGGAAGAGTTAATAGCTAAACGAGGGGCTACCTGAGGGCAATCTGAACCTGAACATACAGATGTATTTTCACGCGCTGAGCACTTGGACTGAGCGCTTAAGAGATCTCAATCGATCGGTAAAGCAAACTATTTCAGTTCAACTCAATGAATGCGCAGTATTTGACGCTCAGTAAACACTAGTGTGAGGGGCGCGACTGAGAGCGCTCAGTGTTTCACACACACTCAAAGAGAGAGCGAGAGAGTCAGAATTGACGTACTACATGTAAACAATATCTTTTGTTGTATTTTCCTGTAAAATAATGGCGTTTATTTGGAATTATTCAGCCTTTCATGAACAGGAAGAAACGAATGCACAAACGGGAATCTCATTGGCTGGCGTGCACCTATTACTGTGCCTGTTTTGATTTCAGCAAATCAGTTTGAATGAGCGCTGACAATGTGATTAATATTCATGAACCCAGAAGCTCATTAATCCTTAGTGCAGTTTATTTTTATTAGTTGAAGAATTCGTGGTAATATTATCTTATCAACTCAAATTACTGAAGTTCTATCATTAAATCATTATTTGTAACTTTTTTGTAATCTGAAGACATGGTTGGGATAATTACTTTAGCTGTTTCTGCTATTTTTACCACTGTTTGCACCATGAGTGTATGAATAAATACAGAATCGGTTTACATTTAAAACTTGTCTTTGATTTGAATTATTATTGTTTGTATTGTGTGATGTTTTTCAGCACAGTTGCACTATTTAAACATTACCTGCACTTTTACAGAAGACAATTATATCTGCAACTTTTCCATTTCTGAAAAGGCTGGTGTGGAATTTTACATAAAAAAATAAATGTATATATATTATGTATTATAGGAGCCTATTTGATGACAGGTACGTTTTACTTAAGATCATTGTTTGTTTTTAGCTCTCACTTGTATCCAAAAACATGGGGAATGATACTACATTTATCATCATTGATATCGTTATCGCAATAAATACTAGAAAATATCGGGATACATTTTTAAGTCCATATCGCCCATCCCTAGTCTTAAGTGGAGCATCAAAATAAATTGGTTCGTATTTTTGCCATGGAGAACACGCACAAAACAAAATATTTTTGACTTCTTTCTTATTTTGTGGAACACAAGTTGTATTTTTTTTTAATGTTTATTTTATTTATTATTAAAAAAAATGTATCCATACAGTCAATATCAATGGATCCAATGTGGAAATTTCTTAAGGCTCGTTTCCAGCGAGTGGTACGGTTCAGTACAGTATGATTCGGGACAGTGAACCCTGATTCGGCATGCGTTTCCACCGCCAACAGTACACTTATGATAGTTGTGGTGCAGTGATTAACGCCATTCTCGTGCAAAGAAGAAAGCGACACCGTAAACCACAATGGAAGACATACAGCAGATCTTTCTTCTTGCTTCTCGGCATGTGGCTGTTTGTCACAAGAAGACGGCATGTGGCTGTTTGTCACAAGAAGATGACACTCTTTGTTTGAGCCAAGGCTGCGAGGAAAAACACAGCCGAAAAAGCATGAGCAAGTGACGATTATCTGTCAACCAATCAACATTCTGCAGTGAGTCTAGCTCCACCCTTTAGTACCGGACTACTGTGCTAGGTACCTCAACGGAAGGTTGCCAAAAAAGTGGTTTAGCAAAAATGTAATCGTACCGCTCAGTGGAAACAAGCTTTTAGTTTTTTTCAACACTGTTTGGTTATCAACATTCTTCAAAATATCTTATCTTGTGTTCTGCAGGAGAAAGAACGTAATACAGGTTTAGAATGACATAAGGGAGTAAATGATGACTGAATATTTATTTTTAGGTGAACGATCTCTTTAAAGTCGCCGTAAAATCTAAATTGACCCTATTTACTTTGTTAGCACACATTTACAGTGTCTTGTGGTGAATAATGAATCCGTGCAAGTTAATACACACAAAAAATATTGAATCAAAATTGATGGTAATATTGAATCAAAATTGGAAAATTTGCTTCCGCTCTGGAATGGCGTTCCTTCTCTGATGGCATCAGTTTGACGGCTTGGGTTGAATATCCTCAACCACTCGCCTCCAACGGTCAGTCTGCTATGAGCGAGGGATGGAGAGGAGGTTGGCTAAAGTAAAACCCTGCCCTCTATTCAATGTTTCATTTAACTTGGAAATGCATTACAACACTGAAGTAAAGTCGGTTGCAACTTCTGGTTCACGGGGACTTTATATTCTAAACGTTATAATTTAATGTGTTCCCATATTCAAGTGCGACCACTCAGCGCTGCTTTAACTGTGTTCTGAAAAAGATTCAGTTAGAAATGAAGCATTTCCCATTTACCTCAAACAGAACTCTATTATGTCATGCACCTCGTCCTCATTACCCATGTCACAGAAATAACACATTGCCCCCCAGCACAGAGCTCAGCTTCAGCGCGGCCCTCAGTGACCCCATCTCCTGTCACAACCCCGCTTAGACACGCTAACCTTCAGCGCTAATCACAGCACATCACAGTGCAATTAGCCACAGATAAGTGTTGTCAGACACTCCTTCATCACCCCTCTGTATTTAAAGCCCAGCAGGTAATATTAAGCAGTGAACGGCAGATAAGAATGATGGGTAAAGAAAGAGTTAGACAGTGATGGGCTTCATGTGAGATCATTTATTAGCCTCAGGGTTTTGCTTTGGTTCATGGTGTCCTGAAAAGCCTTCTGTTATACATCACGTATAGGGGAAGTTTCTGAATGTGCCGGGAGTGTAGTGGCATTGACAGGATCTAATTCAAGTAGAACATACTCTACTGTTTAAATGTTTGGGCTTGGTAAGATTGTTTTAAATATGTTTTTGAAAAATCTCACATAGGCTGCATTCATTTGATTTATAAATGCAGTAAAAACGGTAATATTATGAAATATTATTACAATTTAAAATGATTGTTTTCTATCTGAAAATATTTAAACATGTAATTGATTTCTGTGATGCAAAGCTGAATTTTCAGCGTCATTGCTCCAGTCTTCAGTCACTCAGAAATAATTCTAATATACTGATTTTCTGCTCAAAAACATTTCAATTATGTTAACTGTTGCGCTGCTTAAAGGGTTAGTTCACCCAAAAATGAAAATTCTGTCATTAATTACTTACCCTCATGTCGTTCGACACCCGTAAGACCTCCGTTCATCTTCGGAACACAAATTAAGATATTTTAGTTGAAATCTGATGGCTCTGAAAGGCCTCCATTGGCACAATGCACTTTACACTCTCAAGACCCTTAAAAGGTACTAAAGACGTCGTTACAAAGTCCATCTCACTACAGTGGTTCTACAATAACTTTATGGAGTGACGAGAATAGTTTTTGTGCGCAAAAAAACCCTAAATAACGACTTATATAGTGATGACGATTTCAAAACACGGCATCATGAAGCTTCGAAGCATTATGAATCAGTGAGTCGATTCAGCAGTTTGGATCGCCAAATTTCAGCAGTTTGACGGTTTGACACGCGATCCGAATCATGATTCGACTCACTGATTCATAACGCTTCGAAGCTTGACAGAATGACAGAATGTTAATTTTTGGGTGAACTAACCCTTTAATATTTTGTTGAAACCGTGGTACTTTTTCAGGATTTTTCAAAACTTTGGAATTTATTTATTTATTTTTTTGTAACTATGCAGATGTTTTTACTATTACTTTTGATCACTTTAATGCATCCTTTCTGAATAGAAATATTCCTTTTAAAAAATGTACTGAAATGGTAGTATACTTGATAGGGTTGTGCCGATGGACGATGATATCTGAATGAGCACACGATGGAGCGCCACCATCGTGATGCCACGCCCCCGTTGTGAATCTTGTTGTGAGTGTGACACACACTAAAAACTCAGCAGGTATTGCTCTGTAAATTAAATAGAGAATATAACTAATGCATATATGCTATTTTAAATACTGTAGTATATGCCAGATATATATGGGGACACAAGTTGGAGTCTTCCGAATATATTCGTCTTCATGTGTTCTCCTGATGTTGCAAAACAACACTTGTTGTAAAATGTCTGAAGAGCGAATTTTATCTTCCACAGGGTCAAGACATTTAGGCAATGTTTGATTACTCACTGCCAGAGAAAAAACGAAACTAAAATCACTGGTGTGTGTGTGTGTGTGTGTGTGTGTGTGTGTGAAACCATGATGCCTTACCATGTTTAATAACAAGAACAAACTGTGTTAAATAAAATTTGAAGTAAAAAGGTATTCGTCCTACAGTGTTTTTTATATTTTACCACAGTAAAGGATGTGAATAGTTATAATAGACTTAATTATAAGCAACCGAAAGGAAGAAACGTTTATAATCCCCAGGGAAAATGGGTGCGACGCGAGTGAAGATTTGGGATAGGAAACGAGATGTCCATGTCCATTGGGATAAAATGGACTAGGCCTATTGTTAAAATTCATGGAAAATCGGGTCGCCAAACAGAATAAAGGAGTGCTAATTTATTTCTAGGCTAAACAAAGCTTTGTGCTTCACTCCTGTGGTAATATTCACGTGAAACAGCATTCACATACAAAACACTGGGTTAGTAAAATAACAAAATAATATTTTTAAAGTAGAAAATAGTATTTATGTAAAGAGATATATTAAAATAAAAAGAGCACAACTCTTCTTAAGTGGAAGGAAGCTTCTTTTTTCCCTCACGCGTGCAACCTAGCGCGGATGAGTCATTATTTGGGTTAGTAAAATAACGAAATGATAGTTTTAAGTAGAAAAAAAATATTTATGTAATGAGATATAGTAAATTACCTACCAAAAAAAAAAAAAAAAAAAAAAACGATATCATCGACCATCGCGATGTTTTACTGTAAACATCGTCAACTGCCAATTTAGGGGACATCGCCCAACCCTAATACTTGATGAATCGTATAATTTATAATTTAACCATTTATTTTATGAGTTACACTATTGTTTAAAAAATCTATAATCATGAATAAATAGACATTTTGGCACCATTCATTTTGAATACTGTACATTTATAATGTTGACACATGACGGATTTTTTGTTTTTAGTGTTTATCTTTAGAGAGACCTTAACATGAAAATGCTTATTCATCAGCAAGAAAGTGAATATCTGCATAGTTAGACTTTTTTTTTTCTTCTTTCCTGGTCACGAAGCAGAACGTTTACAGAGAGCTCATTGAAATATTGGTGTTGTCAAACCGTATTTATACTTGTCTACATGTCGAGTGTCCCGTTGATGTTAATTCAGGGAGGCAGGCATGTAGTGAATACTTGAGACTGTCATTCAATCACTGTGGCTGCCCATGTCTTATACGTTTGCATATAATTTTCGAAGGCTCATTGAGTTGTTAACATTGTTACTTTGTTGATGTTAGCATAGTTTATTTAGGCAGAGACTACTATAAGTAATCCACTGGGCTGATATTACTAACTGACTTTCATAAACCTGTAATAAACATGTAACCATTTCTTTTGTCAGAACTTGCTGATTTTATTCTAGTAAAAACATTAACATTTGCTTAAATAACACAAGATGCTTTAACACTAAAATGTGGATAGACGTTAGCATTCATTCCCTAAAAAAAGCAGCTAGTTTAGCGTTTCGTCTTATCGGGAAAACACAAGGCCCACAGAGCATCCCCCGCATCAATTCTGCCTCCATCCGTTCAGCCTGTGCTGCAATCAGATTACTTCTTGCTCTCTTCCCAGGACCTGTGGTTTTTATCAGAGACCGTCAGTGTTACACAGCCCCTCTGCCGATGCAGCCCCTGCCCTCTCAGGTTAAACACACAGCCACAATAAACACAGATGGCTAGAGCCCCGCTGATCCTGTCCCAGGAGGCTGAACTACAAGTCAGCTCTGTTTGAGAAGCTTTTTCATCAACAGGAAATGGCTTACCCACACAGGAGAGAGATTCACAGCATGCTCCAAGATGCAAAATGCTGTGACATTCAAAAATATGGTCAAAAGTACATGCATATGCTTACAGCACTCCCCTGAGATTTTTTTTTTTTTTTGTGTGTGTTATTCTATTACTTGATAAAGTAGGAGACATTCAAATATCTTACTCTATCATTCAAAAGTGTTCTTCTTACCCTAATTGATGGAGTGTGTAGCTTTTTATTTCTTAAACAACCATGTAGGAAGACACATCATGGCCATATTTCAGGATGACATTAGACCCTTTCACACAGTCGTTACTGGCAAATTTCTGGTAACCGGTCATGTGTGAACAAGGCCTTTTTCAAAATACAGATGAATTGGTTAAATTACCGGTAATGTGCTCTGTGTGAACACGGAATGAGGATTACCGGTATTTTGCACGTTCAAAGTCAGAACGCGCTGACGTAAGAAGTCTGTTTTGGGACAATCATAAAGACTTATGATAATGACATGATTACTCCACGCTGTGTACAATGAGCTTTTTTAATAGTTTTTCTATTTAAATATGTGCTAAATGATTATCTTTGACCGTTGCGCCACATCTCTTTTTTTTTTCAACGTGTCGCACTCGAGACCCAGACTTCTTTTCCATTCATCAGTGCTGTGGCTCTGTAGTTGGATACTATTGCGTCTCGTGTTTTTAAGAGCAAATGAGTTCTGTTTGATCATCCCTTATGCCTGTCACTCAGATGTCAATTTTTTTTTGGCAAATTGAACGGATACAAATTGAAAATAAAGCGCTTCTCATGCGGGAGAAAGAAGACAACAGCGCGTTGTTTTAAAGATCATTTCCGATGACTGACATCACAGAATTTACTGGTATTTTGCTGCTGCGTGAATGATCTCTTACCGGTTAAAAGCCCCAACGCCATTGCTTGTGTGAACAGCATATTTGTGTATTTACCGGTACAGTCATTCGGGTAATTTTACAGTAATTTATTGTGATTGCTTTGTGAAAGGGTCTATTGTCAAGATTCAATACAAGATCTTGACCAAAAACTGATGTATCTCTTGATGGAAATACATTTTTTTTGGTCAAGATCTTGTATTGGCAATGCAAGAATCAAGCACTCTGTAAAGTCTCCTCCAGCACATCCCAAAGACTTTCACTGAATTTAAGGTCTGGACTCAGATTTGCCAATTCACGTGTGAAAATGATTCTTCATGCCCCTCCCAAATGTTCTCTCACAATTTGAGCCTGATTAATCTTGACATTGTCATCCTGGAATATGGCCATGATGTGTCTTCCTACTGGGAGGTTTAAGAAATGAAAAGCTACACTCCATCAATTAGGAAATCCCTAGTACTGCAGCACAGCGCCACAATATAAAGTTAACGAAACTAAACAACCGCTAGAGATCTATGTCTACCTCAGATTTAACGTTTGATCTGTACATCAGCATCGGGGGATAAAGTTATTATTCTTGTATAAAGCCATGTAGATGTAGCCTGACAAGCCACACCCACATCAAGATGTTGGGTCTGGGAACACCATTGGCAGGGCTCAATCCGAGGGCCGGAATAAACGGTTGTCTTTCAAATTCCCTCTGCACGCAATAGGATAGCGTTACAACCAACCAGAGCAAAGAAGAAGGTGAAGCGGAGCTAGTTGATAGATTAAACTTTCGCCGTATCCGGTCGGCAAAACTCAGAACACATCTTCCTTTCTTAAGAATGACTTCAGTGCCGTTCTTTTCTCAAAGAAAAGCTTAACTCCAAGTCTTCCAGAGTCCGGCCAAAGCTGATTCGAAAGACCGCTGTTCGCCAGCTTCTTTGTTTATGAGTAGCACGCAGAACCGCCGCAACTCTGCCGTCATTATGTTACGCCCGCGCACCGACTCGATACACGATGTGATTGGCCTAACCAGAGTTTGGTTTTTCCAGCTTGCAAGCCAACGGAGAGTTGCTAGACTGGCGTGGCTGCAAATTAGATTTGCTGTCGCTAGGGTGTGTCTAGATTTCTAGGCTAGCGTAGATGTAGCTTACACAGGGAAAGTAACCGTGGTATTACATAAATGCAGCTTTTGTGTCTTAATCAGCTTTTTTTGCGTATTTCGCTTGCTCAAGTGTAAACCCGTTTTTGTGAATTAATTGTAATGAATAACTCTCTCTACCTGTTGCTTTAGTCTTCGTCAACAAGCGCTTACAGCAGATGGAGATTATGAATCAGTACTCTGCTGTTATTCTTGCAGTTCCCGGATGAGAAATGTTGAATTTTCTAATTTGAAACTTTTCGAATTTGAACCACTTAATTTGTGGAAGCGAAGTTATAAAGCGACATAAATAGACTGAAAATAGGTTGTATTTTTAAATCAAGTGATTATTTAGTGAAAATATGGATTATTGAATTTTTATTAATGAAAATTGTGTGAAATAGTTTGAATTGAAATAATATTCACAGCTTAAATATACAGCCCATAAAATTGCAATCCCTAAAAATACAATGTATTAAAATGCAAGCACGGTTAATGTAATGCATATCTTTTTACAATTAGTGAAATTCAACAAGCTTTAAAATTATTCCATACTTATCACAGCTTCACAGAGCCAGTGTGTCATGGGAAAGCGTTTGTTTGTTGATTTAAGTTTGCTGGAACATTTGTAAATTTTCTATCATCATAGAAACTTGACAATTTCCTCTATCTCTGTGCCTGGCCTTCCGATATAAATTCAGTCCTGTTCCACACTAAATACTTCACTTTTTCTTTGTTTATCCAGAAGGAGCTGCTTTGCAGAGATTAGTGCGGTCCTATATCAGCCACAACGTCTGCTCTAAAACTTGCCGTAATATTCTGTGCTGAAATGGGCAACAAATTGCAACCAATGTGATCCAAAGCCAATAATTCTGCTTGGCAAGTAGTCCTATATGATGAGAAATATCACTTCGGTTAGAGTCATAATGCTGCCAAGTGCAGAAAGTACTCATGCAAATGAATAGGCTTGTTAGGTAACGGATAGGATAGGCCCTGAAATCTCCTGCCGTCTAAATCTATACTGAGTGTGGGATTGGATTGATCTGCTCTGGTCTCCTGGGAACAAAGACTGCCCAGAGGCTGGATCCTTCATGCCAGTGAAACAAATAGTTTAGTTCATTTGATTTTAGTCAGTGCCAGAGAAAAGGGGCTGACAGTTGGAGTGCTGAGCAGATTTGTCAGAGTTCACTTATTTTTACAGTCTCTGCAGAAATATTGGGTTGTACAAATGTGAATGGCATGAGTGAGGACATCTGTCAATATAGCATTGAATGTCTCGAATTTATATCATGATGGGTTTTGCATTTAATTAATTCTTTTTCTACACATTCTATCATTTGCCTCCATCCCAATATACTGAACAATGTGACGTACATTCACATCACACTTTAGTGGTAGAGTTATACTCAAGGAACACTATAGTCATTCACAATCACAAAAGTTCATTATTTGCATGCGTTTTAAAGCCTTGCCGGTTAAATATTTCATTAACATGCGCTTTTCTAGTGCACACTAAACGCCTATCAAACACGTGATTACTGGACTAAGTAGTCTTACTGCGCTAATACTGCAAATACACACAAGGTTAACATAAACACAGTCGGTTATGCCTAAAGTGAAAGTAAAATCGGTGTGTGGCTGTATATTAGATGCGTGCAGGTCTTAAATTGACAGCAGCACAGCCTAGTGAACACTCTGCCACTTGTCCTTTTAAAGGGACAGTTCACCTCTAAAATTATGTCATTATTTACTCACTCTAATGTTGTTCCAAACCTGTATTCATTTCTTCTGTTGAACACAGACAGTTGAATACCAGACAGTTGATGGTAGCGATTGACTTCCATATTATTTCCTACAATGGGGACCAGCAACTGTTTGGTTTCCAACATTCTTCAAAATATATTTTATGTCCAACAGAAGAAAGAACTTTATTCAGGTGTAAAACAACTGGAGCGTGAGTAATCAATGACGGAATTTTAATTTTTGAGTGAACTATCCCTTTAATGTTAATAAAACAACAAAAGACAAAGAGAAAATCACTCACTGCTCTTGACTGAAAACTTTAATACAGTAGTTTTAATAAGAATCAATGTATATTTTATAGTGAAGTCTATGTAGTGTTTTATTTTTACATTTATTTATTCAATTTCATACTTAAAGGAACACACCGACTTTTTGGCCTAGCTTAGCACAAAGACTGGAGGTAAACGGCTCCATCTAGCCACTGCTCAATAAGTGACAAAACGCCAACATTTTCCTATTTACATGTTGTGATGTGTATAGTTACATTGTATACTAAGACTGACGGAAAATTAAGTTGTGGTTTTCTAGACCGATATAACTAGGAACTATACTCTCATTCCTGCTTAATGATCAAGAAATTTTACTGGCGTACCATGAGTGCAGGAGCGCAATGATATTACGCAGCGCCTGAAAATAGGCTAACTTCCATCAACATAACCAACGTGTAACAGACTTCATTGTGATTTATCTTATTTGTTTTTTGTGTACATTTTTGACATTTCTATGTGTTTAAATAGGTTTAAGGTCTACATTATGTGTCTTAATAAGTAGGGACTTTAATTTTGACGGATGTTGTAGTCTACGGAAAGATCGCGGTTCATCGGAGTGGTTAGGCAGATTTAAAGTTTTCAGTTTGTTAAGCACCCCCCGAAAAGGCATAAGGTGTGTGTGTGCTTGTTTACTGTCATTTGTAATGAGTATTTTTGTGTATTTCGCTGTATGTTAATGATAATGCTATGAAGAGAGAGGGTTTGTGTACGAGGTTGTAATGCGTACTTCTTTGCTTTATTTGTTCAGCTCTTACGGTGATTTTTTTTTGGAGATCAAACGGTTTCAATAAACTCAAAATGAAACATCAGTAAAGTTTGGCCATCATTCGGACAGGGTCCGCTACACAACGTGACAATCTGCTTGCACAGAGAGCGTGCTGGGGACTATTTTAAGGTGCTGCATAATATCATTGCGCCCCTGCCCTCATGGTACGGCTCAAAGTTCCTTGATCAATACACAGGAATGATAGTATAGTTCCTAGCCATATCGGTCTAGAAAATCGCAACTTTTCATTTTCTGTCGGTCTTAGTACACGATGTAACTATACACATCACAACATGTAAATAGGAAAATGTTGGCGTTATTTTTGTCACTTATTGAGCAGTAGGCTAGCTGGAGCCGTTTACCTCCAGTCTTTGTGCTAAGCTAGGCTAGCGGTGGGTGCGTCAGACTGAGTTATGGCACGCACGGAGATGAGAATGGTATGTATGGACTTATCTAACTCTGGGGCAGTGTTGGGCACGTTACTTTAAAAAAGTAATTAGTTATAGTTACTAGTTACTACTTACAAATAGTATCTGAGTTAGTAACTGAGTTACATCATTATAAAAGTAACTAATTACCAGGGAAAGTAACTATTGTTTTTTTTTTTTTTTTTTTTACTTGGATGCCCCCAATATTAAATATGTTAAATGAATGAATTGGACACTAAATAGAATAAATTATTATTATAAAACATTGTACATTAATGTACACTATTGTAATGTTCCTGTGGGACAATGTGAGACACCTATCAAATTCAATACATTATTGTAAATATTATCAGTAGCCTACTGTAGTGTAAATATTATCAGTAGCCTACTGTAGTGTAAATATTATCAGTACTAAACTACTCCTTTGGTAGTGGAGCTCACGTAATCACCTGGGTTTTTAGCCACTAATTTTGTGGCGCATGTGATGTGAGGTGCTTCATTAGATTAGAATTACTTGCCACCGACGTGGAGAGACTTTCTTCCTGGGCATAAGTTGCACGTTACATAAACATTCTTACCTTTCACCTCAACGAGGAAAAGTAGCGCTTATACTTCCAGTTTGCGAAAGCTACCTTTTGAAGTTGTTGGACTTGGTGTGTGTGACTGTGCATATGCGTGTGCGTGCGTGTGTGTGTGAGAACTCAACCACTATCAACTCAACCTTGTCTCCCACCCACCAATCATCATCAGTTATGTGTTCCACCCCACCCACCCCCCAACTCGCATGGCATGCACGCCCGCACACACACACACACACACACCAATCAGAGAAAAAAAAAACACGTTGCAGGTCCGACTGACAGAGAGCCTGTTTGGATGAAAACCGCTTCAGTGAGCTCAATTATAGTAACGCCGCATTTTTCCCCCCTCAATAACGCTAACGGCGTTGTAACGGGATAAACAGTAATTTGTTTGATTACTCTTTACTGAAAAAAATTATTCCGTTAGTAACGCCGTTTATCTATAACTCCGTTATTCCCATCACTGCTCTGGGGGATACGGTGAATAAGCTAAAGTCCCAAAAAGTTGGCGTGTTCCTTTAAATGCTGCTGTACTGCTCTGAACTGCCAGTGTTAATATTATATATATTTATTTTATATTATACTATACACTAGGAATGTGTACAAGGTTTTTTTTGTTTTTGTTTAAGTAAGGTTTTTCAAGTCTTTTAAGTAAAATAAAGAAGGAGTATTGCAATAAAAAGATTTTTCTGTTCTCTTTCTGTTCCTGTCGCCTAAGAATAGAATAGCAAAAAACTAATGTGACAAGCCATCAGAACCGAACCGAACCGAAAACCGTGGTTAAAAAAACCGAGGTATGTATTGAACCGTGGACTAACTGTATTGTTGCATCCCTACTAGGAACTATACTCTCATTCCTGCATAATAATCAAGGAACTTTGCTGCCGCACCATGGGTGCAGCGGCGCAATGATTTTACGCTCCCTGTGCAAGCAGGTTGTTAAGTTGGTTATGTTGACGGATGTTAGCCTAGTTTCAGGCGCTGCGTGAGTATAGTTCCTAGATATACCCTTGAGAATTGCAACTTTTAATTTTCCATCGGTCTTAGTACACGATGTTACTACAGAAGAGTCAAGTTTTAAATAGGAAAAATATCAAAACTCTTTGGTCATTTGAGCGAGATGCTAACGGTCTAATCAGATTCAATGACCTATGCTATGCTAAAAGTGCTACCGCCATACCCGGAGATCGGCTGAATGGATTCGAAAACTGTAAAACTGTTTAACTCTAGGGGAGTTGGAAAATGAGCCTATTTTCAAAAATAGTGGGGTGTTCCTTTAAGTCTGAACACAGCAGATGACAGGAGCATTTAGAACTAACAAACACTAAATACTAAAAGTGCATGGAACTGTAGTGTACCTAAGTTGTGTACTTAAATTGCAAGAGCGCTCACGCACATGCATGCAGCCTCGCGTGCGCGCACACACACACCTCGCACACACACATGCTGTAATGTTAAAATTGTAGGTGCATTTTTTCATTACTCTTTTGTGTTTCGCCTCCCTCAGCCATTTTACATAAGCACGAGAGGTGCATATGTGACAAATAATGTCAGAGAAACGTAGACTATAATGGATTACGGTCTATCTTCCATGTCTGCACAATGCATCGATGCAACAATTAATTTCATCACCCCTAATAAATGTTGCATATATGTCATGGATTTGTTTGTTTTTTTACATCACATGGTGAAGTTTGAATCAACCATTCAAGTTCAGAAATATGATAATCTCAAAGCATTTCATATTGAAAAAATAGGAGAAACATTCTGCCACTGTGTCTGTAATCGTACCTATTGTCGCCATTTGACAGGTAGCAGAATTACTCTCTGCCTTGCTGTGTTGTAATGGAGTCTTACAAATCATTAATTCAGTAATTGCCTTCATTCATGATCTGCATGGTGGCATGTAACCTGCTATTACTGAAATAACCCAATAACGCCATGCTCATGACTAATACACAATTATTCAGACTTATCTCGATCATTTTATTTCTGAATAGGATGTTTTTGGGCTTTCTGTTTGTTTATAATCAACTTGTTTCAGAAATCACACTGAATGTGAATAATGAAAGTTGTAATTCATTGAACAAAAGTGATTGTAATTAACTATAAAAGAAGTCGATTAAATTATTCTTTACTCCAAATTACACTTCTGAACAATGTTACACCAAGAACCCATTTTAGCGATTATAATGAGCAGGAACTGTATTTTTAGAAAACTGAACCGTTTGAGAATTTGTTTGACCTTTTGGAAACTCATTGTTAACTATATTCCTGGTGAAACTCTGAACTAACAAAAGGCTTAAGGATGTAGCTGTCAGTCAAGCGGTGCTCACAGCAGAATGTTTTATCAGCTGGCCGCCGCTTGAGCATGTCTTCCTATCCTCTGCACTTACACCTTATGATGTGGACCCAGAAGAGCTGGGCCCGAGGCATAAACAGTGTTACACTTCTTTTTTTTTTATAATACTCTCCCTTTCATGCTGTTCATCAGATACTCAAAGCTTGGGCATGGAACTGGTTTATTCCTGTAGGATACTGAAATCTCTGTTAAAGGGAAATTGGAAAAGTGCTTGTGCTTTGAGTTTTAAAATGCATGTCTTTTGGGTTTTTTGCGAAAATGGACAATTCTGTTAATATTTACTCACCCTTATGTCATTCCAAACCTGCATGACTTTCATTCTTACAGTATGTGTAACACAAAATGGTGCATTTCCGAAGACTGTCCTGGGGTCAGTTCTTCGTACGTCACTAACTCAGTCAGCTGGATTTGATTGTTCATGATTTGGCATGATCTTGGATTGTTTGGTTCTTCGAAGCCCATCCTGGAGTTGCTGTCATAGCAACAGGTCTGTAAATCTAAACCTGCTCTGTTTTATTTCATCTAAACAGGATTAGATTGGATCTTTTTAAGCGGCGTTGATACTTAAAGGTCCCATGGCATGAAATTTTCATTTTATGAGGTATTTCAACATTAATATGAGCTCCCCTAGCCTGAATATTGTCCCCAAGTGGATAGAAATGTTGATCAGTGTAAACCCGAGTTCTGGCTGTCTTTCTCTGCCTTTGAGAAAATGACAGGCCAGACGAGCCAATCCTGAAGTCTCCTGGTTTGACGTCCAAGCAGGAACGATTACCTCCCTTTCCTCTGCCCAGAGAATCTGGCACGCCCATGCAAGCGCTCGAGAGATCATTCCTTGTGAACGAGTGAATGCTGGCAGTTTCTCAGTGTTTGGATGTACAAATGAAAACAGAAGTCTTTTTTCAGTTCCTTCTGATCTGTGATCAGTAGTTTCCAGAGGTGGGTAGTAACGAATTACATTTACTTCGTTACATTTACTTGAGTACATTTTTTTGGTAACTTGTACTTTTAGAGTAGATTTAAAGATGGGTACTTTTACTCTTACTCAAGTAAATTTCTTGTGAAAAAACTGTACTTTTACTTAGTTACATTCGGTGGCGTTCCTCCGTTACTGTCAAATGGTAATAATTATATTATATATATTAAAATAAGTGAATAACTTTCGCAAGTCTCGCGAAACGTTGGAGAGGCTGCTTCGCGAGAGGTTGCTACGCATCACCCGCTTATAATTAGCGCGCGTTTAGTCGGAAGATGTGTGTGAGCTACGGGAGGCAGATTGCCCGTGGCCTCAAGTTCAGTCTATGTTTTCACTCCAAGATGTCAAAAAGAATAGTTTCATAATGCGATGCATGTTGTGTGCACCAAAACGAACTGACATCTCTCAGCATACAAGAATTCCACCCTGAAAAGAACATGTAGCGGTAAGTGTCACAATGATGCCTATATTTGAACACTATTAACGGTCATTTGGTAACTATGGGAAATTTTCCCTTATTATAATACTATTTCACACACTGTCCGAGTGTTTTCCTCATATGCGCTCTTGTGCAAGCAATGAATCGTTTGAATCCTCCAAACAATACACGTCCACGAACAAACGTTCACATCTTCACATTTACATATCCTTTTCTTCACAAAACGAAACAAATTGAATAGCCTAATGTGACGTCTTGCATTTATACACAAATCCGGACAGACACCTGTCTGAAGTGTAGAAAATACATACAAATAAAAACAGTATTGTATTTTATTCCTACCTAAAGAATAGCCTATATACTTATACAAATATAAGAACAAAGTATGTTTTAAGAAGAGCTCTAGTTAGCCCAGCACACCATTAATTTACTCTGTTTAACCATTAATCACACACACACACACACACACACACACACACACACACACACACACACACACACACACACACACACACACACACACACACACACACACACACACACACACACACACACACACACACACACACACACACACACACACACACACACACACACACACACACACACACACACACACACACACACATATATACATATATATACATATATATATATATATATATATATATATATATATATAAGGTTCATTAGTTTACATTAGTTAACATGAACTAATAATGAACTGCACTTATAAAGCACTTATTTATCTTTGTTAATTTAAACATTTACTAATGCATTATTAAAATATTGTTAACATTAGTCAATGCACTGTGAACTAACATGATACTGTATCATAAATAAACCATGAACAGCTGGATTTTTATGAACTAACGTTGACAAAGATGAACTAATGCTGAACAGAGGTGTTGTTCATGGTTAGTTCATGTTAACTAATACATTAACTAATGTTAACTAATACAACCTTATTGTAAAGTGTTACAGAGAGGTGTGTGAAAGCTCTCCAAGTAGCCTGAAATTCAGGGTTTTCGCTTATCAATCAGATCGAAAGTAACTAGTAACTAACTACTTGAGTAGTTTTCTCATCGAATACTTTTTTACTCTTACTCAAGTAAATATTACGATTGTTACTTTTACTTTTACTTGAGTAAATATTTCAGTAAGTACTTGTACTTTTACTTGAGTACAGATTTTGGCTACTCTACCCACCTCTGGTAGTTTCTGATGTGTAGCTAATTATTTATTATTCGTGCACACAATGCGGCTTCTCTCTCTCCAGACAGAACGGTGTTTTCGTGTTTTCTATCTTGTGAGTCAGTGTTTTTGTACGTCCTCGTCGCGTCTATCGGTTCTAAAATGTGCATACAGTCATGAGTTTCTGCTCAACATTGGCCTCACACACGCCGAAGCTCGGGCTGCACTGGCCGTTGGCCTTCAACATCCCCGACCCCCAGTACTGCATCTGGCCCACAGCGGAGGCACCAAACGCGGCGGCACCAAACGCGGCGTGAGATTAAGCAGAAGGGGGGTAAGCGTGAGCATATTCGGGCTAGCCAGCCTAGCCCCACAATAAACTGGATTACATTCGATTACTGCTGTTGTGTCTTTGTTTGCGCTGTGTACTCAACGCGCGTCACTGACGCTTTTATTTTATTTTAAAAATAATGCTATTATCAACACTTACTTTTAACTCGTTCATCTCGACAGCTGTAATGGTACTTTGCATGTGTTACAAAGTTGGTAATAATGATGAAGACGGACTCGGCGTGACTGGGACTCGTGTTTATTCAGAACTCTCAGATACAAACACAATAAACTCGCGCTGACTGACAGCGCTCTCATAACTCAGTAGGTACTATAAATAATTTTGTTAGCGATCGCTGAGCTCCGTCTCTGGTACATTAGTGATGTCCGGTTCGCGAACGATCTTTCTTTTGAACCGGTTCTTTTTAGTGAACCGAATCAGTTCACCAAATCGGACTGAATCGTTCTAAACGGTTCGCGTCTCCAGTCAGCGTTGATCCATAATTTACTAGAGTTACTAACTTTCTGACATGAGTGACAGTCCCTCCGACTAGAAATAGACTAATAACCTGAAGTATATGCTGTAACTACAACAGTTCAGACATGCTGAGAACTGATGTGAAGTGAACTCAGGTCCATCCGTCTCTCTGGCAGCAGCTCGTGCCTGCTCGTGCCTCGTAGACCAAGTTAAACCACGCCCCCTCCGCTCATTTAAAATGCAAAGATGTCAGCCAATCACAACAGTGGGCGTTTTTACTGAAGTCTCACAGCAGACACGCCTCTTGAAGCAGGGCATTCAGCCACAGGGCAAACCGCAGTATTGAAAAAATGCCTTTTATTTCTAAATTATGACATTTTATGATGTAAAAGTCATACTAACAATATAAGTACACGTGAGGAAACATTATAAAATAATAGAAAAATGCCATGCCATGGGACCTTTTAAGATCTGTCCCAACCACCGCTACTTTCCTACAAGGTTTCTTGAGCACCAGATCAGCTTAGAATAATTTCTGCCGGATCATGTGACGTGAGTAATGATGATACTAAATTCAGCTTTGCATCACAGGAATAAATAACATATTTTTTTAAATATATTAAAATAGTAAACCGTTATTTTAAATGGTAACATCTTGAACCATTCTTAGTTGGGTTTTTTTGCACATCAAACAAGTACAGTTCAGCTGCCGTTGACCATATTTGATGTAAATAAAACCTTATTAAATCTGTTCATCATAAAATTGTCTTTCAAAGTTCTTGGATTAAATCGTTTGATTAATATGGATTACTTTTAAAATTTAATTTATGGAATTTTTGAAGCTTACGTTTTAGTTGAACGGACTTTCAATGGAGAAACATAAATCTCTTAGGATTCATTAAAATTAAAAGTGAAAGCTTTATGGGTTTGGAATGACATTAGGGTGAATAAATGACAGAATTTTTACTTTTGGGTGAATTAACCCTTTAAATTCCCAGTCTCCATTCACTTTCATTATATGGAACAAAAGAACTAGGATGTTCTTTAAAAAAAAATTACCTTTCATGTGTCACACAGGAAGAAAAAAATCTTTCAGGTTTGGAATGATATGATCAAATAATGTTGTCATTTAAATGTTTTGGATTCAAATACACCTGGCCCACATACATCGACATTCATAACCACCAAATCTCTGCGCCACAAGCTTTTGTCCACCTGACACTATCTGGTCCTGGGTGGCCTAATGAAGTTCTGGCTGATTTGTCCCGGGGTGCTGGGCTCAAACGGTGCTTTTGGTCACCAGTGGTTGCGCACTCACCAGCTACAAAAACTAATTTCACGAGACGCTGCCTCCCCATTCAAATTAGCGATGCTATCACAAGACTAATTAAAATGCCTAGAGGAAATTGTTCAGTGCGATTTGCCTTTCATTCATCATATCCAAAATTTGCCAAATTTGATGCTTGCTATAATTGCTAAAGACAATAGTATGTTGATCAGGTGTGTCTTGAGATGTTCAGTCATTTTCCACCCCTAAGCTCTGATGCTGTGGTACAGAATGCAAGAGCAGAGCTACAGTATGGGTTGTAATTACTGGCTACACCCCTATTCCTCATTCTAGCCAATGGAATTGGATCTGATCCAGCTCTTTACCATAATTTATTGGGTTGTATAACAAGGGCAATTTACATTCTTCTTATAGCCATGGACGTTGCACAGCCATGTGAGCAAAACAACTTCATATATTTCCTGTAAAATCCCATGCGTTTCCCGATCACATTCACAACGCTATTTGTCACAGCCGAGGTCGGCAACAGTCATTTGAATAGCAAGTGTAGTTGAAGGGTTACTGCTGTAAGTTAGTACTGCATGCTTGATATTTCACAGGTCAATGATATTTTGTTGTCTGGATCTATTAATTCATTTTAAAATGCTTTATTAAAATCCAATACACATTCATAAAAGGCCACATTAAGAAATTAAATTGTTGAAAGGAACAAATCTAATCTTAATCTTTTAGATTTTTATATAATATAAAAATATAATAAATAAATATATTATAATAATCCTGTTTTAGGTATATACTTGTAACATTATCCACTGGAGGCAAGTTGAAGTGATGAACCCAAGTGCAGTTTATTTCCAAAGTGAACAGATACAACACAAACGATGACTGACCAGAACAGACTTGAAGCATGACAGACACTCACCAACAGCGGGTTACAGGGAACAATACTAGACAAGGCAAACATGAGGGCTTAAATACACAGACTAATGACTAAACAAGACACACCTGTGAACAATCAGAACAATGAACCAATGACAGAACTGAACTGAGAACACATGACTAAAACAACCAATGAGAACATAACACATGAGGACAAGGGAATCACATGACAAAATCAGGAAACATGACAGTGAACATGAACCAAAACACTAGACATTACAATACTGCAGACCTTCATGAATGTGTATCAAGGTCAAGAAGCTGCTTAAAATTATTTGATATTTTAATGTTTGTTCAGGTGAAAAATTATAAAAGTTATTGTCAAAACCATTTTATTCAACTATGAATTCAAATACATGCGTGTTGAAATATTTTTTATTATTAGGGATACTCATATTGACCGTTTAACCGTTAACAGATTGACCGAGTAATACTATCAGTTAACCCTCTGGAGTCTGAGCTGTTTTGGGGCCCTTTAGAAGTTTTGACATGCTCTGACATTTGTGCTTTTTTCAGTTGCTTATAAACATATTAATGGTAAAAGTGTAATTACATTGTATTCAGCACAAACTGGGCAACCATACTATCTAAGCAACATGTATGTACATGCTTGTATTTTTGAGAGAAAAATGTTTATGCATGATTTTTGAAAAAACAACAAAAATTGTTTTAAAATTAAGGCCTCAAAACACACAATAGATATGTGTTCCCAAGGCTTTTGACTCCACTGTGTATTTGCATTGAGTTTTTGCTTCAAACTGATGTGAGAATCATTGAGCCTACTCATTCACATAAAACAATACACTGATTTAAAATTTGTAAGACAGTTTTTCTTCACAAAGCCTGCATGCGAGGAGGCGTGATATCTAATGAATAATGACGAGATAACACCTGTGATAACAATAGAACATAATGGGCCGCATAATGACCTGCAGAATGAGCTCCATAATGAATGAGCTTCAGGTGTGTGACTGAGAGAGCAAAAAAATGTCTTCTTATTTAATTGAAAATTGTACTTATCTAGTAAATGCATCTTGATTTAAGAATGTTTAAATATTTAGACTAGAAACAAGACAAAAATGACTAAGAACTTTTTTTTTCTAAATTTGTTTGTACTATTTTTTGTTTTTAAAAGTAGTCTCATGCTAAAAAAAAATTAAATAATAAATAATTAAAATTAAGATACAATTTATACAAAACGAAATTCACTTAAAAGAAAGCAATTCTCTTTCTACAAAACAAAAATCACTCTCTACAAAACTCCAGAATCATTTCTGACAAACTTTGATATTAAATAAAAAAAATATATAACATTTGGCTATTATATTTAAATATCAATATGAAGCACTTTTTGCTTACGAATACGTTTGACTGGTACTATAGCCTATTAATAGCATATGAGCAGACATTTGAATAAAAGCTTTATTGATGTGACACTAGGCTCTTTTACAATAAACACGTTATAATCTGTCCAAAACAAGCCAAATAAATCTTGTCTAAACAGTCTTGCGCGTCTTTTTGCATTTAATATTCACAGATGCTAACAGAATGAACTGACTTTACAATCAGCGGCGGAGTCCTTTGCTCTTAGAAATGAACAGCTTTGCATGAGGAGAATAAATCCAGGATTATTGCTCAAACACGTCTCAAACGATGTAGCTGAAGTAACGTTACAGCGCTTCACTAGATGTGTTTGTATGAGTTGATGTGTGGGCGTTGATGCGGGGATTGTCAGTATTTGAATCTCAATAGAGCGTGTGCTGCGTGGGCGCATTAGCGGATAATGATCTGGCTCGCGGGTGACTGACATGTATCGCTTTTTAACCAGATTACATAAACACAGAATATTTGTTTTCGATTTGGTTTACATTGTCTAAAACCTGACATTTCAGCTTTTCTTTAGACATATGTCTCATGTTTGAAGTTTTCACTAAGCTACAGGTCATTTTCTGAAGAGAATCAGATTAGACATAATTGAGAGAGAGGCTGAAGATTGCGCATCATGTGTTTTCTTTAATTTGCAAAAAGCACAACGATTTATTTTTATTGTGACTGTACACAAAAAAATAGAAACTTAACAGATTATAATGATGTATAATACTTGCCTGAATGATAAAAAAATGACAGAGTTATTTAAGTCTCTTTGGCACTGATAAGAAAAAGAGAGAGCCGCTCGAGAGGGTTAAACAGTTTAAAAGTTGTTGTTTTTTTGCTGCATGGTTAAAGAAAAATATGCTGCATTTGCAACCACACGTGTCTACACAGACGTATTTCGTAAAATGAAGCAATGGAAAAAAAGTAGGGTTTCTCTGTGGGACCATTTCGATTTGCAAAATATGCTAGCGGTATTAAAATAGTTAAGTAGTACAAGCTCTAGACTGGTGGAAAGCAAATGAAAGGCGCTTCCCAAGGCTGGCCGCTCTAGCGTGGCGTTATCTCTGTATTCCCGGGGCATCAGTGCCATCTGAAGCCTTGTTTAAGGCTTTTCGTATTGTGGTTTTGGTCAAGTTTACTAAAGTAAACATTGCAAATGAATGTATGTTCTTCTTGTCGCTGTTTTCTGATGGTTTATAGAACAATTACTCCAAGTTGCCCTCTTTCATTTCAAAGAACAGCACAACGGCGAGCGCGTCGAGTCAATAATATCTGTCTGCAGAGCCGCAGATGGACAAGGCGCGCGCAGTCAGCGGAGGCAGACGAAAGTATAAACAAGGCTTGAGAGGATGTTTTTTGTCAACAGGCTGCACTCCAGACTAACCCCACATCACTTGGGGACGTTACTTTAAAAAAAAATACAAACCAGTCAAGCTGTGGATTGAGGTAGGCCTGCTATTTTTATTTGACGAAAAAAACTTAGTCTGATGGAAAAAAAACTATTCCGGTTCTTCAAAGCTTCAAACGGATTCAGTGTTTTTGTTTTGTCATCTTAATTTGTTAATTATCTAAGTGAAAAATATTTAGTGTAGGCCTATTTATTTTATGCATTTTATTTACATTTTATTCAGTTTTTCTCTGTTGTCAGAAACGCTGCAGGTGTGTGAACATTTGATAATGTGTGAATCCAGGTTCTGTTGTTGTTGAGCTGTTCTGCATGCTGCGGTTTGCACAGTAAAATAAACCCGTCTTTTTAACGGGTCACAGACACACTGTGTCAATTGTATATTTATTTAATGCCAATTCAATATTATAAACTTATCAGTTAACAGTTAATAATCGGATAATGAGCGGAGGTTGTTGGTCGGGAAAATTAACTGAAATGAGCATCCCTAATAATTAGGGGCCAAGCACCGAAGGTGCGGAGGCACCTATTGTAATCGTTAGATTTCTTATTAGGGGCCAAGCACCGAAGGTGCGAAGGCACCTATTGAAACCGTTCCCGTTCCTATTATTATTAGGGGCCAAGCACCGAAGGTGCGAAGGCACCTATTGAAACCGTTCCCGTTCCTATTATTATTATTATTCATCTTCTTCTTCTTCTTCTTCTTCCGCCACGAAGTCTATGGCAGCCCATAGAACCGTATGGTAAAAAGTTATGAAATTCGGCACACTTATAGAGGACGGTCTCAAGTGTCTCCATAGCAAGTTTGGAGTCTCTAACTCAATCCCTCTAGCGCCACCATCAGTCCAAAATTTGACTCATGTTTATGCTAATAACTTTTGAACCATAAGGGCTAGAAACAAAATTCTTTTTTCCTCTGATTCCTTGGCTTAAGACGATTCGATTGGACACTATGAAGTCATTTTCCGTCATAAAAATTTTCCCGCCATTTTGAATTTTCCGAAAAACCTACTTTTACGAACTCGTCCTAGACGGTTCATCCGATTTGCACGAAAATTGAACCAGATCATCTTCAGACCATGCTGACAAAAAATCTTGCAAATCAAGTTGATTCGTCAAATCATTTGCGATAAACGCGCAAACAAATTTTACGTAGCGGTTGCAAAAACACACTTAAGGCAATATCTCCGCAACGCTTTATCGTATTCAAACCAAACTTGGTACATGTCATCACAAGCATGACTTGAGGCAACATACAGTGTCTCGGCGCAGCGCCACCTACTGGTCCGGAGATACGAAAAATTGCTATTTTTGCTTATAACTTCTGAACTGTTTGTCCAAAAATCATAAAAGTGGTCTCGTTACATTCAGGACGGCATGCCGAGTCGTCTGATATTCAATTTTACCATATCGGCCATTTTGGCTGTCGGCCATTTTGAATTTTGTCAAAAAATGCTATATTTTACAAATGCATTAGTATATTGTTACTAAACTCGGTATGTGACTTCCATGCTATGCCCTGAAGGTACTCAAAAAGTTTTAGGGCAGTGCCACCTTGTGGTCAAAAGATATAACAAACTTGACAAAAATGCTAATAACTTTTGATTAAATTAGCCTAGTATATTGAAACTGGTCATAATCGAGTCATTGGCTCATGCCGATTCAATTGCAACCTATGATGTCATTTTCGGTCATGATAATTTCCCCGCCATTTTTAATTTTCCAAAAAACCTACTTTTGCGAACTCGTCCTAGACGGTTTGTCCGATTTGCACAGAAATTGAACCATATCATCTTCAGACCATGCTGACAAAAAATCTTGCAAATCAAGTTGATTTGTCAAATCGTTTTCGAAAAACGCACACACAAATTTTGCGTAGCGGTTGCAAAAACACTCATAAGCCTATATCTCCACAACGCTTTATCGTATTCAAACCAATCTTGGTACATGTCATCACAAGCATGACCTGAGGCAACGTGCAGCGTTTCGGCGCAGCGCCACCTACTGGTCCGGAGTTACAAAAAATGGCTATTTTTGCTTATAACTTATGAACTGTTTGTCCAAAATTCATGTCTTCCGCACCATGCTTTGAAGGTACTCAAAAAGTTTTGGGGCAGTGCCACCTTGTGGTCAGAGGTTATAACAAAATTTACAAACATGCTAATAACTTTTGATTAAATTAGCCTAGTTTAATGAAACTGGTCATAATACAGTCATTGGCTCATGCCGAGAACATAGATACTAATTTTGCCATATTTGGTCAAACATCATGTCCTCAATGTTCTTATTTGATCAAAACCTACTTTTTCAAACTCATCCTAGACCGTTTGTCCAATTTCCACCAAAATCGAATCGTATCATCTTCAGACTGTGTCAACAAAAAGTTAGGAATTTTGCATCAATAGATGAAACCGTTTTTGTAAACCGCAGTGACGAAGTTGAGCCATGATGCCAAAATGACTCTTGAGGCTGTATCTCTGCAATGCTTTGACATATTGGCATCAAACTTTGCATGTGTCATTGTTCTCTTATTCTGACCACACCACATACATTTCGTAACTGTGCCACCTATTGGTCAAAAGTGATAAACCATTAACTTATATTATCAGTGACTCAATATATGATATTTCAGCCATTTTGCCTAATCTTCTTAAACTGTATAATTGTTCATTGCTGCAGTTGGTCTGACACTCTCAGACTACAATGCATTTTCAGCCTTTTGCCTAAAATCATCTTAAAACGTGATTAATTTCTCATTGCTGCAGTTGATCTGACACTGCCAGCCATTTTGGCATGTCTTGTCTTCTTCTTTGCGCTTGGCCCCGGTATTGCTGCTTGCAGCTATATTTATTATTCATCTTCTTCTTCTTCTTCCGCCACGAAGTCTATGGCAGCCCATAGAACCGTATGGTAAAAAGTTATGAAATTTGGCACACTAATAGAGGACAGTCTGAAATGTCACCATAGCAAATTTTGAGTCTCTAACTCAATCCCTCTAGCGCCACCATCAGTCCAAAATTAGACTCATGTTTATGCTAATAACTTTTGAACCATAAGGGCTAGAAACGAAATTCTTTTTCCCTCTGATTCCTTGGCTCAAGACAATTCGATTGCACCCTATGACGTCATTTTCCGTCATAATAATTTTCCCGCCATTTTTAATTAACCGAAAAACCTACTTTTGCGAACTCGTCCTAGACGGTTCATCCGATTTGCACGAAAATTGAACCAGATCATCTTCAGACCATGCTGACAAAAAATCTTGCAAATCAAGTTGATTCGTCAAATCATTTGCGATAAACGCGCAAACAAATTTTACGTAGCGGTTGCAAAAGCACTCTTAAGGCAATATCTCCGCAACGCTTTATCGTATTCAAACCAAACTTGGTACATGTCATCACAAGCATGACTTGAGGCAACATGCAGTGTCTCGGCGCAGCGCCACCTGCTGGTCCGGAGATACAAAAAATGGCTGTTTTTGCTTATAACTTTTGAACCGTTTGTCCAAAAATCATAAAAGTGGTCTCGTTAGATTCAGGACGGCATGCCAAGTCGTCTGATATTCAATTTTACCATATCGGCCATTTTGGCTGTCGGCCATTTTGAATTATGTGCTAAAATGCTATATTTTACAAATGCATTAGTGTATTGTTACTAAACTCGGTATGTGACTTCCACTCCATGCCCTGAAGGTACTCAAAAAGTTTTGGGGCAGTGCCACCTTGTGGTCAAAAGTTATAACAAACTTGACAAAAATGCTAATAACTTTTGATTTAATTAGCTTAGTATAATGAAACTGGTCATAATACATTCATTGGCTCATGCCGATTCAATTGCATCCTATGACGTCATTTTCGGTCATGATAATTTCCCCGCCATATTTAATTTTCCAAAAAACCTACTTTTGCGAACTCGTCCTAGACGGTTTGTCCGATTTGCACGAAAATTGAACCAGATCATCTTCAGACCATGCTGACAAAAAATCTTGCAAATCAAGTTGATTCGTCAAATCGTTTTTGATAAACGTGCACACAAATTTTACGTAGCGGTTGCAAAAACACTCATAAGGCTATATCTCCACAATGCTTTATCGTGTTCAATCCAAACTTGGTACATGTCATCACAAGCATGACTTGAGGCAACTTGCAGCGTTTCGGCGCAGCGCCACCTACTGGTCCGGAGATACAAAAAATGGCTATTTTTGCTTATAACTTTTGAACTGTTTGTCCAAAAATCATAAAAGTTGTCTCGTTAGATTCAGGACGGTATTCAGAGTTGTCTGATATTCAATTTTACCATATCGGCCATTTTGGCTCTCGGCCATTTTGAATTATGTGCTAAAATACTATATTTTACAAACGCATTAGTCTATCGTTACGAAACTTGGTATGGGTCTTCCGCACCATGCTTTGAAGGTACTCAAAAAGTTTTGGGGCAGTGCCACCTTGTGGTCAGAGGTTATAACAAAATTTACAAACATGCTAATAACTTTTGATTAAATTAGCCTAGTTTAATGAAACTGGTCATAATACATTTATTGGCTCATGCCGAGAACATAGATACTAATTTTGCCATATTTGGTCAAACATCCTGTCCTCAATGTTCTTATTTGATCAAAACCTACTTTTTCAAACTCATCCTAGACCGTTTGTCCAATTTCCACCAAAATCGAATCGTATCATCTTCAGACTATGTCAACAAAAAGTTAGGGATTTTGCATCAATAGATGAAACCGTTTTTGTAAACCGCAGTGACGAAGTTGAGCCATGATGCCAAAATGACTCTTGAGGCTGTATCTCTGCAATGCTTTGACATATTGGCATCAAACTTTGCATGTGTCATTGTTCCCTTATTCTGACTACACCACATCAATTTCGTAACTGTGCCACCTATTGGTCAAAAGTGATAAACCATTAACTTATATTATCAGTGACTCTATATATGATATTTCAGCCATTTTGCCTAATCTTCTTAAACTGTATAATTGTTAATTGTTGCAGTTGGTCTGACACTCTTAGACTACAATGCATTTTTCAGCCTTTTGCCTAAAATCATCTTAAAACGTGATTAATTGCTCATTGCTCCAGTTGATCTGACACTGCCAGCCATTTTGGCATGTCTTGTCTTCTTCTTTGCGCTTGGCCCCGGTATTGCTGCTTGTTAGGGGCCAAGCACCGAAGGTGCGAAGGCACCTATTGAAACCGTTCCCGTTCTTATTATTATTATTAGGGGCCAAGCACCGAAGGTGCGAAGGCACCTATTGAAACCGTTCCCGTTCTTATTATTATTAGGGGCCAAGCACCGAAGGTGCGGAGGCACCTATTGTAATCGTTAGATTTCTTATTATTATTATTATTATTATTATTATTCCGCCATGGAAGTCTATGGCAGCCCATAGAACCGCTTGCGGGAAAGTTGTGAAATTTGGTACACTGATAGAGGTTATTACCAATAGTACCCACACCAATTTTGGAGTCTCTAAATCAATCTCTCTAGCGCCACCACCTGTCCAAAGTTTGACTCATGTTTTTGCTAATAACTTTTGAACCATAAGGGCTAGAAACAAAATCTTTTTTTCTTTCGATTTATTGGTTTAAGCCAATTCGATCGCACCCTATGACGTCATTTACATCATTACAATGTTCCCGCCATTTTGAATTAACCGAAACCCAACTTTTTCGAACTCCTCCTAGGCCGTTGGTCCGATTTACACGAAAATTGAACCAGATCATCTCCAGACAGTGTTGACAAAAAAACATGGAATTCAAGTTGATTCGTTAAATCGTTTTTGATTTACACGCAAACAAATTTTACGTAATGCTTGAAAAAACACACTTAAGCCAATATCTCCGCAACGCTTTATCGTATTCAAACCAAACTTGGTACAAGTCATCACAAGCATGACTTGAGGCAACATGCAGCGTTTCGGCGCAGCGCCACCTACTGGTCCGGAGATACGAAAAATGGCTATTTTTGCTTATAACTTCTGAACTATTTGTCCAAAAATCATAAAAGTGATCTCGTTAGATTCAGGACGGCATGCCGAGTCGTCTGATATCCAATTTTACCATATCGGCCATTTTGACTGTCGGCCATTTTGAATTATGTTCTAAAATGCTGTATTTTATGAACGCATGAACGGATTTTTACGAAACTCGGTATGGGTCATCAGCACGATGTTCTGAAGTAGCCTGACAAGTTTCAAAACAGCGCCACCTAGTGGATAATTTTTTTTTTCAAACGCCTATTACTTTAAGTGGGGTTGACTTATTTTCATGGGACTAACTTTTTTTGTCTCCTGAATCCTTGCCAAGTCCAACGATACCAGACTTGCCAGGTTTCAGCGTATGGTTTGTGCAGCGCGGTAATTTAGCGCTTAAAAAACATTAGCTGATATCTTCGAAACCGCTAGTCCGATCGAGACGAAACGAGCGCCAGAAAATCGGAAACATAGGTCGATAGCTATACGTCAATGCCCAAATGTCAAAATATTGATAGTAAGGGGTAGTAAAATCCAATCAAAGTCAAGTGTCAGTCATTTTTTACATGTTTTTTCATATAAATGTCTATAACTCCAAAACGAAATGAGATATTTTCACCAAAATTGACACACACATGTATGGGCTCAATCCGATGACACATAAAAAAAATTGTAGGATTGTGCCTCTTGGTGGCGCTATAATAGAACAAAACATGACATTGGCACTGTACAACTCAATGTTTTAATGTGGTGTTTTAACGGTTTTGCTTCAAATGTCTTTACTCATTTTTTCAGTTGGTCTGCTGCTATCTTCCTTGTTTGCTTCTGTTGCGCTTGGCCCGTTAATGGCTGCTTGCAGCTATATTTATTCATCTTCTTCTTCTTCTTCTTCTTCCGCCACGAAGTCTATGGCAGCCCATAGAACCGTATGGTAAAAAGTTGTGAAATTTGGCACACTAATAGAGGACAGTCTGAAATATCACCGTAGCAAATTTGGAGTCTCAAACTCAATCCCTCTAGCGCCACCATCAGTCCAAAATTTGACTCATGTTTATGCTAATAACTTTTGAACCATAATGGCTAGAAACAAAATTATTGTTTCCTCTGATTCCTTGGCTCAAGACGATTCGATTGCACCCTATGACGTCATTTTCCGTCATAAAAATTTTCCCGCCATTTTGAATTTTCCGAAAAACCTACTTTTACGAACTCGTCCTAGACGGTTCATCCGATTTGCACGAAAATTGAACCAGATCATCTTCAGACCATGCTGACAAAAAATCTTGCAAATCAAGTTGATTCGCCAAATCATTTGCGATAAACGTGCAAACAAATTTTACGTAGCGGTTGCAAAAACACACTTAAGGCAATATCTCCACAACACTTTATCGTATTCAAACCAAACTTGGTACATGTCATCACAGGCATGACTTGAGGCAACATACAGCGTTTCGGCGCAGCGCCACCTACTGGTCCGGAGATACGAAAAATTGCTATTTTTGCTTATAACTTCTGAACTGTTTGTCCAAAAATCATAAAAGTGGTCTCGTTACATTCAGGACGGCATGCCGAGTCGTCTGATATTCAATTTTACGATATCGGCCATTTTGGCTGTCGGCCATTTTGAATTTTGTCAAAAAATGCTATATTTTACAAAAACATTAGTATATTGTTACTAAACTCGGTATGTTACTTCCATGCTATGCCCTGAAGGTACTCAAAAAGTTTTAGGACAGTGCCACCTTGTGGTCAAAAGATATAACAAACTTGAAAAAAATGCTAATAACTTTTGATTAAATTAGCCTAGTATATTGAAACTGGTCATAATAGAGTCATTGGCTCATGCCGATTCAATTGCAACCTATGATGTCATTTTCGGTCATGATAATTTCCCCGCCATTTTTAATTTTCCAAAAAACCTACTTTTGCGAACTCGTCCTAGACGGTTTGTCCGATTTGCACAGAAATTGAACCATATCATCTTCAGACCATGCTGACAAAAAATCTTGCAAATCAAGTTGATTTGTCAAATCGTTTTCGATAAACGCGCACACAAATTTTGCGTAGCGGTTGCAAAAACACTCATAAGCCTATATCTCCACAACGCTTTATCGTATTCAAACCAATCTTGGTAGATGTCATCACAAGCATGACCTGAGGCAAAATGCAGCGTTTAGGCGCAGCGCCACCTACTGGTCCGGAGATACAAAAAATGGCTATTTTTGCTTATAACTTTTGAACTGTTTGTCCAAAAATCATGTCTTCCGCACCATGCTTTGAAGGTACTCAAAACGTTTTGGGGCAGTGCCACCTTGTGGTCAGAGGTTATAACAAAATTTACAAACATGCTAATAACTTTTGATTAAATTAGCCTAGTTTAATGAAACTGGTCATAATACAGTCAATGGCTCATGCCGAGAACAGAGATACTAATTTCTCCATATTTGGTCAAACATCCTGTCCTCAATGTTCTTATTTGATCAAAACCTACTTTTTCAAACTCATCCTAGACCGTTTGTCCAATTTCCACCAAAATCGAATCGTATCATCTTCAGACTGTGTCAACAAAAAGTTAGGGATTTTGCATCAATAGATGAAACCGTTTTTGTAAACCGCAACGACGAAGTTGAGCCATTATGCCAAAATGACTCTTGAGGCTGTATCTCTGCAATGCTTTGACATATTGGCATCAAACTTTGCATGTGTCATTGTTCCCTTATTCTGACCACACCACATCAATTTCGTATCTGTGCCACCTATTGGTCAAAAGTGATAAACCATTAACTTACATTATCAGTGACTCAATATATGATATTTCAGCCATTTTGCCTAATCTTCTTAAACTGTATAATTGTTAATTGTTGCAGTTGGTCTGACACTCTCAGACTACAATGCATTTTCAGCCTTTTGCCTAAAATCATCTTAAAACGTGATTAATTGCTCATTGCTCCAGTTGATCTGACACTGCCAGCCATTTTGGCATGTCTTGTCTTCTTCTTTGCGCTTGGCCCCGGTATTGCTGCTTGCAGCTATATTTATTATTAGGGGCCAAGCACCGAAGGTGCGAAGGCACCTATTGAAACCGTTCCCGTTCTTATTATTATTATTCATCTTCTTCTTCTTCTTCTTCTTCTTCTTCTTCTTCTTCTTCTTCCGCCACGAAGTCTATGGCAGCCCATAGAACCGTATGGTAAAAAGTTGTGAAATTTGGCACACTAATAGAGGACAGTCTGAAATGTCACCGTAGCAAATTTGGAGTCTCAAACTCAATCCCTCTAGCGCCACCATCAGTCCAAAATTTGACTCATGTTTATGCTAATAACTTTTGAACCATAAGGGCTAGAAACAAAATTCTTTTTTCCTCTGATTCCTTGGCTCAAGACGATTCCATTGCACCATATGACGTCATTTTCCGTCATAAAAATTTTCCCGCCATTTTGAATTTTCCGAAAAACCTACTTTTACGAACTCGTCCTAGACGGTTCATCCGATTTGCACGAAAATTGAACCAGATCATCTTCAGACCATGCTGACAAAAAATCTTGCAAATCAAGTTGATTCGTCAAATCATTTGCGATAAACGCGCAAACAAATTTTACGTGGCGGTTGCAAAAACACTCTTAAGGCAATATCTCCGCAACGCTTTATCGTATTCAAACCAAACTTGGTACATGTCATCACAAGCATGACTTGAGGCAACATACAGCGTTTCGGCGCAGCGCCACCTACTGGTCCGGAGATACGAAAAATTGCAATTTTTGCTTATAACTTCTGAACTGTTTGTCCAAAAATCATAAAAGTGGTCTCGTTACATTCAGGACGGCATGCCGAGTCGTCTGATATTCAATTTTACCATATCGGCCATTTTGGCTGTCGGCCATTTTGAATTTTGTCAAAAAATGCTATATTTTACAAATGCATTAGTATATTGTTACTAAACTCGGTATGTGACTTCCTTGCTATGCCCTGAAGGTACTCAAAAAGTTTTAGGGCAGTGCCACCTTGTGGTCAAAAGATATAACAAACTTGACAAAAATGCTAATAACTTTTGATTAAATTAGCCTAGTATATTGAAACTGGTCATAATAGAGTCATTGGCTCATGCCGATTCAATTGCAACCTATGATGTCATTTTCGGTCATGATAATTTCCCGCCCATTTTTAATTTTCCAAAAAACCTACTTTTACGAACTCGTCCTAGACGGTTTGTCCGATTTGCACGAAAATTGAACCAGATCATCTTCAGACCATGCTGACAAAAAATCTTGCAAATCAAGTTGATTTGTCAAATCGTTTTCGATAAACGCGCACACAAATTTTGCGTAGCGGTTTAAAAAAACACTCATAAGCCTATATCTCCACAACGCTTTATCGTATTCAAACCAATTTTGGTATATGTCATCACAAGCATGACCTGAAGCAACATGCAGCGTTTCGGCGCAGCGCCACCTACTGGTCCGGAGATACAAAAAATGGCTTTTTTTGCTTATAACTTTTGAACTGTTTGTCCAAAAATCATGTCTTCCGCACCATGCTTTGAAGGTACTCAAAACGTTTTGGGGCAGTGCCACCTTGTGGTCAGAGGTTATAACAAAATTTACAAACATGCTAATAACTTTTGATTAAATTAGCCTAGTTTAATGAAACTGGTCATAATACAGTCATTGGCTCATGCCGAGAACAGAGATACTAATTTTTCCATATTTGGTCAAACATCCTGTCCTCAATGTTCTTATTTGATCAAAACCTACTTTTTCAAACTCATCCTAGACCGTTTGTCCAATTTCCACCAAAATCGAATCGTATCATCTTCAGACTGTGTCAACAAAAAGTTAGGGATTTTGCATCAATAGATGAAACCGTTTTTGTAAACCGCAGCAACGAAGTTGAGCCATTATGCCAAAATTACTCTTGAGGCTGTATCTCTGCAATGCTTTGACATATTGGCATCAAACTTTGCATGTGTCATTGTTCCCTTATTCTGACCACACCACATCAATTTCGTATCTGTGCCACCTATTGATCAAAAGTGATAAACCATTAACTTACATTATCAGTGACTCAATATATGATATTTCAGCCATTTTGCCTAATCTTCTTAAACTGTATAATTGTTAATTGTTGCAGTTGGTCTGACACTCTCAGACTACAATGCATTTTCAGCCTTTTGCGTAAAATCATCTTAAAACGTGATTAATTGCTCATTGCTCCAGTTGATCTGACACTGCCAGCCATTTTGGCATGTATTGTCTTCTTCTTTGCGCTTGGCCCCGGTATTGCTGCTTGCAGCTATATTTATTATTATTATTATTATTATTATTATTATTATTATTCCGCCATGGAAGTCTATGGCAGCCCATAGAACCGCTTGCGGGAAAGTTGTGAAATTTGGTACACTGATAGAGGTTATTACAAATAGTACCCACACCAATTTTGGAGTCTCTAAATCAATCTCTCTAGCGCCACCACCTGTCCAAAGTTTGACTCATGTTTTTGCTAATAACTTTTGAACCATAAGGGCTAGAAACAAAATCTTTTTTTCTTTCGATTTATTGGTTTAAGCCGATTCGATCGCACCCTATGACGTCATTTACATCATTACAATGTTCCCGCCATTTTGAATTAACCGAAACCCAACTTTTTCGAACTCCTCCTAGGCCGTTGGTCCGATTTACACGAAAATTGAACCAGATCATCTCCAGACAGTGTTGACAAAAAAACATGGAATTCAAGTTGATTCGTTAAATCGTTTTTGATTTACACGCAAACAAATTTTACGTAATGCTTGAAAAAACACACTTAAGCCAATATCTCCGCAACGCTTTATCGTATTCAAACCAAACTTGGTACAAGTCATCACAAGCATGACTTGAGGCAACATGCAGCGTTTCGGCGCAGCGCCACCTACTGGTCCGGAGATACGAAAAATGGCTATTTTTGCTTATAACTTCTGAACTATTTGTCCAAAAATCATAAAAGTGATCTCGTTAGATTCAGGACGGCATGCCGAGTCGTCTGATATCCAATTTTACCATATCGGCCATTTTGACTGTCGGCCATTTTGAATTATGTTCTAAAATGCTGTATTTTATGAACGCATGAACGGATTTTTACGAAACTCGGTATGGGTCATCAGCAC
Organism: Gobio gobio; assembly: GCF_949357685.1. Lineage (NCBI taxonomy): Eukaryota > Metazoa > Chordata > Actinopteri > Cypriniformes > Gobionidae > Gobio > Gobio gobio. Next base: position 10,999,196 of record NC_137100.1, on the reverse strand, counting down.
GATGTTCTGAAGTAGCCTGACAAGTTTCAAAACAGCGCCACCTAGTGGATAATTTTTTTTTTCAAACGCCTATAACTTTAAGTGGGGTTGACTTATTTTCATGGGACTAACTTTTTTTGTCTCCTGAATCCTTGCCAAGTCCAACGATACCAGACTTGCCAGGTTTCAGCGTATGGTTTGTGCAGCGCGGTAATTTAGCGCTTAAAAAACATTAGCTGATATCTTCGAAACCGCTAGTCCGATCGAGACGAAACGAGCGCCAGAAAATCGGAAACATAGGTCGATAGCTATACGTCAATGCCCAAATGTCAAAATATTGATAGTAAGGGGTAGTGAAATCCAATCAAAGTCAAGTGTCAGTCATTTTTTACATGTTTTTTCATATAAATGTCTATAACTCCAAAACGAAATGAGATATTTTCACCAAAATTGACACACACATGTATGGGCTCAATCCGATGACACATAAAAAAAATTGTAGGATTGTGCCTCTTGGTGGCGCTATAATAGAACAAAACATGACATTGGCACTGTACAACTCAATGTTTTAATGTGGTGTTTTAACGGTTTTGCTTCAAATGTCTTTACTCATTTTTTCAGTTGGTCTGCTGCTATCTTCCTTGTTTGCTTCTGTTGCGCTTGGCCCCGTTAATGGCTGCTTGCAGCTATATTTATTATTATTATTATTACCTTCCCTCCATCCGTCCACCATAAAATATATGGGAAGTGTTTTCTTCCCCACTTTAAAAATAGAAAAAAATGATATCATCAATAGTCATGATTAGGTGATTAGCTGTATTTTTTTTTTCTTTTTCTCATGCTGTCTATCCCAAATTGAACATAATCGCAACTTGGGACTCATTGATTTTGCATACTGTATATGTTTTTTTATTTAATTGTAGGGTTGGGCATCGAGAACCGGTTCCAACTTGGAACCGTTTAAAAAATAACGATGCCATCGGAATCGTTTCGAAATTTTGATTTCGATTTCGATCATCGGTTCCAAACGCGCAAGTTTTCGGAAGTGCTTGCCGCGCCCGTTATGTTGCAGCCATGGAGCACGGTAAGCGGCGCTCAAAAGTGTGGCTTTATTTCACTTTTTTAAAAAAAGCCTGGGTCGGCACAGTGCAACACATAAGACAAACTTATTTCTTGCACGGGAGGATGCACTACAAATATGTGGTGTATAAATTAACGAGTGTATCGTGTTTGAAGTGCTGCGCAGGTCTGTCCTCCTCGGGCAACCCTGCGCTAACCAACGTTATTAAAGGGATAGTTCCCCACGCGCATTTGAACAACAGCTGGGTGAGTAAAAGATGGCTTTATTTTCATTTCAGGGTGAACTAACATTATCCCACCTCGTCATAATCAGGCAAGTGATTGTAGTGTAATAACAAAGCCCTTGACCAAATTGCGAATTGTGGTGAACAACAACGTTACTGAAATTATTTTTCCCCCCTCGTAGATAAATGTAGCTATATGCAAATTGCCCACGCTAGTAGCAGTCCTAAAATGACTGCTGTTAATGCTATTGTTAAACCGGGACTCGTGTGAGACTCCATTCACCTTTGCAGCAAAGCAAGTGAAAATGCCAGCGGAGAAAGTCCCAAAACTAAAACTCATTATTGAATCAAAATACAATTTTCCTCTGTGAAATGAGCCTGTGACATGTTGTGACTCCACTCCTCAAAGAATCGGAATCGAGAATCAAAAAGAACCGTAATCGAAACTAAGAATAGGAATCGGAATCAGAATCGTTCAAATCAAAACGATGCCCAACCCTATTTAAATGGAGGTGTGGAGGTATATGATGGATTCAATCTGGTTCCATTCCCAGCTGTAAAAGAGTTTATTATAATGGAGTGATAGACAAAGTAGGGAATAGAAACAGAAGTTCCAATGAAAAATGTGACATTATGTTAAGTCTGTGTGTGTTTGTATATGTTATTCGAACAAGGTATGATGGAATGCTTTTTGTGTGTTTATTGAATAAGAGATTGATTCCCTGCGGTATATGCCTGGAGATAATGAGTCTCTAGATATTTATGTACACAGAGACATGATTACTTCTGTATTTCATCTTCTCCTACTCCTCACTGACCTTGAAATATCACCTACACATTTCCAAATGCTCCCTTAATCACTGCTTCTCCCCGAATCTGCAGTTCACCCAATGATTTGTTTTAATGTGATGGTTTAGGTCACAGAGATACATTAGATACAGGTGGTGCTTTATTTTTTTAATTGAATGCTTGTTTGTCATTATTCATGAGACTTAAAGGGTTAGTTCACCCAAAAATGAATTCTGTCATTAATTACTTACCATCATGTCATTCAACACCCGTAAGACCTCCGTTCATCTTCAGAACACAAATGAAGATATTTTAGTTGAAATCCGATGGCTCAGAAAGGCCTCCATTGGCACAATGCACTTTACACTCTCAAGACCCTTAAAAGGTACTAAAGACGTCGTTACAAAGACCATCTCACTACAGTGGTTCTACAATAACTTTATGAAGTGACGAGAATTGTTTTTTGTGCGCAAAAAACCCCTAAATAACGACTTAGATAGTGATGACCGATTTCAAAACACAGCATCATGAAGCTTCGAAGCATTATGAATCAGTGAGTCGATTGAGCGGTTTGGATGGCCAAAGTCACGTGATTTCAGCAGTTTGGCAGTTTGACACGCGATCCGAATCATGATGCGACTCGCTGATTCATAATTTGCAAATGTTGGGCTGGTTAGAAAAAAAAAAGAACCAAACTATGATTTCCACAAAAAGGTGGACCTCCATGACTAGTGGTATTAAAACAATGTACTAATGGATTACTTTATGTATATAATTTATATTTTTATATAAGTTCAACCCCCCCCCCCCCCCCCCCCACACGTGACAGATGGAGTGATCCAGTTGTCTCAGCACATTGGGCTGAGAAAGGAGAAAGTATTTTTAACAAATGACACACTTGACTCCTCTGGTAGATCGTTTGGAAGGTAAAATCTTTCTTATTGTAGTCTGGCAAATGTCGTCAATTTTAGTCATTTTTCACAGGAAGCCATAGTCCTTGATTGCATATGTTAATGCATAATGTACATTTATAATGTCTTTCATTTCACTGTCAGTGATGATTTTGAGCTTATAAAAGTGGAACAGGTGTAGGAGAATGGGACCACTTTAGTATTAAACTAAGGAAAGATCATTGTTTTTGTTAGTACAATTCTCATCTACTACTTCTTATTTTTGCTGTTATTTTCAGTGGGTTTATGTTGTGTTATTGCCAGTGTTGGATGCAATGCATCACTAGGTACGTAATTACTGTAATTGAATGAACTTTTCCTTGAAAAGGTAAAGTAAAGGATTTCTCTTAATTTTTCTGTAAATCAAATAGTTACTTCTGATGTAAATACTATATAGACTATAGGACAATTCTATATAAAACAAAATTTTACGTCTACATTTGTAAAATGTATGTTTTTAATATCACCTAAATATTTTGGTCAGTTCAACAATAATTTATGCAATTTTATATTATTTATTTGAAATAATTAAAAAATCAGTTTAATTTCTGTCCTTGTGTTCAACTAGTCAAGGTTGATATGGGATTTAGAAAGTAATAAGTAGTGCAATACTTTGAGAGAGTAATTGGTACAGTAATCTAGTTACACTGTTGAAGATGTAATTAGTAGCTAGTAATTAATTGCTTATTTAGAGTAATTTACCCAACACTGGTTATTGCCAAGTATAAAATGTATCAATGCAGTTTTTTTCACCCAGAAAAATACGGATAGCACAGCAACCTGATTTTACTTATGTAGGCTACTATAAAAAGGGGGCAAAAACAGACGATCCAGGCTGTTTTTGTGTAATTTCAAAGTGGGTTGTTTTTCTAAATTACACGTTATCCCCCACTAATAAAACTCAGTTCTGGGAAAATGACTGTTCACACACTTTATTCATGATTGTGTAAGTTTTTTAAGTTTCTTTTTCCACTGTGAATGAACCGATTGCACTAGTAGTTTAAAATGTACTTTTTTTTTCTTCTTCCTGGGTAGTGGGTAGCAGAAATTGATACCCTGGGGAATACAAAACGGTGTCTTCCTGCATGCCTTTGGCTTCTGCACTAAAAACAAAACCTTCATCTATGCTCAAAGAATATTTCACATATTTCCTTTGCATGTTTGTTGCACACATCAAAACTGTCAGAGGTGAAGACCAATGCAAAACAAGGACGGACCCTGCAAGCTAGTTTAGCATTATTTTGTCTGGCCAGTGTTTGTGCAAATGGAGTTGTAACTGAGCAGGTACAGCTGGGAGATGGTGTTTGCCAAGACTCCAGCAGCTGCTGTCAGTCCTGACATTTCAGAGCCTGCTGTCCATCACTTCTTAATGGTCTTCCTGGCTACTGCAGGGCTTGGCCTGCCACGCTTCAGTCTCTCTGTTATATCACCGCGAGAGGGACTGGCACTAGACTGTAGTGTGCTCAGAACATCTCTAGAGCATTGCAGTGTTTGTTTCAGAGAGGTCATGTGTTTTGAAAGGACTGTTTGAATTTTTGGTGCGTGTCAACTAATTAAGTGCCACTGCTTTGAAAATGATGGCCTTGCAGTTGCTTTTCTGCTGAGTTCTGTGGTATGAAATGAACTTGATTGAGCATAACCACTTTTCATCCATATTGAGTAGGCCTTCCTTTTAAGCACCAAATGGAAATGCCAAGATAATAAAAGATTCCAAACATGCTCCACTCACTCTGCTCGGCCACGGCGGCCATTGTTCTGATTGGTGATGTTGTTCAAAATTCCAGCAGTTGTTAACAGTGCCTGTATTCAATACCACAGAAATTAATACACGTAACAATTCATGTTTAATTTTTTGAAAGAAGCTGCACTAAAACAATGCCAATTATGTATTGAAAAATAATATTTTATATAAATAACATGCTGTATTTCGTATTGAGAAAAGGTTCGTTATTGATTGTGGTTTTGACTTCAGTGAAAGCCATTAGATGGTGGCAAAGACTGTCTTTATGAGTGAGTCAGTAGAAAAGACTTATTGAAAGGGACTGAAACAAGTTTGCAAACAAGGATGTTGTTTTTCATTTGAAACTAAAAACAACATTCATGGGAAATCCTCTATTAATACAATTGCTTCTGTTGTTCTAAAGTGACATTGTAGTGTTAGTAACGGAGTTTTGGGCTCAACTGTCAAACTGTCAAGTTGAGATTTGAATCCGTGGCGGAAGGAAGTAGATCCGCACAAAAGAGGGTTTTTAAACACACTCTGTTATTTCTTATTGTGCCATCGAACTGTTGCATAAACGCAATATTTTGCTCGTAGCTGTGTGGTATGGCTCTATATGACTTGGATAATTGGTCCAAAATAAATCTGTTGAATCTGATTCTGTTACATAAAACTGAATAAATAATAATATATTGATATTTAATATTAATATATTTTCTGTCCAGTTTAAATTTCAATAAATATTTTAAATAAAAAATATTTTTTTTATTGACTTGTATTTTTAAATCCAGTATTTTCAAAATGATTAAACTTCATTTGAAAAGTCAAATATTAATATAATATCAATATCAAAAGATAATAATAATTTAAAAACAATTTAAAGCATTTTTGGGTTTAGGCTTTCAGTTTCAGCCCTGAATTTTCATTTTCATTTTTAGATTTTTGATATGGTATGATATATGATATATGATATGAAGCAGGGATAGGAGATTTTTAACAGTATTTTAACATTAAAAACATTACATGGGTTTAGAGAGCCTGCTGGCTAGCTGGACATGCAGCTGTAATGTTTTGGGTCAAATGTAAGTTAAAGTTTAAAACCAAATGCTGTTCGATTCTCTCCAGATGAGCATTCTGTCATAACTCCATGTCTTTGGCCACATGAGGTTACTTGTACCTTTTGAGTACTTGCTCTAAATCACTCCAACTGACCAGTGCTTCTTTTGTTTTCCTTTCCCTGCTCTTCAAAGGTGTGGAAACGTTCTGGAGCCTGGTTCTACAAAGCCCTGCCGAAGCATATTCGTCCCATTAAGGATTCAATTCTAGATAACAGGAAGTCCGTAATAGAAAGAGGAGAGCAGCTGCCAGTGGCCAGGAGTGCACCAATCAGCTACACATGGGCTCAAAGCAAAGGTTAGATGCTAATGATTCTATTCTATTTGGAATACACAGAGCTTTAAAAACTGAAATTCTTATAAAGAAATAATTCCACAATTCCATAAAAAAAAATACGGTTGTGCTCAAGGAGAAACATGATCAAATCCTATCAAGTCATATCCCATTCCCCTTCTTTCTCCCATTACTTTTTTTTGTCTGGTCTTCACTTTCCCTAAAATTAAAGGCAAAGATCAAAATTGATTAAAGCTGCAGTCCGTAACTTTTTGCACTCTAGACAGAAACGGAAACAGAGCTGCATGCGTCTTGTGGAAGAACATTGCAGCCGGAGCTACTTCTCTCTGTTTATGTCTATGGCCAGTCACACAGGGACTGTGCTCCTCCGCAGTGGTTACTACCAGTCTGGCCTGAAATAGTCCCAATATAAACACTTATTATAAGTGTACCATAATGATTCAGGGGAAGACAACACACAGTTTGGAAAATGGATTCATGTTGTACATTCTCATTATATAATTTTTGTAAATCTTGAACACAAAAAGTTACGGACAGCAGCTTTAAAAAAACCACAACAACAACAAAAACAATGACCTTAAAGGAATATACTGTGTCAAATACAAGTTAAGCTCATTCGACAGCATTTGTATCAAACATTGATTACAAAAATTAATTTCCACTTGTCCCACTTAGAGGTGAATACTCACCATTTCAATAGTATAGCCATAAGACTAAGACAATGTGTATTAACATGATTTTAGTGTGAGGACATCACTTACCATTTCTGTGTTGGTTGGATCCAAGTTATATCCAATTTTATAACTTCTTTGCATTGACAATGAGAAACACAAAACCCTAATATGACCATAAAATATGTGAATAATACACAACGAACGGAAGAATAAATTGAAGTGCTTTTATAACAACTTTAAAAAGCTTTAAATTTCTGCTTTTAATGGTGTTTTCTCACCTGTAGATCATTTCTTTTGTTCTGAAACAATGTAGCATTTTCTTCTTGGTTTGCATTCACAAGGCAATTTTTCAAAGCGTACCAAAATGTGTTCACGTAAGTCACATTCTTATACAACTGTCCTCCTATTGGTCAGAGTTTCCTCTGCGTCATCCATCAAGATGATTGACAAGTTCGCTCCATGAGCTGTCAAATACTTTATTTGTATCGAGACACACGCAAACACGAATGTAGCCGTCATTCCCGCTGTTAAGTTATATCCAGCATTTGTATTAATACTGCAGCAAATTCAAACACGCTCTCTCTGGATCTCCTAGCGCTATCTGGAGGTTAACTGTTTCAAGACACGCAAACACTACGAATGTTATAATGCAGCTAGAGCAGGAATCAAGGCTTCATCGGGAAAGCATTCTCACACGGAGAAGCGCAATTACACATTTTTAAGATCAAGAGGTGCTCTTTATGTTTTCAACTGTGACTAATGTGCTCACTCACAGAATCATACACAACTGCTACTTATATAGCACATTTCCCGTTATGAATTATAATATTATTTTGTCCTTTGGGTCAGATTGCTTTCACACCTCAAGCGAACCTTCCCAGAGTTTGTTTGCAATCGGGCAGAGACCACCTCATTCGGGCGGTCTTGGAGCGTTTTGTTTTGGTGCGAATCCGAGCACGATTGCCGTGTACTCATATGCCTAAACGAACCGAACCAAGGGAGAAAATGCACCATGCTCAGGTGATTTCAGTTAGCTTAATTAGTATTGAACTCAGAACATTTGGACACATTACCTTTTTGGACACAAAAATTAGTTATCTAAATATACTGGCGAGGCTATATATCAAAAGGTCGGTTAGCCTATTAATATACTCCTTTGTCATTTCTGTACTTTAGATGGGACATCCCATTCTCTAACAGTGATGCTACTGTATTAATGAGCTCAGCTATCTTAAGGTGACCCCATTTAACCCTTCTCCAAGTAAACATTCACTCTCACATCCATTTCAGGCTGAAACGCTTCTAGCTTCCAGGCACAGTTCTGCTTAACCTTGCAGAAATGCATTTAAGGGAGGATGAAAAGTGAAATGTATGTAAAAATAAACTCACCATGGCATGAATTAAATGGACCCATCTGCAGTGTGTGATAAGCTTACTTATCAGAAGAATTAGGAAGTTCTACAGCATGTGGACCAACGGCCCTCGAGCTCTGTGGCGTCTCAGTAAAGACACTCAGAGGACCAATATATCATCATTTTATTACCTATAATAAAGCTGGTGGCCCATCAGAGTTTACAGTCACACGGTTTCTCATGCATTTAATTATCTTTGACATGCAAATAAGATGTTCAGGAACGTTCATCAATTCCACATATGGAGCTTCTTTATAGCTTTACAAAGATGTATCGATGGAATGGTTCAGATCGGCTGGAGCACATCTGTGCATATGTTCCTAGACTACAATTCATGTGGTTGACATAAGATTTTTCAATTGCTTTGTTAAACCAGCCTTAGAGTAACAAATGTGCATTGGTACCATCCACACATGCTTGAGAGTGAGAGGTGTATGAGGTGCATTAGTGTCGTAGGGGTGGACACCTTTTCTGACTGTATCCTTTTAAAGGATGATTGAATAAATGAGGTCTGAAAGGTTTGTGGTGGGAATAACGTAGAGTAATACATCCATACCATCTGCTGCTATTATGCATGAGCATATCAGAGGCTGTTGCTGAATGAAGCATGTTAAAAGTGCACATTGATTTAGGAACTTCCCCTTCCTGACCCTTCGATAACATGCACTCTTATGTTTTTTGTTTAGCATTTTAGGTTCAATAATGAATATAGAGTTCTTGAGTTGGTGATATGCACCTTGCAGATTAAAAATGTCTTTATTACATTATATGTTCTTCATTTTAGCATATTGGTTTATGGGTTCTCTATACTGTCGCTGGTCATTTTGACCCAGTTCAGATTCCAAAGTGACAGTGCACCTAAAAACAAACATTTTAGGATATTTATTCTCCTTCATGTTATTCCAGACCTTATTCACTTATTCACTGTGTTTCCACCAAAGCATTTTTTTCCTTAGGCCAGCATATTTTTTTGAATTTGGTCAATTGTTTAAAAACTGCAGCAGCGTGACAAGGCTCTGAATACCTATTTCACGCTGCACGCTTGCCATTTTATTCTGGTTACATGGAGTTGAAAAATGTTCAAGTAAAATGCAGTGCTCATCTCTTTCACTGTTGTTTAATCAGCCATCCAATCACAGTGAAGGAGGGGTGGGGCAAATACCACACTGACCAACCATCACAATCTGCTTGTACAACAGATAACATAAATTATTTAAAACAAAGACCAGAGCAAGTACTTCAAAAAATTGTCTACATTTTTATATTCAGAAACAAACTATTTGCGAAATCAGATACTAGTAAGACTTCCGTGGATATTCCGTGTCATATACCAAAGCGTCTCAACTGAATAAAAAAACAAAAACGCTGTGCCGCTGAAGTTCTCAACCGCCTGCAGCTACAGTAGATGTTTTCAGAAGAGCGCCTGCCATTTTCAGCTGATATGCACGTTTCAGTGCTGGACTGCTGGCCTTTCTCTTTATGGGAATTACATTGAACTAGGATTAGAGTTTTTAAATTTCAAAAAGGTCACAAAAGCACCAAAAGTGCACCAAAATCATGCACCTTATTATAAATGCTGGGATATGGAATACTCTTCTTCTTTTTTTTCTATTTTTTCTTGTATTTCAGTGTGGAGGAGTTGCTATTTGCAGAAAGTCAGAACCAGTCTGCAGGTTTTGGGCAGTAGCATTTGACATAGACAAAAATGGGGATCATACACTCCACAGGATCACACATCACCAGACATTGAATATGGATGATGCCTAGTGTTTTAAAATGTTCAGACATTCAAAGTTATGTAGTATATTCCAGCTTTCTGAAGTCATAAAGCTTTATATGAGACTAAAATGTAAGTTGTTACTCAGAAAACCTTTAAAGGGTAACTAAACCCTAAACCAACTTTTTTTAGTTAATGATCTGTAATACTGGGGCTTTATTAATGCTGTTCATTGATTCGAGTAAATGTTTTGACATTTGGGTATAAAGTGTTTTAATTCTACAATATATGGTGTAAAACCGCCAAAGTGCTGCCCTCTTAAGGTTGAACGGTGGCTACTGCAGTTGAATTTTCCAATTGGACGTTGTGGTACATCGTGACGTAGGATGGTACTTCCAACGGCTCACTACACACGCCCCTGGCACGAGCTCACCACGCCCTCAGAAATGTTTTCCCCAATCACATGATGAGAACTACTTAACTCCAGTATGAACTGTCATATTACATGAAGTAGAAACATTATGAATGAAACTTACTTGACACATGCTTTAACATTGTAATGAAGAAAATGCGGTTAAATAATGCAGCTGTCAGTACACGTCAGGATTTTCTTGCGATAGTATTGCCGCCCGTCATGTGTACAGATAAGTTTGCACTTTCAAACCCTGACACGCAAGTGGTTGCCGCGGTATCGAACAACAATACCGTAATGTGCCGTAATATATAGTCTTTTATTTGAGGAAATCTGTTTATAATAGGCTATTAGGTCTGAACTTATTGGTCCTGCGCTGCTTATTGATTCAGTTCATTTGAATGAAAATACATTGTATGTGTATCAGATATCTGATCTATTTAGTGGCATTCAGTATAAGGATTTGACTGTTCATAGATTAGGTCAGGTGTCTCATTCTCTCTTGCGCTGCTGCTTCACTGGCATCGTCGGCATCGGGAGTTAACGCAGTTTGAGCCAGCGGCTCGCATTGATAAGGCTCTGGGTCTGTGTCTACAGACAATTCACCACTCTGTTGCAAAGCTACTGGATTCACTGCAGTCATTCTCCATCTTTGCGACTCGCGAGTCAGACAGCTGTCAATCAATCCGTCACTGCGGGTCTCAGGCACTCACGCACTCCGCTCAGTCCCGCCCTCGGTTCATCCCCTCTGTCTCCGCTGGGCTCTGCCCACTTTTCCAGCATTTTTCAAAAATTGCCAGTGGGTGGAGTTAAGCTCTGAGCTGGGGTTTAGTTTTCATCAAAAAATGCATGCAATAAATTTTTTTCAGTTTAATGCGTAATTTTTTTTTGGCGCAATAAATGCAACATCCGTTTTTTCTGTCATCCTTTGGCTAGCGCCTTAATGTAACGTTTGATCTGTACGTCAGCATCGGGGAATAACAATAATCTCGTTCACGGTAGAGAAAGCTGCTTACATGTACAAAAGTAATCATAAAGACTTGCTTTTGCGTCTTCATCAGCTTGCAACAGTTCCGTGCAAAAGTAACACTCGGTGTAGAAGAGCCTTTACGGTTAACTAACCGTGACGTTTTTAAGCGCGGTCAATCGCTGCATCCCTACTCTTGACTAAAGAACTTTTGTAGCTTTAATAAGGATTTATCTATATTTAATTTATAATTTATGTAGTGCAGACTGTTTGCTAGCTTTATTAAATTTCTGTTTGAAGTTCACTTAAATTAAAAGTTATGTTTTTTAAACCTAGTAAATAAAATTGATAGCCTTGAGATAGCATTGAGACTAGTATTAGTATCAGTGATACTGGCTTTCATTCATAAATAAGGCTATTAAACAAATATTTTAAATATACTGTCTTTGTTTTTTCTATATACATTTGGATATTAAATGTGAAATTATTACATTATATTAAAAACGTATAAAAATGTGATGCATTTTTAATCACGGTTAATTTTGATTAATCACAGAAATATTTAATCGTTTGACAGCACTAGTTACAACATCTAATTGGAGGGGAATATCTTCTATGAATAATTATTTAAATTTTGTTTCACAAACTTTCATATCGATCAAAAACTTGGAATATAGTGTACGAGTCATATGAACCATTTTATGGCACTTTTTTGAAACATGAATGGTTTTGTCCCTGTTGAATGTAATTGCATGGAAAACATGTAATTATATGTCTTGATAATTTCTCCTTTTTTCTCAGGTTTTCAACCTCAAACATCTTCACAGATATGATTTCAAAATGTCTTCATAAAATACTTTACTGTCACTGTCAGCAGAGTGTGAGTCCTCTTAGGCTTGTGACGTCAATTTGACCTTGTGTAGCTAAACTGGATCTGCAGAAGATCCACAGAAGAGAAGGGTTAAATTTGCAGCACATAGACGTTAACTCTATGTATTATCTATAATAAAACATTCTTTGTGGAATAATGAAAAGACAACATCAATGCCTAAACTTGTGCAGTTGTTTCAGGACATTTTAAATGTCTTCTGTCTTTTTTTAGTAGTATTGACTCGGCAAGCTGAGAGTAAATGTTTTGTTTTTTTGCGAATAGGTGGAATAATTTTGATAGATTAATGCTAAATCTGTATTGATCTAGTTGAAATATGATTAAACAGAGCATGTTTGCTCTGGTATTTTGAAGCCAATAGTTGAAAATCTTCTTTTCAGAGAGTATTACAAAACATTGCAGAGACAGAGAAGAATTTATTTAAAGAAATGTTACAGGTTTATTAAAAGTCATCATCTCTGGCTTACTGTGAATTAGATTACCACAATATTATTCTCACTCATCCCTCAGTTTGTAAGTGCAAGGGAAAACATTGGATGGGAATGAAGTGATTTAACAAAATGCAAGCTTCATATTTCTGCAGTTAAACCCTCCGTGGATCCGTCAGCCCGCTACAGATGCTGTTGATAGAGCTTAACTTGTATTTAATCTGGAACATCTTTTAATGTTGACAGGTCAAAATCATCACATCACAACAAATGTAATGGAGCAATACAGGTACACTTTCGACTGAATATCTTTGTTCCGCTGATGGTTAGACTGGGTAGTTTCACTCACTGTGATGTGATTGGGAATGCAGGTGAAGCTCTTCCCGATGCTCTGTGGGACACGACAGAAAGGAGAATGATGATTATTTAAAGGGGTGGTAAAACACGATTTCACTTTTCTAACTTAAACAGCAACATTACACACTAGCTAGAGCATAAACAACATCTGCAAAGTTACAACGTTCAAAGTTTAAAGCAAAGGGAGATATTTGCTTTTAAAGAAGTCAATTTCTAAGGACTACAGCAAACGGCCGGTAGGGACTACAGACATTCCTCCAGGGTTGCTGACATCACCAACCTCAATATTTACATAAACCCCTCCTCCGAGAATATTAAATAAGGGGGGGCAAAGCCATTTTGTATTGCTGTGGAGAAGAGTTGTTGTGGTATAGTTAGTAGGGTGGAGTGTTGTTGCCGCAATGCCGACGAAACGCTGCTATTTTCATCCGGATTTCACGTCCACTTTGTTCAGCCTTCTTAGGGACGGGGGAGTTAGGGATCAATGGTTAATTTATTTTTAACTCGGTCCCTCATAATTATTACCCAAATCTCGCTCTCTGTGCTGCACATTTCACGGAGGAAAGCTTCCACAATCTTTGCGCGTTCAATGCAGGATTCGCACAACGGCTTGTCCTGAAAGATGGAGCAGTTCCAACTTTAAAAACAGAAGCTGTTTACGGGCCACAACCTGTAAGTATGATTTATTTTTCATTGATGTGTTTTCCTGTAATAGTTTGTATTGTTAATTGTACGTTGTAGCAAGGAAGTAAACAAATGACAACGCTGTTTGGCTCTGCAAACCAGTTTGTTAAATGCTCATTCATACTTAACGTTATCCAAACACCTAACGTTACAAACTTAACTTGCATACAACGTTACAACGTATCTAAAAAGTATGAGACAACAACAAAAACAAAACAAACCATTCTGAAACGTCGTTTAGCAGCCGTTCTTGAACAGGTTCTGCTCGATCATCTTCACTAAAATGTTTTGGGTCCGATTCGGGCTCAAATTGGTATGGTTTTATTGACACCATTGTTTCTAATACTTCCAAAGCACAGTCTACCGGTAAAGGTAAGGGGCGTGACGTTTCTGAAAAACGTGCACTAGGCGGTTAGCGAATCACAACACACTGGGCCAGCAAACCAATCTGAACCCATTGCGTATTTTTGAGGGACTGGCTTCATAGAACCCGGAAACCATCAGACCGTTTTTACAAGGAGGGACAGAACAGTGTAGAATAAAGGTAAAATATATGAAGCATGAACACATATTACAGTGCACCCCACAAACACAATCAAGACTTCGAAAGAATGTGTTTTACCACCCCTTTAAATATTATGCTCAGCTAACTTTCAGATTTAATAAATTAAACTTCTGCTTGGTAATGTTGTTTTATAGGACTCAGTCATCCATTTTAGGGTGTGTTCACACATGGCAAGTTTGGTTCCAAACCCTGGTGCGACTGCTCTGTTAGTGCGGTTCATTTGAATAAGTGTGAACCCTTCCATCCAAACTCTGGTGTGCACCAAACAAGCAGACCGAGACCGCTGAAAAAATGGGTTTCGGGCTGCTTCCCAACGATCTATGGTGCAGTTCAAATGAAATATGAACGCAACACGGACCAAAGACATGTAAACAAACTAAAATCAAGACATGATGTCACAAGATGCGACCCTAAAAAGGACAGAATGCTAAAGCATACCTGTTTTTTCTTGTCATAGTCATGATGTTGCCCATCACAGTTCAGTACGGGCATCAGAACCGCGACAGATCTTCATTTGTGTGGGATTCGTGCCACTGTTTTGACTCTTTTACACATTTTATAAGCTCTTCACGAGTTTTCAGCTGGTCAAAATACCATTGTATAGGCAATGCACATACAAACGAGCGCATTTAGCCCAGCAAGTTCCGTTGCGAAATATACGCCATAAAAGCCGACCAATAAGGTTCTGAACATATCCCAATGCCTTTTGGTTCAGGGGTAAAAATCCGGACCGAACAGACCAAGCAAACTGTGAAGAAAGTGTGAAAATGCCTTTACTACAAACTTTGATTTTGAATGGCTGATTTATTGTCCTGTTTATTAAAGCTGCTTTGAAGCAATCTGTGTCCTATAAGGCACTTTATAAATAAAGGTGACCTGATTTGACAAATAGTCTTCCAATAATTACTCTGGCAATAGAAGCACCTTACAGTGCATCTTATCTGCCATAAACCTTAAGCACAACTTCAGCTGCTTATTTCTTTATCAACATTGATGCTTCTCTGGACTCTGCCTGCCAGAATCATTCCTATATACTCATAAATTAATGCTGGTGGGTTAATCAGGCTAAACGTATGTAAATTTGTAAAATACAACTCATTGGAATTTCATGAAAATCCAGTTACTGGCAGCCATAACCGATTTGGGAGAATAATGCGCTGGCCGGATGGGTAATGATGAGCTCTTATTTAGAATTACTGATCATGAGGGAGTCTGTGACAGCGGGGGATCCCATTATGTCTGAGAAGACTAAAACTTTGTGTTTGTGTCTTGTGTTCTGTGTTAATGGACTCTGATTTAGTTTTGTTTGAATATTTTGTAAGTGTGTATATATATAATTTGCCTGGTTTCCAGTTCAGCTGAAAATTTTTCAGGTGGTGTTTTTTATAAAACATGTTGTTGTGCGTAGTGTTGTTTTCGTCAACGAAAAGTATGACTAAATATCTTCGTCAACGAACCTTTATAACGTGACGAAAACGAGACGAGACGCAACGTAAATGCTGGTCATGTGACGATGACGAATAAAAACGAGACTAAATGTGGTTCACAAAATAAAAACTATGCTAAAATGTCTCTTCATTTTCGTTGACGAAAATGAGACGAGACGAAAAGTCGTGTTTTTATTTTGCAGTATTTCTGTGCGTCTCATTCAGGGGCTGCATCAGGTCTCACTGCGCAGACGCAGGTGACATCACTCTCTTCAAACCCCACTCGCGCGGCGTCTCCGGTGAGTGAACGGGTCCTATGGCCGGCCAGTCGGGGTTCGTAAGCCCTATTCGGACGGTAATTGTTTGTCCTGCGGTCGTAGGTGTCTTCATCATTTACAGGGGCTAGTCAGTGATTTTATTGTCGTCTTAATGCAGAATATCAGTGTTTTTCTCCCACCACCCGTGTAAAAATCTCCGGCCGAATTACCTAACTTACTGTTTGACAAACACCAAGCTCGTGTGGTGCCGTCTGAATCCACATCTCTGAGTTTTCAATCACTTCAGAATTCACGGTTTATATCCTTTTTGGCCACTGCAGAGCACCGTGCGGTTGTGCTTCGCTGTTATCTGGATGCATTTTAAAGATCTAGACTTGTATTACTGAAATATTGGTAAGTATTTACAAGAGCAAGATATTTCAGCACCGCTCCAAAAAAGAAAGAAAGAAAAGCACGTAAACTTTTGAAATGTGCCGTTATAACGGCAGCAATTATATATGTTAAAATAACCGCAGCATTATGAATACCTCATAAGCGAATAAGAGGCTATATTCACTTATTTCCACTCATTTCCATGTGGAATAAAATTACATCCTTTATTTTGAGATAAAATACAAGACAGAAAAACATTTTAACTATAATGTGGGTCTAATTTTAAACATATTTAAATAATTAAATAATAATTTGGAAATTATTTTCCTATTATTAAATTAAATATGCATTTATTCTTATTAAGACATTTGGAAAAACTTTTATTACATTGAAGTGGAAAATAAAACGGGTGTTGTGGAAATAGATAGGGAAAAATGTGCCCACAAAAATCACAGGAAAAAACACCACAAACCTTAAGAGACATCTCAATGTTTTTATTTATTTTATTTAAATGTATGTGTGTGTACTTTTAACATGTTTAGTTGGTAAAATAAATATGTTGTAACTTCAAATCAGAGCGTCTTCCGTGTCTGGAATGGATGTATTCTTGAGTCTAAGGTAACAATAATATAATAAGATAACCTTGTTTGAAATGGGTTTGGCTAAAAGAAGATTTTGGTTTTGTCTATAATACGTACTTATACTACATTGACTGGGTTAAATAGAATTGCATTACTAAAAAGAGACTAAAATACAATTTGCATTGACTAAAACTTGACTAAAATGTCATCAGTTTTCGTCGACTAAAACTAGACGAAAATAGTCATAGATAATTCTGACTAAAATAAGACTAAAATGCTCAGACTTTTAGTCGACTAAAACTTGACTAGACTAAAAAGAGTATGACTATGACTAAAACTAATAAAAACTAAAATGACAGCTTGACACAAAGACTAGACTAAAACTAAAATGAAAACAGGCCGCCAAAAACAACACTAGTTGTGCGCAGTGGAACAAATGTATGAGATTTTACCATGCTGAAAGTCTAGAACACTAGAACACATTTTGTTAGCACAATAATCAAACCATTGCTAGAAATATCAATACAAAAACACATAGATAAACTACTGTAGTTAACCACATTTATAGACTTGTTGACCAACGTGACCCATCCCTAATTTTTGGTTTCTATATTGGGAGGTAACACCTGTTAGTGAAAAGCTGCAATAAACAAAATATGGCTTTAGTAAGATATGGAGAGTATTTTTCAGTTTTTCTTTTAGAAATAAAAGCCCTAAAAATAATCCTTATTACAAATATTCTTCAGATGGTAGTGGTACTAGAAATTGTCCAGAACACTGTTGCATGCTGGGTATTATTGGGTCAGTCCTTTGGGGAGGTCAGAATTTATTATCTTTTAGATTATTAGCACATTCTTCTCGTAGCAAAAGGATTATTGCTTGGAATCATTTGGTCCAGTGTCTTGTGGTGAAGTGTTAAAGGCTGTAAATACTTTAGTTGTACACTATAGAAGCACACTGTTCTTCACTTAAGCACATATTGATTCTAGAATTTAATTTAATCGTACCAAATAGGAGAATTACATTATTCCCTTAAATCAGTGCAGAAGAAGCCTCTTGTTTCCTGCTTCCTCATATATCAGTACTGTGACATTTATGTGTATCTGTAATGCCTTTTTATTTCCTGTGTGGAGGTGCACAAAACAATAGACCAGGGGTTTTCAAACCTGTCCCGGAGGACCCCCAGTACTGCACATTTTGTATGTCTCCCTCATCTAACACACCTGATTCAACTCATGAGCTCATTATTAGACCTGAAGTGGGTGTGTCAAATATGGGAGACATACAAAATGTGCAGGGCTAGTGGTCCTCCTGGATAGGTTTGAAAACCCCTGCAATGGACTATACACTCTCAGAATGGCACAACAGCTACTGTGGCAGTACTGCCCAAAAAAGGTACTAACACTACCGTTCAAAAGTTTGGGGTCAGTGAGTGTTTTTTGTGTGTTTTTTTTAATAAAATAACTAAGAAATAACACTTTTATTCAGTAGAGATGGAATAAATTATATAAAAGCCATTCATAATGTTACAACAGATTATTTAAAATAGAAATTATGTTCTTTTGAACTTTATATTCATCAAAGAATCCTGAAAAAAATGTTTTCATAAAGTGATCTATTATGCTATTTTGAAGGTATCATAAATATGCACCCACACACTTTTTGCTGGGTACTGAGAGTGTATAGTGGTCTACAGTTTACTGAAACCTTAACCTGGTGGCATGTGGGGGTGAGAGTGTTGATGCATTGTTTGGCCTTAAAAACATTTATGCACTAAGTTCAGAAGGTCATCATGACGGTTTGTACCTTAGGCTCAAACAGGTTAACCTCGGAGCTGGTCATGTTTCTGTAAGCAGCTTGTACCAAGGTGAGCGTTTGCATGTAGTTAATACACCACGCGTTACTGTGGAACAAAAGCTTTTGGTAAATATTCTAGCTTATGGATAGCTCTGACAATAGACATTTATGGGACTAGCGTTGATTGTCTAACAAATCAAAAGTTGTGTCCCAAATGACACACTATACTCTATGCACACTACCGTGTAGTGTATAGTTTTTATTATTTTTTGTCATTTAACATTGGAGACTGATCGCCCCTCCTCCTCTGCTATGCAATTAAAGTTTCACTGTGTGAAGTGTCCAACATTCCACACATATAGTTTTTTTTTTGGTAATGAATCATCTACTCGCTCACTACTCGCACTATTTATACTACAAAACATCACAGAATAGTGCGTACGTAAATTGGGACGCACAAAAAAAGTCTCCCAAAGGAAGTGTGGTTGCATGGTTGGCTAAAAAACGGGTATTTCATTAACGGCACTATGCAATCATTTCTGTTGTCTCCGCCAAATGTCACAGCTGTTGTAAATCTCTGCAAGCTTTAAAGTGTCGTCAGGACACTTGTATGATTTACTTACATGGCGCTTATGATCAATGCAGGAATTGTTCATGTAACTAATATGCAAGAAGCCAATTTGTTGCCCTGTGAAAACCATAAAACAAAAATGTATATTACAGAGCGGACTCTGATCATGTGTGTCAAGGTCAGTGGATCTCTTTAAAATAAAATCTTTTTATGACATGGTAGGGAAAATTCAATATGTTTAATGGTACAAACGCCATTTTTGGAAATACTTTTTGGATTAAGTATATAGTATATTATATGTGGTATACAAATCTTTTTTATTGTATCATAACATGACTTGGATACAACAGCAGAAATGTACGTGTGATGCATGTAGAAGATTCATTCATCATACAGACTGTTTTTGTTCCATTTCAGCAGCGAAAATAGTTTCAAACAAAGATAACAGCAGAACCACAGCACATCTGATGAGACCGGCAAAAAGTTTGCTTGACGTTGGATGTTCGATATTCGCAAATTTAGGAACAGTCTCTAAAGTTACATATGCCATTGGTATACAACAAAACAAACTACAACAAACAATAGTATACAACAAAACAGAGCTAAATAAGCCTATTTGATTGTTATATTGTCATGTTATACATTTCATGTAGACTTGATTTGGGTGTGTACAGTGGTCATTTACATAATAGCCAACAACACAATTTTGGCCATTGAAAATGTTGAGTAGCTAGTAACTTTGGAAAACCACTAGCCACAGTGGCTGGTGAGCAAAAAAGTTCATGTCAAGCCCTACTTGTATGTGTATTTATTCAAGCATTCAAAGTTAGAGAAAAATATTGTATTACATTTTAATCATTAAATCAGAACCTTTTGTTATTTAGCTTTTTTTTTCTTTTCTTTTTTTGTCAAATGTACAAATCCTACATGAATACAGAGATTACATTTTTTTTAAAGAACTTGACGTGTGTCTAGATTCATTTATTTTTTTAATTATATTGATTACTTTTTTTTTGTCACTGAACAAAAAACATCATGGTCCAGTGGTGCGAAAAGTACACACACAGCTATCCCTAATCAAATGGTGTCTGTAAACCATTTGTTAATGTTAAAGGTAGAGGTAAGGATACATTCAGTGATTCATTCTACATTCATTTGATCTCCTCCACACATCTCCCTGTGGATGCCCTGTCTCTGTTTGACTGAAAGTAAACAATCACTTCATATTTGCAGAGACCTTTAACTGTAAGTCTTGTGACATTTCAGTTGGCTGCTGAAGTACTGTCAACTGAAGTACTCTGGCCCCTGGCAGAGGTTAGTTTTTCTTCATTTTGTTGTCTGGCCTCTGTTGTCATTGCTAGTAATGTGACTGAACGTTTCTGAATATCAGGAGGCAACTGTAAATAACAGACTGAGGGAGATTACGATCGTCTGTAGGTGTCTTGGTTACAGATGGTGTCTAGGTAGAGATAATAATTAGCCTGGATGCCAGCCGAATTTAGCCCCGCCCACCAAAAATTTTGCTCGGGCAATTCGGTCTGGACTCGCTCCATAGAGGAGTAATTATGCCCGAACAGAAACTGTTCGGACCAATGAAATTGTCAGGGCGGGCTTTAGACGATGATGGACAGATGATCAACAGTAACGTAATCATCCACGTCATCGAAGGCTCTTGGGTTGAATTTGCTCTTATCCTAAACGGAGAACTTGTTCGTATATGCATTCACCTTCACTATTTCTCTCAGAAACGATGATCGTGTTGGTAAGTACTCTGTGTATCCTTAAATTATTTTATTACTGGCAAAGATCGTTTACACTCATCTTTTTCTTGTAACGTTACTTAATCCAGGGTTGCCAAGTGTTTTTGCTATGTCGCGCACAATTGCTACTCAAAACTATAGCCCAAAACAATAACTTTCCGGGTGGTTCCCTGGAAAAAATGGCGTTTGGTTGGCAAAATATGTTATTTTGGCAAGGTTGCCTGCTAAAATTCGCATTCCTTGGTTTATATAATCACATAATTGGGGTCGCTTCAACCCGCGGACATGGAGAAAAACACGGACTTGGCACCACAGTGCAGTTGAGTTCTGTTGACATTTGACAACTAACGTTACGCGTCGCTCCGTTGCTCTGATTGGTTGTGGGTCTATCCAATTGAGGTCTTTCCTGGCTCGGTTGAAACACGCCCCATAATCAAAACTCAATGGAGCGGTACCAGACTCAAATTCTGACTAGAATTGAGTATGGCCACGCCAGGCTAGATAATAATACTATACTGTATCATTTAATATTTGTCGTTTCAGATGAAATATTTAAAAAGTCAGAACTCATTTTCAACATTTTAACAGATTTAATTTTGAAAAATAGGTTGGTGGTGGGTCAGTTCCCGCTGGATTTCGTCCTCCGCATATGAGCTTAATAAAGCCTGAACCTCGTCATCGGTCGTATTTTTTAAACTCCATAGACCCATTTCACAGACTGTGATGAGGCGTTTTAACGGTCATCAATATCGTAAATCCTGCAACGTTTTTTGTATTTTCATTTTTTTTAATGCATGTACATTTATAACACTAATATTTTGTATTTTATTACTTTTGCATCAAATTACAAAAAACAAGTTACCGCTGCTGTGAGGGTGTTTCTAATACAGCGTCTATGGGAGTGATAGTAAAAATTAACATCTTTCTCTTTTTACTGCCGTTATCAATCTCACTCTATTTTTTTCCCCTCTTTTTGAAAGCTGTGAAATAACTATTGTGGCATTTTTCTTTTGCTATTCGAGCAAATGTATACTCTCATTCACAACTATAATGGTTAACTCAACTATGACGACTTCCGCCCTGGAAATGTGAAAAGGGTCAATTGTTGATTCGAATAGCAAACAACTCTAAAAATGGTGGTTGAAATAAAATGCTGCATGGACCCAACCAATCAAAATGCAGCGTGAACTTAACAAATCAGCATGTTCAGTGCCCAAGTTCCACCCCTGAAAATTCCTGAACTTTGAAAAAGCACTACCTCATGAGCAGGGACTTTCTAAGGGGGTACATTTTTTCCCAGAACTTCATTTAGACCCTGGTCCCTGTGGTCGAAACACACAGAGTATCACCCAAAGTCCCTAGTTCCTGGGGAAAGTACCTGCGTTGGAAACGCAGGTTAAGGCACTTCAATTTGGAAACACTTTGGGAGTTTCAAAGTCATCACCTGATTAAATTCTACAGGATTTTCACAAGAAGCGTGTGCCGCTTTCTTTAACAAAGTCCTGCACGGGTCCGATTTTGTAAACCCGCACCCGCCCGTACCCGCAGTGCTTAAAACCGCATCTGACCCGTTTTCCGACAAAAGCACTGAATAAAATCCACACCCGACCCGCTTAAAATAGAACTGACACCCGACCCGCACCCGCAATCAAATCAGTTAAGCATATCACATTATAGACACACTTACAAAAATGTTTATTGCCAGCATACAGAAGTTATTATTACACGACCATTAACACAAGGACAACTTCAGCCAGGACATTCTAAAACGCTTAAAGTGAAAAACGCTTAACGTGGCTTAATGTACTAAGACACTGTTATTAAGAGACCAAACTAAGTAAACATAATACTAATAACGTATACTATGTACAAAAAATCAGATGAGCCCAGAATATGAACGCAACGCGTTTAATTACACGTTAAGCGTTTTCCTCCCATAGAAAACCATTATAAGAAAACGCTTAACGTGGCTTAATGTACTAAGACCGTGTTAAGTGACCAAACTCAGGAAACATAACAAAAATACAGTTCGATAGAACTGCTTGTGCTTGGTTTGGTTAAACTGATATGGATTGGAAATTATTTTATCAACTTGAAATACAGGCAAGGCATATTTTTGTAGATGTGTTCCTAAAAATATGCATATATTTTTTAGGAACACATCTACAATATACATGCATATATTTTTATATATAGGCTATATTCGTTTGCACGTGACTGTTTAAAACCTGTGTTTAGACCCGTGTTTCTCCCTTGTCCGACCCGCACCCGTATCCGACACAGTAGGATTTTTTTCACCCGTTTCAGCAATATTCGCGGGTACCCACACCCGTGCAGGACTCTGCACCATGATGCCTAACCCCCTCATGGAAGAAGAAAGCCGTCATGTGTACAACTGAGACAATGATCACTTAGGATCAACTAATCGCTGGATTTTCAAAAGTTAATGAAGTATGTGAAATTTGCTGCATTGACTAGAATATGTCCAATAGTTTTACACGGTCTTTTAGTGTAGGGACTGTGATTGGTTGTTTTAAATGTCAGTCAGATGGCCTCTGGGCGGTCCTTGGCCAATGAAAGCTGCTATGGAGTCGGTCGGTCAGTTTGAAGGTCTGGCTATGCAAGACTTTATCATGGAATAATATAATTGATTCATCAGAAGGATAATTGTTTTTTTTTGGTTTTCTTCATCTTAGCCCGTCTGGGAGATCACTTAGCCGATTCACTAAACCAACTTACTGTTATTCAAGTCTTGTGTAGGCAGACCTTTGAATGGACCTCAAGGTTTAGTCCATTGCACTTTATTCTGGAGGCAGGATGAGCAGATTGGCTGACATGTAAAGTGATATCCCTCATAAGCACTTTATGTCAACCCGATATCTTATAAACACAACTTTAGTTTTCAGACACTGATTAAAAACACCATATGCAGGCAGCTTAAGGTCACCATGAAAGCAAAATGGACAATTCTTATTTTTGTATGGAATATTGCATGTATTCTTTATAAATTATTTATCTGTGCCCATCTTTTTTTTTCTTTTTTTTTATTCATGTGCCCTCATAATCTTCAATCAAAATAACCCTCCCTCTTGCAGCGACATCTCTTCACTGATGATGTTTTTCTGGTGTGAAGACGGGACAACCTGTCACTCACTAGAGATCCACCAATAACAAACCACAACCATCTAATACATTTTCGATGGACATGATGGAAAAGTCCCTGATTACTTTTTTTTTTTTTGTTCAAGAAGCCGTGTCACTCGGATATGTTAAAATTTTATAAGAAAAGATTATCACAGCGCTATTTCTCTCACAAAATACTTTCACCACAACTAATAGCAAACACAACATCGATATGAATACAGTAAGAGCTTCGTTGTGCAGCATAACAGTTGCATTCATTATAACGGCAGTTTGGGCAAGTGTGCAGATACACTCGCGATGTGTGATTTGACAGCTTAGAACATTATAAAGAGAGTGTTCTTTGATCGCTCTCTGTAGTTTAATCACAATTTAAATAACATATTTTTTCATGCTACTACTAAGAGAAAAAATGTGAAGTTGATTGTTTAGTCACTGGCTTGATTCACTGAGGCATAAACAGTATTAAACGATTTAGAAAGAAAGTCTGTGTGAACTTGAATAATTAGCTACACATCAGAAATCACTGATCACAGATCAGGCATTAATGAACATTAATGAACAATGTTACTCACTGTTTGTGGCGGTGCTGTCGAATCCATATCATAAAAGTCTGTTTGTAAAGCCTATGCTGACATTGCGACTGAATTAAATGTAAAAAATAAACTGAATCCATTTTCTCCAAATTCTCTGGGCGGGCAAAGCAGAGAAAGGGGAGGTAACCTTTCCCCGTATGACGAAATATAGGGAAGATTTCAGATTGGCCCGTCTGAGCTTTCATTTTCTCAAAGGCAGAGCAGGAAACCCGGGGCTTGGTTTACACCTATCGCCATTTCTAGCCGCTGGAGGACCATTGACAGGCTAGGGGAACTCATATTAATGTAAAAAAACCTCATAAAGTGAAATTTTCATGACATGGGACCTTTAATAACCTAACTATGTTTTTCAACAGCAAGATTACCGTAGCTGTTTGTTAGTGTAGATACTTATTTAATAAGTGAAATTCAACTGAATTTGATTTTGATTTTTTAGACATTTTTATTGTGCAATAAACAATTGTATTATTGGATTCAACACTTCATGTCTAGTGAAAAATCTGGGTCCTTAATCAAAACTAGTTGTGAACCAGTTATTTAAAAGTATCTTAATTTATTGTTTCTACAAAAAAACCTATTGCATTCGGCTCAGTTTTGACTCGGAAGACGTAGATCTGAAATCACCCACTATACCCTTAAATAGGGCACTATTTGACAGCCATTTGTAGTGGTGTCTGAAACCATAGTGGACATTATCCACTCATTAAACACCATAATATACCTCAATAAGGAGTGTACAACTGATGTACACTCAACAGTTTGTGCATTATGGGTGTTCTGAGTCGCACACCAAATGAATGCACCCCCGCAGCTGAATCATCCATCCATTTTCCAAACCACTGGTTCAATGTGGCTACAGTGTAATATACAGGTATAAATTCCTTTTATAATTAATTATTAAATTGGTTTATATATGCTAGTTTCCATGACAGAGTTCAAGATAAATATTTTCATTACTACTGGAGCTGCCTGTTTCAAATGGTTATTAATCAGCAAACACAAACTATACAAAAGCGGCAACCGTTCTGGCACACTCACTTGTTTTCATTCACTCCTTCAAGTGGACTATATTAGTAGTCCAGAAGAATGAAACTTGGGAAATGGGTTAAGACTTTCAAAATAAAAGTAGTTTGTTTTTGTTTGTTTTCTCCAGATTGTTTTTAAAAGTATTTAAGAGATAAAACAGGTTGATATTGGGTATCAACTGTAGCTTTACATATTTTATGTACACTTTTTTTAATCTATTTGTTGGATTTGTCTCAGAAATACTTTTGTAAAATATATTTAACCTCCTTCCAATGTCTCACACACAATTTTTTTGTTTTTGCTGTTGGGAAACATGACAATGCACGCACAAACACACTATAAACACATACTTTTTTTTTGTTGATGGTTCATAAAGTAGATCAGGGCAAACCAACCAGTGTGTGTAAAAATGATTCAGCATGACGACAGAATTTGCTGCTCTATAGCCGTATTCATCATACCAGATTGAAGAGGTGGGTGGTATCAGACGGGTGGTATAGAGAATGAGAAAGAGAGTCTGTGACAGGAGACAAGTCTCTCTCTCTCTCTCTCTCTCTCTCTCTCTCTCTCTCTCTCTCTCTCTCTCTCTCTCTCTCTCTCTCTTTGACTTGCTCACACACACCACAACACTGCGCCACCATCCTCCTTCCTCTGATTGAAACCATGGCAGATGGGGTGCAGCAAATTGGAAGGCAGAACGGTGCTGATCCGAAGCTTGCCTTTTCTCTCTCCGATAAAAATATTAATTTTCAGCTTGGGCTCAAGCCGCTGATCGGGGGCAAGCGTGTTCTGCTGTGATGATGAAGGCTTTGGAAAGACAGCCAAAAGGTCCATGTCCACTTGAAGGCACTCAGAAGTTCCTCAAAGTATCCTTACCTGCCTCCGCTCAGAAAATGAAAGGCGAATCAGTAGAATGAAGAAGTGAATGATATTATTGTAGAGGCGCACTCATTTTTTTTGTCTCTGTCTGTACCCATGCTTCAGTTCTACTTTTTATTTTCCAATTTACCTTCTTGTGCTGCCCTGAGCTGTTTTACAGATTTTAAGAAATGCATTCATGTATTTGATGTTACTGTGCTGTAGAATAAAGAAACAAAGATTAATTCTAAATTAGAGCCCGACCGATAAAGGATTTTTAAGGCCGATACCGATACAAATAATAACACAAATGATGATAGAAATAATCAAAAACATCTGGAGAAAAAGTTATATTTATGAAGCTTACCATCTCTATTAATACTGGTAAACTTGATGTCTTGTTTTGTTTTTGTTATGTGCTTAGTCATTTGGATGAAAACACAATAACAAAAACAAAACAAGACATCAAGTTTACCAGTATTAATAGAGATGGTAAGCTTCATAAATATAACTTTTTCTCCTGATGTTTTTGATATTATTTCTATCATCATTTGTGTTATTATTAAACAATGTCAACTTGCTTATCTCTTTACATGCACTCTTATAATTCTATCCATCAAGCTACAACAAACCATTTTCAATCATAATTTGCTGCCTGCCTTCTAAAATCTACTACTTAGTGATGCAGTAAATCCATTATGTGACTTGTTAATGCTGCGTCTGAACGAAGTCAGCAATAGGGCTGCAACGACGAGTCGACGTCGTCGATGACGTCGACTACGAAAATACGTCGACGTGCGTGAAATGCGGCGACGCGTCGGCGGCACATTATTTACGTTCTAGAATGGAACAGAAGATCTAGAATAATGGCAGCTTCTGCTCCCGGGCATAGTGAAAATGATCATTTATCATATAAAGCCAGACCGCGACATTCAAAAGTGTGGGAGTACTTTAAACAGAAGCCGAATAAAACTGTGCTTTGTTCGCTCTGTAATGCCGGTTTCACACTGCGCGCGGTGGCAGAGCAGGAGCTGTGCGCGTGGAGAGCGGGAGCTTTCACACTGCCAGTCAGTGTTGCCAAGTCCCGTTTTTTTCCACGGAATTGGGCTACTTCTACACTGTTGCCGCGGGCTGTGTCTCATGTCTGCGGGTTGAAGCGATCCCAATTATGTGATATTTAGCCCCGGGAATTAGAATTTTAG
This sequence comes from Gobio gobio, assembly GCF_949357685.1. Taxonomy (NCBI): domain Eukaryota; kingdom Metazoa; phylum Chordata; class Actinopteri; order Cypriniformes; family Gobionidae; genus Gobio; species Gobio gobio. Next base: position 10,971,330 of record NC_137100.1, on the reverse strand, counting down.
CAGGCAGCCCTGCAAAAAAACCCACACATATTTAACCCCCCGAACGCGATGTTTACCAGAGAACCTCCCCGAAACGCGATTGGGCTTGTTTTGGGCTAGTTTTGAGTAACGAATGGGTGGGTTTTGTTGTGAAAACCTGGCAACCCTGCTGCCAGTGTTCTCTCCATGGTTCTCTCGCGCAGCTGAACCGTGGCGCGTGTATTGCAACAGACGGTCACATTTTCCGGGGTTCTTCTCCGACCCCAGTACGTCTCGTGCTTTTATTTATTATGGGCTGCATATATCTCCTGTTAATGCGACCCGGTTCCCCTCTGTCCCAAACACATATGCATAATAACATGCTGTATATAGGTAGTTTGCATGATTAAAGTAACATTAAAGTTAAGATATGCCTCTAGCTTTAATCATTTAAATGTGTCTTTGAAGTTTGGGCAAAAACTTCTGGCAGCTTTAGTCGTTGTTTATGCACATGTATCTTCAAAATAGACGACTAGTTATACTATATTAAAACTATGCTGAAAGCTCCTGAATGTGAACCTTTTGCAGATAAATACAAGTGCATTTTCGTTTACTATTGACACAAATCAATAAGTAAATCATACTCAACTATAGTAAACAACTTTTCCTAATTAGGCCTACTCTGTATACATTTGATGATGAATAGTATCATTATATATTATGTTTAAAAAGCTTCTTGTGTTCATATATTTCATTATAAAATGGCATACTATGTACACTACCCTTCCTGAAATACAATTAATATTGTCATCATTCATTGATTTCATGTTTAAATAATATACAAATTCACTACCCTCTTTGAAATACAATAATCAGTAAAAAAGAATCATAAGATTAATCCGGAAAATAATCGTTAGATTAGTCGACTAATCGAAAAAAAAAAAAAAAAAAAGAAAAAAAAAATTCGTTAGATTACTCGACAGAAAAAATAATCGTTAGTTGCAGCTCTAGTCAGCAACGCATTTTCGTTCACTCCTCACGTGCCTGCCTAACTTACGATTTACAATGCAGGGACTGGATCTACAAATATACTAGTTATATAAATACAGTAATCATTACTTTATTTAGGCAGAATAAGTTTGTTGTGATTTCCAAGCGCATTAATGTTAGCGGTCTTCTACTGATAGCCATGGCATTAGCTAGCTTTTTGGTTTGCTAAAGTCTATGATAAGCCATAATTTAGAAATGGACAACGTCATACTGCAAAATATTGTAAGACATACTTTTTTAAAATAACGGGCAGGGGAGAGATGATGCATCTCATGCTGTCAAACTGTCACGCTATTAAAGAAATCTTATTTAGTCACATTGTCCGAGTTAAATTTTTCAACTAAACATCGAAATAAATCTAATTAATAAACTAAATTAATCATTTAAACTAAATTACTGATCGAATTATTGATCTAAAGCCCACACTGTCACTGTATGATAATTTAAATGAACTGATGACATCATCGTTTTTTCCAGAATGGCGATACAGCTGAATAAAATTATGCTGCATTATTTTCCTGTTTAACACCGTAAAGCTGCTTTGAAACAATCTACATTGTTAAAAGCACTATATAAATAAAGTTGACTTGACTTGACTTAAACTGACAGTCAGTCAACGATACTGTAACAACCTAACGCAATTACTAGCTAATTCCGTTTCACTCTTGGCTTACATGTAACAGCAAAACTGGACTTGGCAGTCACAAATTTTGTCATGCTTATTTGAGTTAAGAGAACTGATGGGGATGTTTTTTTAATTGTTATTCAAGCAATGCATGTCTTGTTACAGTTGCCAACTTACCATGCACTTCACGGATGATCTCAGTTGTAAATGTTGACTCTGGCTGGATCAGCTGGTGTTGCCAACCAGCACGTTGTAGAGTGCCCTCTGGTGGACCAACTATCAAACGCCAACACTCATAATGTGGTTGAGCGGTGTTTCGTTCGGGTTTTTTTGTTTTTTGTTTATCGGCCATCATAAATGTCGATAGTTTGGAAAATGCCTAATATCGGCCGATAATATCGGCCCGCCGATATATCGGTCGGGCTCTATTCTAAATGTTCTTCTGATGTGAGACTTTTATTTTGAAAGATACATGCGAATGCTGTTGAGTCTTCTGTCAGACCCCGTGCCTGAGAGAAACTCCTTGTACTGACCCAAAATTCGCTTAGGATATTCAGTATAATGTGCTCTCTAAAGTGCTTTTCAATTGTGCATGCAAAATATGCAGGCGCACCCTGTGTATCACTTCACTATATAAAAAGATTAAATGAAGTTAAGAGCATGTAACATTGTGGTTACATTCACTTTTTTTAGTCATCAAATTACCAAAAATACCAATAAATTCTATAATTAGTAATTCGGGTATTGAGAATGAGGAGATACGTCACAATGTTTTCACTCCGAGTTGCATTTGCTTTAAGGCGCCGCCATATTGGGAGGGTACACTATCTGTTGCCATGGTTATTTCGACAGTGAGAACGAGAGAGCAGCTTGAGATTTGTTTGCCTTTTTGAGATGCAGCGCAGTTTCTTGGGGAGAAATGGAGGAGGAGGAAGTGAAAGGAAAGGAAAGGGAAAGGAAAGTGAATATAGTCCATTTTAATACAGTAGGCGAAAATAATTTCATTTTTACAATGAACGTATTACAATTACATTATTATATTAAACAATTTATTTTTTTTACAATTTTTACAATAAGCATTAGAACTGTAAAAAAAAAAAACATTAATAAAAGTGGAGTGCAACCTTACTTTGACAAGTATGATTGAGCTCTCATAGCTTACAGGTTTGTGGGTTTGTAAGTCTTGCACCCAGCCGCAGCAGAATTGTTCATAAGCTTCTGAAGGCTTGCATTGTATAAGCACTGATACCATAAACCAGATAATTGACAATGTCAGGGTGTGTGAGAGGTGGTAGCGTCGTTCTGTAGCTGGCAGGTCATATGGATCGATGTTGTTGATGTCAAGCAGTTTCTCTAAATAACGCTTTTTGGCGGTGTTATTTAGTCTCTCCATTTCTCCCCAAGAAACTGCGCCGTATTGCAAAAATTCTAACAAATCTTAAGCTGCTCTCTCGGTCTCACTATCAAAATAACCATGGCAACGGATAGCGTATCCTCCCAATATGGCGGCGCCTTCCCGAAATTTAACATAGAATGAACATCGTTACGTCACCTTCTCATTCTCAATTTGATGGGAAGGATTTGCATGTTCATTCTATTCATCAGGATCAGTGTCAATATATTTCATTAACAGATCATGTTAGTATTGTTTATTTACAATGGTAACAGTAGTTTCTGTAACCTTATCCCAAAATACCACTATTTTCACTTTTGTGTTATTTTCTATATTTGTAATGACTTTTGTGGCTCATACCAACTTACTAACTTTATTGTATTAACAAAAACTAGCTTGGGAATGCTGTTTAATAGCTTTATCTTATACTGTTTATCATCAGTTTTAGTGATTATTAGATAGTGGACAGTGTCTTTCAGTTTATGTTTAAAGGGATACCAAACCTGTATGAATGTATTTCTTCTGCTGGACACAAAACATGATATTTTGAAGAATATGGGTAACCAAACAGTTTTGACTTCCATAGAATGGCAAAATTTAAAAAAATGGAAGTGAAAAAATATGGAAGTCAGTGGGGTCTCATCAACTGTTTGATTACCCATATTCTTAAAATTATCAGCAGAAGAAATAAATTCATACTGGTTAGGAACAACTTGATGGTGAGTGAATGTTGACAGAATTTTCTTTTTTGGTAGAACTATCCCTTTAATGTTCATACAGACCTCTATATATTCCTGTGTATATACAGCGCTATGCTTTTATCCTGTATCACTCACTGTTGTTTCTTTCTCTAGTACTCGTCTTATTAATTTTTTTTACTTGTTAACTTTTTTATATTTTAATTTGATTAACTTTGACATTTTGTCTTTGTCTGTCTCTCTCTAAAGTTTACGTAAGCGAAAGCGATGGCAGTGATGGCGAGCTCAGTGAATGCAGCAGTGACAGGAAGACCTTCATGTCAGTGACCGATCAAAGAAGAGATTCCGGTAATACACACCTCCTAGAAATTTACTGGAAAATACACATAAACACTCCCACCAACCCACACAAACTTGATACAACTCCATCTGTTAGATCTACCATTGTTTCACAGAAAATGCAAATCCCCCTAAAGCTCAGCCTGGTTTTACAGCTCGATGCACAATATACAATTATTTTTTTAAATAAAACCCCTCTAATAAGTTTAACAAAAGCTTGCCTTTAATAACTGCTTTGTGTCATTTCTGTGCTTCTAGTGTCCCAAAAGTGGACTGTAAAAAATGACTTTTTCCATATAGATCTCCCAAAAACACTCTTCTCTTCAGCTTAAACATTGAATTTACTTTTATTTTATTTTGAAGTTAGAAGAATATTTTTAATTGTGTAAGTCTTTGCACTCAGAATCGAGTGGAGGCCAAGTGCAAACACCCCTGCTGTCCAGTCCATCTCTAACCAGCTTTCACATGGAAAGGCCTTCCAGCTTGGTTGGTGACCGAAGCAGCAGCAGTTTCAACCCTGGTCTCAAGGAAGACGTTATGGACCATAGTCGACCCTTACTAAGTGAGTGGCCACTTCACTTCTCTGGAGAAATAGTGTGGAAATCGTTGATGCTTGAATGGTCGCAGGTTGCATTGTGTGAGATTGGCTGCAACCACACACACACACACACACACACACGTTTGTTTTGCTATCTAAGTGAGGACATTCCATAGGCGTAATGGTTTTTGTCCTGTACAAACTGTACATTCTATCCCCCTACACTACCCCTACCCCTAAACCTACCCATCACAGGAAACATTCAGCATTTTAAATTTTTTAATAAAACATTGTTTAGTATGTTTTTAAAGCTTTTTTAAATATGAGGACTGAAATGTCCTTATATTGCATGTTTACGTCGTAATAACAATGTAATACCTGTGTCATTATACAAATTTGTGTTGTCATAAATCAACACAAATTTTTTTGGGGGGGCCTTGGTGTGGGCTCTTGGTTGTGCTAGTAAGCAACTACCCAGAACAGTTAGCAACCAGTTAGCAATGTATTGAAAACCACTCCAAGCTCTTCAGCTACTGCATAGCAACTCCCAAAGCACACTAACATTGAGTTTTGCATTGGCAAACAATTTTCTTTAGATAATGTAACAATCTACTTGCTCATGCTCTTAAATTTACCATGGGTCATGAATGCGTGTCAGTGTTATGCAGCCGTGACTCATTGGCATGCCCAGACTGTGTCTTTGCTTATAAAATCTGTGGAATTCTAGGGGATGGATTTAAACATGGATTTATGGATTTAAATCATACGTATTGATAGGGAAAAAGGGTTACATTTATTGTGCACATAATATAATGCACATAAACTGAGTGTGATGTTTTAACCAGTATAATGTTTTAGGATCGCAACTTAATGTTCTTTCTAAGATGTTTAGGAATCCTCTGTCGCTCTTATTTGCCCGCAGTATGACGCTTGTGTTTTTCAGGTTTGATCTGTAATCCTGTGTGTATGTGTGGAGTCTTATTTTGTCAGAGAACAAACAGCTTTTTCATGTCTGTCATTATTAGCTGCTTTCGTCGTCCCCCTCTGTATTCTCTGCATAAAGGAAACTAAATTCCCACTTTCACTGGTTAAAAAAAACAAATAGCCCTCATTATTCCAATGATATTGTGTGACTTGCTCGAGCGCTCTCCAATTTGTACCACTCACTTTCAGAGATAAGAACTCTCCCCTACGTTGCCTCTTCACAGGCTTCTGCATAGCATGAGGAAGTCTTTCTTCCTGCCCTCTGTGTTAAAGATAAAACTTTCAAATGTCAATTGCACAACATAAAGGAAACCAAATTAAAGCCTTTTACGGTCATAGTTACAGACCAAGCACATTTGTTTTTTCCTTTTTCTTTTCTTCTGGCTAGGAGTCTATGGCAGTCCTCTGAACCGTTTGGAGGAAAGTTGTCAAATTTGGAACACTGATTGTGGTGGGCCTGTATAATTCCCTTACCAATTGACCCTTCGCAAAGACCAACCCCCCCAAAAAAAATTGTTGATCATCTCTTCCTACTAATTCATATATAGCATCAAATAAACATGAATGAACATCAGAAGGAAAGTTGTTTCAACCACGCCAGTACACACCGTTTTTCAAATTCAAGTCCACCGACGTTAATCTACTAACTCTCCTGACTGCTTTGTCAGACAAAATGGTGGTTTCAGCATTATGACTTGTCAGATGGCATGTCAATCAATCTTCCAGCGAAGGGTGAATTTTGGGGTCTCTTTGTCATTAAAAGTAGAAGTTAAAAATGTTGTATTTGCTTCAAGCTTTCTCTCTTCCTCTTGAGTTAACTGATCCAGGTGTTTTTAATTCTCCTCCTTGTGCAGTTTTCTAAACATGGTTTTCACATCAACTAACACCCTATCCTAACCTGACGCGACAGCGCCACACGCAAAAAAAAGTTAACAGAAAGAGGAATGTTAAACCTTAACTCGGTGTGAACAAACAAGTGTATTCTATGACAAAGATTGTTTCATTCACTCATTATGTATATTTAATACTGTTAAAGTGGTGTAATATTTATGAATTTGATTATGTACTGTGTGCAAAGAGACTACGCCCACCCGCTCTTCTGATTGGCTGTGGTTTTTGATTGATTTTGTTGCATCTCGTAGTCACGTCTGGTGTAGACAGAAATATTGCTCATCTCTGAAATCTTATCGTATCACATCTGGTCATAACACAATTTCTCACAAAAGTCCTTAAAAAAATTCAGTCATCATTTACTCTCCCTCATGTAGTTCCAAATCTATTTTCTTTCTTCTGAAGAACATGTGTATGAATGTGTCCAGTGTTTTTTGTCCATACAATGGACTTCAATGGTCACCAGAAATGTTTGGTTAGCAACATTCTTCAAAATATCATCTTTTCTGTTCCAGAGAAGAAAAATAAATCATACACACTGCAAAAAAAATATTTTTTTGAAGTTGTAAATACAGATTATTGGTGTACATTTTACAAGAAAATACTATTTCAGTCTTCTACTTCAAAATCTACCAATATGTTCTCTTATCCAAGGTCAGGCTTATATCTTTTTTGCTTTAACCTTCTTATTTGAGTTGTTTTTCACTTTCAAAACTTTTTTTCAGCATTTAATAATAAGAACAAATCAGCATAGAATGATTTGTGAAGGATCAAAAAAGGTTTCACAATATTACTGTTTTACTGTATTTTTCGATATAATAAATGTATTCTTAGTGAGCATAAGAGACTTTCAAAAACGTTTCTCTTGATTGGTGACACATTAACTCCCATAATAAATGTGTTTGCAACATTGTTGATGCTTTCTTCAAACAGCCCCCTGTATTTTAAGATCTGACAACGCATGATAAATCTGAAATGTCAAATGATTTACACTAGCTGATAATTGGACGGCCAATTCCTCTGTTCTCCTCTGACATGTAAAAGCTCTCTGTAAACAAGCACCAGCAACACATTGTAATAGAGGCAGTGAGATGACGGAAATGACCCATGTCCCCTCCTCTCTCCATTTTCTCCAGCTCTGCTAATGTGCCGTGTATCCAGTCTATTTCCCTCCTGGCTGATTTATTTTGTTTCACTTGCATTCATAAACATGATTGTATCTTTAAAACGGTTGTAAATTCAAGAAAGAGAGACCTGATATTCAAGGGTTTACCGAGAATAGTTTCAGTCTTTCGGTTTTCTTTCTTGCGAATGGGCAAATTATATCTCTCTCAGAATAGCTGCGATGTAATTATCTGCTGATGTAATTGTCACAACATGCACATTTTTATAGGCACTATGGCAAAACAGTCTGCTGAACAATAAATATAAAAATTGGTTCTCGACATTTCAGTGACTCAGATATTGTGTTTAAATGGCAGTTAAATACATCATTGCATACCATTTTAAGTGGGTGTATTAACCAGACATAATTCAGATGTTTTCCTGCTTGTTCAATGGTCATGATGTTCACAGATATGTACATAATGCATATTATTTAAAACAATAACAATGTTATTTTCAATATTAAAAGTGGTCAATTTTGCCACTGCATTTTTCTGGTTTCCACAGCAGCATATTTTTGTGTAAAATATGGATTGAACAGGAAAAGGTGAAAATTGAAATGACACCACATAACTTCCCCCTCATCAAGTTATAATAATAGGAATTTAATATTTTTCAGGTTCAAAGATCTCATAATTAGTTGACATATAAATGGTGAAAAAGGGAGCCTGAATCTAATGTTCTACTTTGTTACCCCATATAGGGTCTTACAGTATCATATTGTAAAATTATCATTTTATTATTCTGCATGTGGTGATTTAATGTTTTTGCGCATTAGGATAATTTTCCCTTGAAACCCAAGCTTTGCCGTTTTAAAGGATAGAATGTAATATTGTGTGGTTTCCAATAATCCAAGCTTTAAACTCTATTTTTTCCATTTGTTTTCCAAGGAACTTTGTTTCTGCCACATGATTAAACATTTTTATTATCTCACGAAATAATCACAAATATATGTACTTGCAATTTTGAGAAAAAATCCAATAACCTTTATTTTTTATTCCGTGGAGGAAACAAGCTTTCACGCTTTTCCTAATTTTTAAGAGTGATGAAGTGTGTATAGTATTTAAATGTGAATTTAGCTAAAATAATAATAATTAAATAATCAGCCAAGTGAGGTAAGGGCATGTACAGTTAAGTAGCAACTATACAGTGCACTCATGCATATCAGCTGTCACCGTCACTATGGTTACAGGGGTTAATGTATATCACAGGGATAGAAAAGAAGCTTGACTTTGGTTATGCGCTTTCACAGACCACATTGTGAAAAATGTCTACCTTTTTCAACTTAAATCTAAAGTTCATTTGCTGCCTTAAAATTAGAATAATTAACTTGGTTGTCATTTTAAATTTAAATTATTTTAACCCTCTTGTCCTCTTCGTTCAGGGGTCACACTTGGTTCCTTTGTGGTCAGAAATTACAGAAGCCTTGAAATTAAGACTTTTTTTTTTTTTCTGGAAAACTAATGTAATTATATTTTGGTGCAATCATATTTTGTGATTATTATTTACAATTTTGAGGGGATTTTATGATACTATGCAATATTTATAACAATTTTATTGGCTATTTTACCCTCTGAAATTTTTTTTTTGAATATATTTTTAAATTAGTTTTCAATTAAACCAGTTTTCAATGTTAAAACAGAGACAAGGCATTTGAAATCCAGTTTTTGAAGGTAGATTAGTGCCATCGGGTGGGAGTAAAAAAAGAACAACTTATGTAATGCCCTGTTGTAACCACTATACTATATAAAGTGGCTTTGTCACTGAGTTTTTTTTAGAGACAAATAATTTGTCATTTAAAAAATTTGGATTTATACTTAGACATTGTGGATTTTATTTGATTTCAACCTCTTATTTGAGTCTTTTGGCTCAATTTTACCATATTGTTTCAGCCACACCAGTTCAGTTTTGTGTGTATAATAGTCTGTTGTGTGTGTGTCTGTGACGACCCTGAGTCTTCCTGTCTTCCTATTGGGCAAGATGAAGGATGTTTCTGATTGGTTCTCCTATGTTAATTGATGATTAACTTGAGTATAAAAGAGTGGTGTGTATCATTTGAGGCAGGCATTCTCTGTGGGATAGTCATTCCCAGAGATGTCTTCTGTTCAGTATATAAGACTTTACTGATTTATTTCTCATTTGCTTTTGTTTGTAATTCTTATGTCATGTAGCATACATTATTTGTCGTAAGTTTATTTATTTCTTTATTATCCCTAGACTTCTGTTTATCTTTCATTATTCATTGTTGTGTTATTTCAATTTAATAAACAATTTTCACTTATTAGACGTTGTCGTCTGAATCCCCTTTTATGTTGTGAGTTCAAACGAGCGGGTCGTAAAAGGGGTCTCTGCGTGTGTGATTGTGTGTGTTTGTGATTGAGTGGGTGTGTCTGTTTTGTACTTTTGTGAAACCTCTTCCTTGCTGTTTTTTTTACTGCATTGTGGCTGAATTACTGATTTTATTTCACACATTTGCAAAAACGTTCTCTTTGTGATAATCATACTGGTTTGGGAATATATGTGTATGGGGGTGATGGGGGTGATGGGGGTGGATGTGTCTATTTTGCACTCATGATATGTTAGAGTGTCACCACTTCATTGCTATGCACTTTTTTCTGCACTTTGGCTGATTTGTAGTTTGTACCACCAAAAGATTCTCTGGTTTTTAGTATTTTTTCGTATTTCCCATTCATTTCCTATGCCGGTCATTCTTGACTGCTAAGGAGCCAAGTGACTTTTTCCCCCCGCCCCTTTAACATATCCGAATCATGTCCAAGATTTTTTGTATGTTCACATAGCTAATGCAACAAAAGTCATCCCATTCCGATGAAGCAAAAATTTTATTTCAAAATGTAATTTTTGATCGAAGAGGCCCAGAGGGTTAAACTAACTTGTATTGAGTTGAATCTTGGATAACTTTTGATTTGGTGAGTTAAAGTAATATAAAAACATACGTTTCCATGACTTACTGATCTGTACCTGTATGATGGCAATCCAGGAGTTAATAAGGTTATCAGTCCCAAACACTGATTGTGTGAATGTAGCCATTCAAAGAAGAACATATAGCTGTGGCATTGAGTTCTTAATTGATTGAGTTGATCTTAGTTTTGAAACGGCCTCAATAACTCTTTATCTGCTCTGACACCCAAAGCCATTCTTCACCGCCCACCCATCATGTCACTTCATTTAATCTACCTTGACATTTCTGCATTTGATTCTTTTCATTTTCCTTCCCACTTAGCTGCTTGCGTTCATCTGGGTTCATCATCCTTGGCTCAATTGAGAGTCATCACTCTCTATTATTTCTGTGTAGATGCACAAAAGACTAAACTATGCATATTGGCGGTGGCTCGAAAAAAATGATGAATGATCAGTGGAATTCATGGTGAAAGGAAAACATTCATTTCTGCATGGCTAAACATTGCACTCAGAGTTTTATGAAAATTATGCTTTTTTTGCTCCATGTTGTCAAACGTTGATTGATTTTTCTCTTCAGTTTCTAACTCACTTGACTCCCATGCATTCTTTTTCTGGCTGGTGGCTGTTTGAGCTCAGCTTGCCAGTAAGAAGTGAATTTCTGCCTCCAGTGTTCATACATTAGTTAGTAGCTTATGGAGGACCTTTTATTTACTTAGTGAATATTTTAGCTAGATACAGATGGGCATAGTTGACTCATTCTGAACCCTCATACTTCCCTTGGGTCATTTTGACCCGAAGCTCATTTTTAAAATTGAAAAATTGAGTGTTCATCGGACTGGTCCAAGACCCTAGGACTTTTGTCGCACTTCATCCACGAATATGCAAAAATGTTTTACTGGATTCGAGGAGTTTTGTGCTTGAAATTAAATAAACTTTATTCCCTTAGGAATTAATGGAATGCAAGGAATTAGGGCTGGGCGATATGGCCCAAAAATTATCTCGATAAAAAATGTCATATCAATCGGTATCAATAATTATCACGATAAATGTCACAGATTTTTGCTCCTAAGTGAAAGTTGTAGAAACCAGACTGTTAACATGTCTACATTAATAATATAACCATGGTGCAGTTAGTGTCACAACAGTAAATCCATGCTAAATTATGGAGATTTGTAGATCGAAAATCCTTCTGACTGTATCATTGCGCACAGTGTTTCTAGTGTTTGTCAGCGCTGTTTTGTCTGGCTTTAAAGTAGTTTAAATCACAGAGACATTTGTGTTTTTCGCTGAATTCATGCGCTTCTCATTGGATCTCACAGTATGATGTTTTATTAACAAGGTTTGGGAGGATCACTTTCAGATAATTAACACAAGTGGAGAGCACTCAGCTAATCAACAATAAGAGGTGTGTATACAGCAGTCAGTCTTACCTCTGTTTATTGACAGTTCATCAGCAACCCTCCACCACCCCTTCTCCACACTTTTAGTTCTAAACCACTTACATACACGGGGGGGTACTCTGGGTTTGGGCCAAATTCCGAGCTCGAAGCTCTCCCCCCGGACAGCACACCAAATAAGCATTTAAATTTACTCTCCATAAATGATATGTAAGTGTGAACTCGTGAAGCTCTTTAGTGGTCGTGTGACCGAGACCGATCAGAGTAACGTTAAACGGATCTGCTCTAGTGAACCCGCGCTGAGCTCGCTGTCGTTTGGACTTTGACCCGAGCAGAGAAATGGTCTGTGTGGGACGGTTCTAAAGAGTAACTGAATTCGTGCTACCTTTTATTGACAATTTCATCATCTTTTGATGATAACGCAAGGTTAGTTTCACTTTCAATTTAACGTTCATCGCCACTTCCATTCATTTTTTTCCTTCTCGCCTAGATTTTGTCTTTGCCAGTAGAAGGTGTACTTTGACTTGCAAGCTAAAAACTGCACGCTGACTGGCTGTTGTCGCATTTATTTCTGCTGTGTGATTGGTTGTTACATGAATCCATATCGAGTAAAAATGTCCAGAGCTTATCATCATTATCGATAAGAATTTTTAATGTGATTCGATATCGTTTATTGGTCCAGCCCTACAAGGAATGCTTCAGTACACATAGAAAAACATAAAAATTCTCAAAATTCTAACTAAAAATGCTAAAACTTTACCAAAAAAATATTTAATAATGTCTACATGTGTATCTGAATGCATACTGAAGAGAAACTGACTTTAGGAACCAGCGGAACGGCTCATTTGCTCCATATAGGGCTATAAGGCTGGCTATCTAGTGGCAAGAGTCATGGCTCTTGGTGGGCGGCAGTGGCTCAGTGGTTCATGAAGGTTGGTGGTTCAATCCCCGGTTCCATGTGTCCATGAGCAAGACACCTAACCCCAGCTGCTCCTGCATGGCTGACGCCGCCATCTGTGTATGAATGGGTGAATGTAAGGCAATTTGGTAAGCGCTTTGGATGACCATGGCCATTTGACCATTTTGACCATCATTTGACCATGAATGACCATTTTATTGTCTGTTGAAAGTGCTATATAAATGCAGTCCATTTTATTTTTATTTAGTCATGAAATATCAACAAAAAAAAAAAACATTAATAATATACAGGGAGTGCAGAATTATTAGGCACGTTGATTTTCTGATCATATTTTTTTCCAGGCACATTTGACCAATTCCAAACCACAGTAATCCTAATAACTACTATTGATTTAGTATTTAATAATGTATAAGTGATATATAATTGTTCATGAAGGCTGGAAATGAAAATCACCTTATATTCAGGTGTGCAGAATTATTAGGCATGTTTTCTTTTACAGATAAATTGAGCCAAAAAAGAGATTTAACTCAGACTGAAAAGTCAAAAAGTATTAAATGCCCATGAGAAGGATGCAATACTAATGCAATACTAGACATTGCAGTTAAGGCGTGACCATTGGACAGTGAAATGCTCGTTGGGTCAGCAGGATCTGACAAAAACAGGTGGTGAAGAAAAGACACCTGTTAACTGCAAAAGAATGAAGAATTAAGGTGAAGAATTAAGGGTGAAACCATCAGGAACCCTTTAGTCTCCAGCGCCACCATTTTCCAGAGCTGCAACCTACCTGGAGTCTCCAGAAGTGCAAGGTGTCAGGATCTCAGAGACTTCAGTTAGGTAAAGAATCCTAAAAAATGACCCCCACTAAATAAGAATCACAAGCTGAAGTGTTGTAAAATACATGAAGAAGGTTTTTTTATAGGCTTTATGGACAGATAGGTTGAGAGTGACTCTTGAAGGACCAGCACCACATCCTCTAGTACCACTGTTTGAAGAATTCATCTTCCAGAATCTGGCAGTACGTTTTGGGAGTTCATTTTTAGTCCATCTCTGCAAAACGGACTTCAGGATGGACTAAAATGAACTCCCAAAACGTACTGCCAGATTCTGGAAGATGAATTCTTCAAACAGTGGTACTTAGAGGATGTGGTGCTGGTACTTCAAGAGTCATTCTCAACCTATAAAATCTATAAAGCCTATAAAAAAGCAGGCTTCATGTATTTTACAACACTTCAGCTTATGATTCTTATTTAGTGGGGGTCATTTTTTAGGATTCTTTACCTAACTGAAGTCTCTGAGATCCTGACACCTTGCACTTCTGGAGACTCCAGGTAGGTTGCAGCTCTGGAAAATGGTGGCGCTGGAGACTAAAGGGTTCCTGATGGTTTCACCCTTAATTCTTCACCTTAATTCTTCATTCTTTTGCAGTTAACAGGTGTCTTTTCTCCGCCACATGTTTTTGTCTGACCCTGCTGACCCAATGAGCATTTCACTGTCCAATGGTCACGCCTTAACTGCAATGTCTAGTATTGCATTAGTATTGCATCCTTCTCATGGGCATTTAATACTTTTTGACTTTTCAGTCTGAGTTAAATCTCTTTTTTGGCTCAATTTATCTGTAAAAGAAAACATGCCTAATAATTCTGCACACCTGAATATAAGGTGTTTTTCATTTCCAGCCTTCATGAACAATTATATATCACTTATACATTATTAAATACTAAATTAATAGTAGTTATTAGGATTACTGTGGTTTGGAATTGGTCAAATGTGCCTGGAAAAAAAATATGATCAGAAAACCAACGTGCCTAATAATTCTGCACTCCCTGTATATATATATATATATATATATATTATTATTATTATTTTATTTATTTTTTTTTTCACAAGAGGTCGGCAAAGACACCCAATGTAAGATATTTTGAGCTGAATTGAAAGGGATTATGCATGAAATTGTGAGTAATTTTTAATTAAGTTGAAAGAATGTGAAGAATGTTCTTGAATTATGTATTTATTATTTGATAAAATCTAGTAATCATTAATTTTTTTAGCATGAGACCACTTTCAAAAACATAAAAAATAGTACAAAAAATGTTTTCTAAAAAATGCTCTTCTTAGTAATTTTTGTCTTGTTTCTAGTCTAAATATTTAAACATTCTTAAATCAAGATGCATTTACTAGAAAAGTACAATTTCAACTAAATCTCAGTCAGAATATCATTCATTATGCAGGTAATTATTCAGGCTATTATGTTCTTTTGTCCTCTCAGGTGATGTCCATCATTATTCATTAGATATCACGCCTCCTCACAAACTGGCTTTGTGAAGAAAAACTGTCTTACAAATTTTATATCAGTGTATTGTTTTAATATACAATTATTATTATTATTTTTTTTTCAAAAATCATGCATAAAAAATTTTCTCTCAAAAATACAAGCATGTACATACATGTTGCTTAGACATTACGGTTGCCCAGTTTGTGCTGAATACAGTGTAATTACACTTTTGCCATTAATATGTTTATAAGCAACTGAAAAAAACCCCCAAATGTCAGAGCATGTCAAAACTTCTAAAGGGCCCCAAAACAGCTCAGACTCCTAGGGGTTAAAAATGTATTAGTACATGAAATGAACATGAACAAAGATTAATAAATGTTGTAGAAGTGCAGTTCATTGTTAGTTTATGTTTACTAATGTAGTTAACTAATGAAAACTTATATTATATTATATAATATTTATTATATTATATTATATTAATTATATTATAAAGATTTTTTTAAATATATAAATTATTTATATAATAAGTATATATACACACTATATACATGCAAATATTTCTTAAATATACACTCATTTTACACAGGATTATTAGGAAAACCATACTAATACTGTGTTTGACCCCCTTTCGCCTTCAGAACTGCCTTAATTCTACGTGGCATTGATTCAACAAGGTGCTGAAAGCATTCTTTAGAAATGTTGGCCCATATTGATAACATAGCATCTTGCAGTTGATGGAGCTCAGGTAGGCCGTGGCATTTAAACGATGCCCAATTGGCACAAAGGGGCCTAAAGTGTGCCAAGAAAACATCCCCCACACCATTACACCACCACCACCAGCCTGCACAGTGGTAACAAGGCATGATGGATCCATGTTCTCATTCTGTTTACGCCAAATTCTGACTCTACCATCTGAATGTCTCAACAGAAATCGAGACTCATCAGAGTTCAGTCTTCAACTGTCCAATTTTGGTGAGCTTGTGCAAATTGTAGCCTCTTTTTCCTATTTGTAATGGAGATGAGTGGTACCCGGTGGGGTCTTCTGCTGTTGTAGCCCATCCGCCTCAAGCTTGTGCGTGTTGTGGCTTCACAAATGCTTTGCTGCATACCTCGGTTGTAACGAGTGGTTATTTCAGTCAAAGTTGCTCTTCTATCAGCTTGAATCAGTCGGCCCATTCTCCTCTGACCTCTAGCATCAACAAGGCATTTTCGCCCACAGGACTGCCGAATACTGGATGTTTTTCCCTTTTCACACCATTCTTTGTAAACCCTAGAAATGGTTGTGCGTGAAAATCCCAGTAACTGAGCAGATTGTGAAATACTCAGACCGGCCCGTCTGGCACCAACAACCATGCCACGCTCAAAATTGCTTAAATCACCTTTCTTTCCCATTCTGACATTCAGTTTGGAGTTCAGGAGATTGTCTTGACCAGAACCACACCCTTAAATGCATTGAAGCAACTGCCATGTGATTGGTTGATTAGATAATTGCATTAATGAGAAATTTTGCAGGTGTTCCTAATAATCCTTTAGGTGAGTGTATACATGAATCTGTGTGTATTTATATATAGATAATAGTTATAATGTAACAACAGTGCACACATATATTATGTAAACACAAACTTTTTGGATGTGATTTAATCACGATTAATCGATTTGACAGCATACATTTTTTATATTATATTATATTATATTAATTATATTATATTTATTATATTCTTTATATTATACTTGCACAGTTGTGAATTGCTAGAACCTTTATTTAGATTTAAAAAAAATAAAAAAGTAGTAAAGATAAATAATCCCTTAGACAACTGCCAAACGTTATGACCCCTGAATTAATATTCATGAGCCATGCTAATAAGGTTTATAATTGTTCTTACTCTACCCATCATCCCTTTACTCCCTCCACTCTGAAACATTCTACACCGACTTGTTTTGCATTTTTCAAAACTGTGATGAGAACTGACCTATGCTAAAATGAGAGGCTTCATGACACTCTAAGCAAGATGAATGATTCTCCTGCAAAACCAGACTGCTCAGAAAGACTGCCCCCCTGTGCGAGACTCATCCGCATGATTCATGCATTAAAAATCAGATCAATTAAATCATTCCCTCCTTTCAAAGCCATGACAGGCCGGCACTGCCGTGCTGCCTCATCAGGACCCCACCAACATTCCCGCAACAACGCCCACTCTCCATTCAGAGTACAAGAACACAACAGGGAGATAACTAGACAGGCAGCTAATATAACTGTAAAGCATCAGAGCAGTGGGATAGTACTGTCATTTTGTTAAGGGTGAAAGGGAAGGGGGAAGTTTCATTCTGCGCCCATAATTAACGACTCTAGTCTCTTCTGATTAGCTGCAGACGGGCGGCGCATGCTGGATGAGGACGTGACTGGGGTGGATCCGGTGTCGTCTTCTCCCTCAGCGGGAGAGAGGAAGTTTAGCTCTAACCTGCTATAAGCAACATGTCTTTGATGGCTGCAAACAGGCTGAAGCTAAACGCTCATTAAATCAGAGCTGTCACCTGAAATACCTTCAGATACGCCCCGTCAGGCACTGTTTCACAGTAATGCTAGGGCTCTGTGCTGCATTAGCGTGTCTACTATAATGCAATTAAAATATTTGCTGTAATTTAGTTTGTACCATAATGAAAAATGTAACAAATCCAGTAACATGCTTTCTGACTTTAAAGAGTCAGATTGCCAAATGTTATCCAAGTTGTCATGTTATGACTCGTCGCACTTAAGTCGCAAAAAAAATGACTTGCAACTTGACTTGGACTTGCGAACAACTGACCTGAGACTTGTCTCGAGACTTAACTTGGACTTGACATGGACTTGAAGACTGAGACTTGTGAAAAAATGCAAGTCTTTTGGCCCGGCATTCCTGATTATGTTCTCTATTTACTACCCCACATGACAGCATGAAACACAACCTTTTACTATTCATTCATTCACAAATATGTGCTGCAGCAGCGAATATCACAAAACATTTCTAAACACACCAAGTGAGTGAGCATGTGACGCATCTGAAGGCACGCAAATTCATCACCCATTAGAAAACTGCTGTTAAATAAATTGGCAACAAATAGTAACAATATAGTCAAGCCTTACCTTACAAAACTTTGTCATTTAATTTGAAAATCAATCAATTAATCCGATGGGAAGCTGTGGTGTTGCACAGCAGTAGAGGCTTGCTTGCGGTCCATTTTCAAGAAGTACACATTTCCATCTTTTCATGTTTTTCCCCAAAGTAGGCTATTTGCTAACATATGCATATAATCCAGATTTACCAAGTTTGCATTTGGACACTTTCATACTCAATTTATGACCCTGTCCAACTCATTTCCACAAATGAGACGCGCAGATGGAAATGTTGTTCTTTGTGTTGTTTACTGTAACGCTTGTCTATACACAGGTTTTGTTACCATCAGCGCTCACTGGAAGACTACATTATCCAGCATTGCTTGAGATCTACAGCAAACTACGGCAACTCAAATAGCTCAAAATACACAGGAATTGTGGTTCTAAATTGTATAATTTTGTACAAAGTTGGAAAGTAATAGTAATGATTTGAGTCGTATTTTGTGTGCATTATTATGCAATTTTAAAGTAAAAGTAATCTGTTTTTGATAGTTCAATAAACTGTTAATTATAACTAACTAAAAAATTGCTAAAAATAGCAAAGACTTGGACCTCAGAGACTTGAAACTTGACTTGGACCTCAGAGACTTGAAACTTGACTTGGACTTGGACCTCAAAGACTTGAGACTTGACTTGGACCTCAGAGACTTGAGACTTGACTTGGACTTGGACCTCAAAGACTTGAGACTTGACTTGACTTGGACCTCAGAGACTTGAGACTTGACTTGGACCTCAGAGACTTTAAAATTGACTTGGACCTCAAAGACTTGAAACTTGACTTGGACCTCAAAGACTTAACACTTGACTTGGACCTCAGAGACTTGAGACTTGACTTGGACCTCAAAGACTTGACACTTGACTTGGACCTCAAAGACTTGACACTTGACTTGGACCTCAGAGACTTGACTTGGACCTCAAAGACTTGAGACTTGACTTGGACTTGGACCTCAGAGACTTGAGACTTGACTTGGACCTCAAAGACTTGAGACTTGACTTGGACCTCAGAGACTTGACTTGGACCTCAAAGACTTGAGACTTGACTTGGACCTCAGAGACTTGAGACTTGACTTGGACCTCAAAGACTTGAGACTTGACTTGGACTTGGACCTCAAAGACTTGAGACTTGACTTGACTTGGACCTCAGAGACTTGAGACTTGACTTGGACCTCAGAGACTTTAAAATTGACTTGGACCTCAAAGACTTGAAACTTGACTTGGACCTCAAAGACTTAACACTTGACTTGGACCTCAGAGACTTGAGACTTGACTTGGACCTCAAAGACTTGACACTTGACTTGGACCTCAAAGACTTGAGACTTGACTTGGACCTCAGAGACTTGACTTGGACCTCAAAGACTTGAGACTTGACTTGGACCTCAGAGACTTGAGACTTGACTTGGACCTCAAAGACTTGAGACTTGACTTGGACTTGGACCTCAAAGACTTGAGACTTGACTTGGATCTCAAAGACTTGAGACTTGACTTGGACCTCAGAGACTTGACTTGGACCTCAAAGACTTGAGACTTGACTTGGACCTCAAAGACTTGAGACTTGTCTTGGACTTGGACCTCAGAGACTTGAGACTTGACTTGGACCTCAGAGACTTGACTTGGACTTGGACCTCAAAGACTTGAGACTTGACTTGGACCTCAAAGACTTGAGACTTGACTTGGACCTCAGAGACTTGACTTGGACCTCAAAGACTTGAGACTTGACTTGGACCTCAAAGACTTGAGACTTGTCTTGGACTTGGACCTCAGAGACTTGAGACTTGACTTGGACCTCAGAGACTTGACTTGGACCTCAAAGACTTGAGACTTGACTTGGACTTGGACCTCAAAGACTTGAGACTTGACTTGGACCTCAAAGACTTGAGACTTGACTTGGACCTCAAAGACTTGAGACTAGACTTGACTTGACTTGTTCTCCTTTTTCTTCTTATCCTTCTTTTTCTTATCCTCCTCTTCTTAGTTTTTTTCTGTCTTGCTTCTTTTCTCCTCTTCTTGTCCTCCTTTTTCTTCTTATCCTTCTTTTTCTCATCCTCCTCTTTGTTGTTTTTTTCCGTCTTCCTTCTTTTTCCTCCTCTTCTTGTCCTCCTCCTTTTTTTCTTATTCTTCTTTTTCTTATCCTCCTCTTCTTTGTTGTTTTTTCCGTCTTCCTTCTTTCCTCCTCGTCCTCCTTTTTCTTATCCTTATCTTTCTTTTCTTTGTTGTTCTTCTAAATGTTTCTTTTTCCTCTTCCTCCTCTTCTTATCCTCCTCATCTTCTTTATTCTTCTCCATCTTCCTTCTTTTTCCTCCTCCTCTTCCTGTCCTCCTCCATTTTCTTCTTCTTATCTTTCCTTTTCTTCCCCCTCTTTGTTGTTCTTATACATTTTCTAATTTCCTCCTCTTATTCTCCTCGTCTTGTTTTTTCCATCTTTCTTCTTTTTCCTCCTCCTTCTCTTCTTCTTCCTCTTGTTCTCCTTCTCCTCCTCTTTATTTTTTGTATTATTCTCTTCATTCTTATCCTACTCATATTCATTGTTCTTCTCCTTCATATTTCTTCTTCTCCTTCTTCTTTCTTCTCCACCTTCTCTTCCTCCTCCTTGTCCTCCTCTTAATTCTTCTTTCTCATACATTTTTTCTTCATCATCGTGTTATCAATTCTCCTTGTTCTTATCCTTCTCCTCCCTATCCTTTTTTTCTTCGCTTTCTCTGCCTTCTCCTCTTCATTCTTCTTTCTACTCACCTTCTCCTCCTCCTCCTCCTCCTCCTCCTTCATTCTTCTTTTTCTCTTCTTTCTTCTTTTCCTTCTCAACTTCTTTTCTTCTCGTTCTTCTTTCTCTTCTTTTTTCTCTTCTTCTTCTGCCTTCTCCCCCTTCTCCTCCGCTGCATCATCATTCTTTGTTCTCCCCCTCCTCTCTTCACCACCTCCTCCTTCCTCCTCCTCTTCTTCTACATTCTCTTCTTTTTCTCCTCTTCTTCACTGTTTTTCTCCATCTTTCTTTTTCCTCCTCCTCTTCTGCTTATTATTTTTCTTATCATGCTCTTTTTCGTTGCTCTCCATCTTCCTTATTTCCTTGTCTTCTTCCTTTTCTTCTCCTTCTCCTTTTCTTCAATCTTCTTTTTTTCCTCCTCCTTCTCCTCCTCTTCTCCTTCCCCACTTCTTCCTCACCCTCTTCATATCATCTTCTTCTTCATTGTTCTTCTCCATCTTTTTCTTCTTTTCTCCCCATGTCCTCCTATCCCTCTCCTCCTCCTTATCCTTCATCTCTTCCTTCTCATCTCTTCTCCTCTTAATTCTTCTTATCAAATTTCTTTAATTTTCTCCTTATCCTTTTTCTCCTCATTCACTCTTCTTTATCCTATCCTTCTCTTTATGTCTCGTCTTCTAGTCTTCTCATTCTTTTCACCTCTTGTTCTTATACTTCTACTTTATCTTCGTTCTCCCCCTCTCTTCTCCTCTTCTTTTCATTCTTTTCCTCCCTTTCATTCTTCTCCTTCAAAATCATCTTCTCATTCTCCTCCTCCTTTCCTCTACTTTTTTGTCCTTCTCTTTATTCTCCTTTTAATTTTTTCTCCTTGCCCCTTCCTCATCATCGTCTTCATCTTCTTTTTAGAGCACCTACATCACCCTAGCAACCTTACGCTGCATTCACACGGGGCTTCGGCGTCAACGCTTGATGGAGGGCGTGGCTGAAGCTTGGTGCCTGACGCGACCGTCATAGTGACAACAGCTAATCACATTACTTGCCGCTTGGACCACAACACAACACAAAAAAGCGCCTTTTTGACAGCTAGTCTGTGAGACTATTTTGTGTATGAAAACTGATCACTTTAATATTTGATTCCTCATTTGGCTGGGGGATAGCGCCTATTTGAGCCACACATGATATGATATGCTGCTGTCATTCAATGATAAACAGAGTACACGGACGGAATACAAGCATGATACATTCCAGATTCTCCAACCGTCTCTGCCACCTCCTTCCAGGCCCTGTCTCTCCAGTTTGTGTCCCGGTATGTAAATAATGATTGGTAGTAAAGGACCGGGTGATTATCCACCGCAATTATTAGCTTTTCCTCCATTTTAGATCGTTCTTTACTCTTCATTCACTCTTCATTCACCGGTGTTTTAAACGAACGCGATTGGCTAGCGTCTGCTCTAGGATATTTGCATAGGGTGATCTGATTGGATGACGCCTGCGTTGGCGCTTGAAAAGTTGAGAAATCTTCAACTTTTGCCGCTTGCAACGCGAGTGAAGCGCCGCGACGGAACCCACAATTCAGTTCGGCAACGCATGACGTCACCCATTCAAAGTAAACGAGAAGCGTTGACGCCGACGCCCCGTGTGAATGCGGCGTTAGGGATCATATGGAGGTCTCAGGATCAGGGATTGGGATCATTTAATCCGGGCTAACAAGCAGTGATTAATTAGCACACTTCTAACTGCTTAGTCACACCCTAGCAACCATCCAAAGCACCCTAGCAACCATATAGTTACATGACCCAGCCATATCTTAGCCCCGGGGGGCTCTCAATACTGGTTTGACTTGCATGTTGAGGCCCATTTGCCATACATAGTAAATGGGGAAAATTATGAGATTGTGACATTATACCATAGAGTCCCTCGTCCCATAGCAGGCACCTGTCACGGTTTCTTCAGAATCTAGTTATTTGTTATTATTGGTCATTTTCATGGCTACAATTACATGCTATTACTCATGTCAAGTTGATGGTTATGTAAGCTACTCAAGAGCAAGAATATATCCATGCATATGCGTGAATTGTTTTTCCATTAGCATAGCAACCAACATGAATAATACATAATAACCCCACTGCCTTACCAAATGCAGAAAAATATTCTGCTCACCAGGTATTATATGCATCAATGATGTGCTTGTTTAGTATATTGTTAGACCTGAATAAGTTTGCTTTGACATAATTCATTTTAATGCCTTGTAAAAAGATGTTGACAGAAAGGCTGTTTTTAGATTAAATGCTTTTCACAGATAGCTGTATACGCTATATAGCTGTATATGCCCTTTCTAAATATGTTTGTGTGGGGGTGACACGTCTGACCCTAAAATCTGTAATCTAATGAAAATACCAATTTACATGAGCATTATGTATGTACATTATAATCGAAGAGTTCTGAAAATGACAGCAGGTTTTCATAGTGCGCACAATATATTATCTAAAAAGATAAAGGAACATTTGATTTCTCATGATATCACCCTTTTAATACACCAAATCTGAGGAAAATTACTATCATCTTCCAGGGTTAAGACACTTCAGTATATCTACTTTAATTCACATAGTACCTAGTAAATGCATTTTTATCATGCTGGTTTTTAAATGAAAAACATTCACAGCGAATAACTTGATCCAACATGTTCTTCTATTAAATATCATCAGGGGAAGTGGCTTGTCAATGATTGGGCTGGATAAAATGCTAACGAGAGACGGGATGCTTAACCCCCGACCCACAGCTTTTTATGTGTGGCTCTCTCTGGTGATGAGGGGCTGCTTGAGGATCCTTTGATCCCACTGAATTATTGTGATAGGAGAGGCCCAGACCAGTCATTTAGCTGGAATAGTGTGACACTGCCTCATATTTTTTATTCTTATGTCATGGGAGTAGGTGTTGGACTGTTTTGGGGGTTGGTGAAAGAGAACTGTGAGAATCTAATCATGTTTTGGTGTAGGTTGCAACAGTATGGATAATATTAATCTTTTTTTTATTATTAGACCATATTACAGTCCCCATCTGGCTGCTTGGTCGATCCTGCCAGTAATGTGCTTATGTATCAAAGATTAATATTAAGCCACACAGGTGTAAGAACATATGGTACAGTGAAACTGTGAATGGCTCATGGAATTAGTAAATGTACAGTATAGGCACATTAAATCTTAATTATGCTTTCAGATATAATTCAAATATCTATAGTGATCCTATAATTATTATTATTTTTGAATATTCATTAATGATGATTATAATTGTTAAACAAGTATGATTCTAAATCTTCATAATTACAAAATTGTGTATTTTAGTTAATGTGATTAATCAAAAAAGGTTTCGTTTAATTGGTTAAAAAATACGGCAACACTTTATTTTACAGTGTCCTTGTTACATGTGTTACATGTACTTACCATAGTAATAACAGTAAATTATTAGGGGTGGGAATCTTAAGGCACTTAATGATCCGATCCGATTCCGGGAGTAACGATCCGATTCCCAAAATGATTCTTAACATACATATGAAGATTTCTTTCAATATTTTTATTTTATTAACAAAGTTATATTCAGGATTAACAAGCTCTGAATGAAACATGGTAAGCCATACAATTGCAAAGAACAATCATTAGGAATAAACAGTTTTCAATTTACAACTAAGTGTGACTATTTTTCAGTTTCTTTAGAACATTTTAACAAAAACATTTCTTTTAAACCAAAAAAAGTTTCCTTTCAAGTCAAGTCAAATTGTATTTATTTAACACATTTAAAAGCGACAGAGTTACGCCAGGTAAGCAGGTCGTAGTTTGTCCATTTTATCTTCAAATTCACCCTTCACCACGAGTTTGATTGACAGCTGATCTGACCAATCACATCGCCGATTCTGTCGGTTTGTCCGACAAAGCAGTCAGGAGAGTTAGTAGATTAACGTTGCTGGACTTGAACTTGAAAAACGGTGTTTACTGACGTCTTTCCGCAGTTTAAACAAAATTTCTTTTAGTGTTCATTCTTGTTAATTTGATGCTTATCAATGAACTAGAAGGAAGAGATGATCAGTTCACGAGCAGCTTTAACTGAGGCGCTACAGCGATCACGACACATTAAAGAGCCACAAAACGCTATTTGTGGTTTACATTTCTTTAAAAAAGACAACATTTTAAACATTTTAGACTTTGTTTCATATCAAAAGTAACTTGCTCTGTCCTGTCTGTCGGCGTGTTGTCAGTGTCCTCTTTGCTCTGCGATGTATTTTCTCTACGTGAGAACCAGGGTTTCCGTTGTCCGGTAATTACCGGACATTGGCCGGGAAAAAAATTAAATGTCCGAAAAAATTAAATCTTTTCGGTCAAATTGTCAGATTAAAATTTCAGATTAAAATCTGACAAATAGCTCTCCAAATCTGACAAATAGCTCTCCAAGAATATGCAGAACCAGCGATCAGAAGGATTGTTTGCCATTTTACAAGCCTTCTGCGGACACCGCTCCTCTTATCGATACCGTAAGCCTGCGACGTGATGCCCTCGCTGTCATGACAGCGCTCCGTGGCTATGGAGGATTGCATTTCTCCACAGCCTGCGAAGTCCTCATATGTGATTTCAGCGAAATGTATCCAGAGTGGACCAAGCTCGCCAAGATAGCCTGTGTAATCCCTGTCTCGAGTGTTCCTGCAGAGAGGGGGTTCTCACAGCAGAATCGGATCAAGACGAAGCAGCGATCGCCTTGCGGAGAACAAGGTTACGCGGCTTATGCGCATTGCAAGTTGTGGAGAGACACTGGGAACTTTTGATTTTAAGTCGGCAGCTGCACAATTCAGCACTGCAAAAAAGCGTAAAAAGTAGCCAAAAATGACGCGAGACAATGTTATAGGCCTAGTCATTTGTTTGTTCAAGTTCATTTGACAAGGAGTCATTTCACACGGTGGCCAATTTAAATGTTACCAACTAAATGAGACATACTGAGTTTATAATTAAATTTGCTTGAGTAAAAACAATGCTATATTCGGATATTTTATGTGGGGAAGGGGGGTTGGTTTGTTAAACTATGAAATGTGAAACCATAGTAAAAAAAATTGGTTGATTGACGCCAATCGGACGTTCATGTTTTTTTTCCCGTCTATTTGAAAGTTAGGCTAATAAACATGTTGCATATACGGCCTGATTATGTCATTTTTTTAAGTTACATAAACTGCTTTCAGTTTTCCTCAACTTGAATAATTAAGAGGCGATATTTGACCGGCATATCATCAAAATGTCCGGAAAACGAAACCTCTGCCGGTCATTTTGACCGGCACCATTTTTTTCTAGCGGAAACTCTGGTGAGAACATGTGTATGTGGCGTGAGTGGCCCATGGCGTGTCGGACATAGCAACAGTAACTAAAGGAGGCGGGTCTTTGCAAACGGTCAATTCACCAGCATACGAACGTTCAGTCTATCAACGGGTTTTTCTGTTTGGCCAGTGACCGCGTGCGCACAGTGGTGAAGTGGCAGTTTGTATTGAATCTGAATTTTTGAGAATCGATTCTGAATTGTTAGATAACGAATCGCGATGCATCTACCTTTTCTTCCACCCCTATAAATTATCCATAATTACTAGGGCTGGGTAAAAAAATATAGATTTCTCGATTTTAATCGATTCTCATTTTTACGAACCGATATCGATTCTTAAATCCCAAGAACCGATTAGTCCTCCTGTTTTCAGTTGATGAATGAACTGATTGGATGATCCCATCCAATAAATCACAATAAGCTTTGTTAATATCGATATGAAACAAAGTCTCTTTTTTTAAATTTACGTCCATTTTATTACAAATTCAAAAACAAAAATACCATTTTGGCGCTGGGGCGTGAGATCGCTCTGAGCTCAGCTCAAGACAAGCAGCAGCGCGCAGCACACAGCTCACGTGTCGTCAACTCATCCGCTTTAATACCAGTTACAGCGTGAAATAAACATAAATGAGCATCTGAAAGTGTGTTAAAAGATAGAGTAAATCTTACCAAAATCTGTATCATGTCAAATGGAATTGTTCCATCAGTGTTTCAACCGCGGAAAGACGTCAGTAAACAGCTTGTAAACAATATCATGTAACGTCACATTTACCTCAGAAAAACCATATCCAGTGCCCATAAACTCCCTAGTCAGCTAGAAAAAATAACTCTAGGGAGGAACATTTTGCTAAATATATGCACCATATTACATATTGCATACAAACATTATATGTTTGAATGTTTTTCAATATTTAATGCATGTTTGAATAAACCTGGCAAGTTTTTATGACAGCCACCATTTAAATGTTATTTCAAAAAATGAAATATGATTATGGAATTGTAAAGTTAATATTATAACTTTATTATTATTAAAAAAACACAATTGAGTGTAATTAAAAAAAATTTATACAAATCTGTTAATTTTTAGCTTCACCATTATAGTAGGCTAATGTACTATCAACTGACTCCCACAGTTTACAGCATTGAAAGTCGAAATTGAAATTGAATCGAATTGTGAAATTTGTGTCAATACCCAGCCCTAATAATTAAATGCAACTGACCCTCAACCAAACCCTGATCCTACCCTAACCCTATAGTAAATACTAGGTATGCCACAATTCTCAATGTAATATTGAACCGTTCGGTACGGCATTCACGGTTCAATACGCGCTTGTGAATTGCGTTTTTTTCGGTTTTGCATTTAATTAATAATTTTTCTACAAAATCTATCATTTGCCTCCATCCCAATACTGAACAACACGACATACATTCACATCACACGTTAGTGGTAGAGTTATACTCACGGGACACTATAGTTATTCACAATCACGAAAGTTCATTATTTGCATGTGTTTTAAAGCCTTGCCGGCTCATTCGCGTGCATGGTTTTAACATGCTTTTCCGAGCATGCGCACTAAAAGCCTGTCAAACACGTGATTACAGGACTAAATAGTCGTCTTATTGCGCTAATACTGTCAAATACACACAAGGTTAACATAAACACAGTCGGTTATGTCTAAAGTGAAAGTAAAATCGTGTATATTAGATGCACGCAGGTCTTAAATTGACAGTAGTGCAGTAGTTAACACGCAGTCCTTAAAGGGACAGTTCACCTCTAAAATTTTCATTATTTACTCACTCTAATATTGTTCAAACCAGTATTCATTTCTCGTTGACAGAATTTTAATTTTTGAATGAACTATCCCTTTAATGTTAATACAACAACAAAATACAAAGAGAAAATCACTCACTGCTCTTGACTGAAAAACGAATACAGTAGCTTTAAAAATAATCAATGTATATTTTATAGTGAAGTCTATGTAGTGTTTTATTTTTGCATTTATTCATTCAGTTTCATACGTAAATGTTGCTGTACAGCTCTGAGCTGCCAGTGTAAATCTTTATATATATTTATTTTATACTATACAATACACTAGGAATACAAGGGTTTTTTTTAAGTAAAGTCTTAAGTTTAAGGTAGGTTTTTCAATTATTTTAAGTAAAATAAAGAAAGAGTATTGCAATAAAAAATAGTCTTTATTCTCCTTAACCTCTTGCTGTTCCTGTTGCCTAAGAATAGAATAACAAAAAATGTATGTGACAAGCCATCAGAACCGAACCGAACCGAAAACCGTGGCTAAAAACCGAGTTATGTATTGAACCGTGGACTAACTGTATTGTTGCATCCCTAGTAAATACATGTAGCTAATTAATATTCCTCAGTTCTTAAATATATAATTACACTGTAACAATGACACCATAAAATACAGTGTAACCAAAAATACTTAACATTAGTTAAATTTTTTTTAATTATTATGAAAATATAATACAAAATATTTTTGCCTTCATTCAGACAGTAGAGTGATGAACCGTCAGAAAACCATTTGGGAGATGGTATTCATCCAATGACCTGGATTTAAAGTCAGGTCACCCGCATGTAAGTGATGCAGTGCAACATGTTGGAAAACATGAGCTACCCACCAGGCCGCTTTTCAAAAAAATACAAATAAGTTGCTGGAGGGGATTAATTACACTAGACTGTTTATGATACTCAAAGTAAGAATAACTCACAAAGAATAAACGTTGGTTAAAACATCCAAACAATAAACCTGAACAGGCAATCTATCAATTCTGTCAGTTCAATTTCACTGACCAGCTTTGCAGGTGTTCATAATTGTTCTGTTATTGCATCATATATAAGGTGCAGCTGGTGGAGCTTTTGTTAAAAAACCTTTTTATTCTTTTAACCAACCAGGTAGCTGGTAACACATCCATTTACAATTAAGAGCACCCAGAGCACTGATTAATCTCTATGAGCAAGGCTGTCTGTGCAGGTCAGGATCTCAGTGTGAAGTGCACATCTTCATCATTTCAACTTTTGAGATACCAGGTCCATTTGCAAAGATCTCGAGCAGGAGTATCTTATGTTCAGTAGGTCTTATTTAAAATCATATACTTTTATTTGCAGGGCCTATAAATATTAAATCACTTGGCATGACATTTCTTGTTTAAATCTTAAAGTTATATGTTTTCTCTGAAAAGATGTCAGCGGTGGGGAATGTTGGAGTCCACTGTTGCAATTAGAGAGATGTATTGATGTATAGATGTATCCATTTGCTGTAAGGGTCTCTAATTGGATTTGAATGCTTGTGCTTTACATTGCAGTACACATTTTTTGTGAGGCTTGTATAGACCTTACACTTAGACTTACACTTAGGGGTTATGCTATTCATTAGGGCTGGGTATTGACACAAATTTCACAATTCAATTTCGATTCAATATTGATTATTTTGGATATATATCAGGTACAATAAATGGCAAATATTCTCAAGGAAAACAAATCTCTTTACTAATGGGAGTCAGCTATACATATTAGCGTATAACATACAGGGAGTGCAGAATTATTAGGCACGTTGATTTTCTGATCATATTTTTTTTCCAGGCACATTTGACCAATTCCAAACCACAGTAATCATAATAACTACTATTGATTTAGTATTTAATAATGTATAAGTGATATATAATTGTTCATGAAGGCTGGAAATGAAAATCACCTTATATTCAGGTGTGCAGAATTATTAGGCATGTTTTCTTTTACAGATAAATTGAGCCAAAAAAGAGATTTAACTCAGACTGAAAAGTCAAAAAGTATTAAATGCCCATGAGAAGGATGCAATACTAATGCAATACTAGACATTGCAGTTAAGGCATGACCATTGGACAGTGAAATGCTCGTTGGGTCAGCAGGATCTGACAAAAACAGGTGGTGAAGAAAACACTGCATGAAAAGTGGGATTTTCGTCAGTATGTGACACTGTAGATTGCCGTGAAACTTCAGGTTTACGACTGTGCACGGCAATTTGCAGGCAACACCGAAAACTGCCGTAAATTGTGGTAAATTGACGTGGGCCTTGCTTGGCAGTTGTCCCCCCATGACCCCCCCTCCCCTTAATTCTAGGGGAGGCTTTATCATGTAAATGAAGATGCTGTGAGCTACACAAATGCAAATCAGAGTAGCAGCAGGGGGAGTTTTATCTAGGTTCTGAATTTTTTTGACTAAAACAAGTTTAAAGTTTAAGTTAAAATGTTATCTTAAATTTAAGTAAAATGTACTCGTTTTAGTACACATTACTAAATTTTTAGGGCAACCAGTTTGCTCCAATTTTTTAAGTAGATTCAACTTGTCCGGGCTCACAGTGTAGATTAATTACTCTGTATGTCATTAGCGATAACCAATGTTATGTAAAAAAAATAAAAAAATACAGGACAGCAGTTCATGTCTTCAACCTTTAGAGAGGTTATGTGATGCAACAAGACAATGAACCAAAGCACACAAATAAATCAAGTAAAGCATACAGTTTACATACCAACATTAATTTTTCCACCCTGCACTGTGAATGATTTTTTAAATGGCTATTAATCATAAATGTGAAAAGTACAAGTTTGTGTGTTTATAGTTAAGTCAGATTGTGTTTTTCTGTAATTGTCATTTAAATTGAGCTCACACCACATTTTATGAATTATCAATGCAGATTTTCAATAGGTGGTTTCCTGGTTTAAATTATGCCAAGAGTAGGCCTTAATCTAGTTAATCGTGAGTTAAAAAATTGTTGCCTGGAACAAAGATTAAGCACAGATTACTAACACCTGGACTATGAGTCCTGAACTAAAATAAACTGGATTCATTTACAGTTTTATCTAATTGCTTACACACAATTTCTGAAAACATGGCTCCATTTCTTGTAACTCTACACACAAATCATCAGACATCTCTTGCAAAAGCAACACTTTGTGCAAAACTATTTTAACTATTTCCAAAAATGTTGTTTTTGCATATATCTAACTACACAATGCACAACTGGGTGGCATTTATAGTGAATCGAAAGTTATCCAGGGATAATGTCATGATGTAGTGTGTGTGTGTGTGTGTGTGTGTGTGTGTGTGTGTGTGTGTGTGTGTGTGTGTGTGTGTGTGTGTGTGTGTGTGTGTGTGTGTGTGTGTGTGTGTGTGTGTGTGTGTGTGTGTGTGTGTCCGTGACTCTTTAGCTCTGCACGCCTGCATGAGCTCGGGTGTTTTCGAAAAGAATCGGTACAGCGTTATAAATATGATCAAACTAAAGACTCTACAGAGATATGACGGACGCAACACTACTCTATAGGTACTCAAGATTAACATGGAATTTACAGTTGAACTGAAATCAACTGAACTGAATCAACACTGAAGTCACTTGAGCTGAATATTGACACAATATTGGCTTGTTAGAGCCGGTTTACAGCAGAATTTGTTTTGAACTTGTTACTGAAGCTGCTATGAAACAATATATTTTGTTGTATGCATATTCTTTCTTTCTCAAACCTTAGTTTTGATTTCTAAGTGATCAATTTATGTATAAGTGTTTTCACACATGATCATTGGCTGTATGGGTCCTCAGTAAATGAATGTGGCATTTAAATGGCAAAAGTTATTCTTGTCTCTATAACTTATGGCTTCCTAAAGACACGTTTATGGGTAAATAAAATATTAATAATATAAATAAAATGAATATCAAAACATATTTTAAATATAATGAAGTCATTTTATTATGGCACTCATCAGATGTTCCTGGAAACAAAACAGAGACAGAACAGTATAAACAAACTATACAACAAACTAAACACCAAATTACAAAAACATTATTATGTGAAAGTGAATAAAGTTGTGTGTGTTTTCAGTTATAAATATGTGCTGTGTAAATTAGCCTATACTTTTAGAAATTATATATAGCCTAACTTTAAAAAACAAACAATAACCCATATAGATAAATTATAATAATTGTATAATATTAAGCATTTACTTAATATACATTGTAACATTAGGCTACTTTACTCTAGCACAGTAGTCAGTTAAGCAATTAATTAATATCTTATATTAATATGTATGTAGCCTAGGCTACATCTAAAGGTAAGTCTGCTTTAAAAAAAAAAATATTACGCTTCGACATGTACAGAATGTGCGCGTTAAGAAACACGTTCAAATGTGTCTTCTTAACATGTTAAAACTGTGCGTGAAGCGGAAAACAGGGCGTGTTGAAGGTTGAAACGATCATAAGTCACGCGTTTCGTATAAAGAGATTTGGCCCCGGGCGCGTTCCATATCAGAGCCCTAGTCCAATGAGGTGCGAGGTCGAGGTCATGGCCATGACGCGTAGAAGACGAGCTTTAAACTTTTGTTTATGTTTTTTGCTGCTTTCCTTTTTCGTGATCAACAATGACAGGACACCGTCTTCAACTCAATCTATGCATGGACGCGACGAACTTTTTGGACTCATTTTCAGGAGGCTGTCTTCGTCTTCATAACTCTGAGGCAAACTGCAGCCGCTATGAACCACAGCATGGGTAATGTAACGTTACGATTTAAAGAATATGCTTTTATTCAGCTGTATAAGGAAATGGATGCGTTAATAGATCCGAGCTTAAAACTGCACATTTTGTTTACACAGACTATCCTCGCCTCATAACGAAGCCGTGAGCTCTTATCCGCTTGGAGCGATTTCCGCGAGTCCAGATTTAACCGCTGATCATGACGAAATTGTGTGTAAGTAACTTCTAATGTGTTTCTCATTCCTTGTTTAATTTTACCGTGACTGTTTTTATTAATACCAGTCTCATGTAATTGTTTTCCAGCTGCCTGTAAGACGTATTATGAATCGACACGCCGGAGCTTCAGATACAAACAACCTGAAACTGCGAAGTTTAGCTCGGAGTCGATCAAGAAGAAAAAGGGTAAGATTTATTATATTAGATCCGTTTTTTGTCAATGTGAGTATTTTTCAGGTTGCTTATTGTCTTTATGGATTGTATTACAGTTGCTGGAAGCAAGAGTGTGCTGGATGAGGTGGACGTTTGGAAGTCCGCGGCCATTGAACTCATGTTTGACGAGGAAGACGGCATTGTTGACGGGGTGTCTGGATGGATTGTGCGGCCAACGCGCTCTCGCAGCCTGGAGCACGCCGAACTTTACATTACGAGACATTACTGCTGCACTGTACATAGTTGTGTGTTTAACAATAAAGCTCTTTCTTTGAGTAAACCGCTGTGTTTTATAAATGAAGCCCTTTCTTTGAATGAACAGCTGTATGCTTATAAATGAAGCCCCTTGTTTGAATAAACGGCACGGTCCGTATAATTTTCCCATATATTCCTTGATGGTATGAATACTTCATAGCACAATAACATTAATATGAAACAAATTATTACAACATAAATTATATATTTATTATTATTATTATTGGGGTTTACATTTATAATGAGCCAGGGGGACCAATAATGATTGGTTTGCAGTGATCTGCCAACCAATCACGAGGGATTTTTCTTTTTTAAATGTAGTGGCTTCAGCCAATAGTGAGTGAGTAAATTCAAGTCTGGCCGTTGACTCTCTGGTTTCGCTGCTATTCATATGCAAATTAGAGGCGTCGCACCTCCGCGCGGTCTCAGCGGGGGGCTCTCCACCTACGTCATGGTTCGTTTACGACAATTTGTGGCACAGACGAACGCGACGTTCGCTGCCTCTAAATTGTCGAAAACTGCCGAAAATTAGGGAGATTTCCAGGAGTATACAGGCGTTTATGGGGTCGAAAATCCCACTTTTCATGCAGTGAAAGACACCTGTTAACTGCAAAAGAATTAAGAATTAAGGTGAAGAATTAAGGGTGAAACCATCAGGAACCCTTTAGTCTCCAGCGTTTTGGGAGTTCATTTTAGTCCATCCTGAAGTCCGTTTTGCAGAGATGGACTAAAAATGAACTCCCAAAACGTACTGCCAGAATCTGGAAGATGAATTCTTCAAACAGTGGTACTAGAGGATGTGGTGCTGGTCCTTCAAGAGTCACTCTCAACCTATCTGTCCATAAAGCCTATAAAAAAACCTTCTTCATGTATTTTACAACACTTCAGCTTGTGATTCTTATCTAGTGGGGGTCATTTTTCAGGATTCTTTACCTAACTGAAGTCTCTGAGATCCTGACACCTTGCACTTCTGGAGACTCCAGGTAGGTTGCAGCTCTGGAAAATGGTGGCGCTGGAGACTAAAGGGTTCCTGATGGTTTCACCCTTAATTCTTCACCTTAATTCTTAATTCTTTTGCAGTTAACAGGTGTCTTTTCTTCACCACCTGTTTTTGTCAGATCCTGCTGACCCAACGAGCATTTCACTGTCCAATGGTCATGCCTTAACTGCAATGTCTAGTATTGCATTAGTATTGCATCCTTCTCATGGGCATTTAATACTTTTTGACTTTTCAGTCTGAGTTAAATCTCTTTTTTGGCTCAATTTATCTGTAAAAGAAAACATGCCTAATAATTCTGCACACCTGAATATAAGGTGATTTTCATTTCCAGCCTTCATGAACAATTATATATCACTTATACATTATTAAATACTAAATCAATAGTAGTTATTAAGATTACTGTGGTTTGGAATTGGTCAAATGTGCCTGGAAAAAAAATATGATCAGAAAATCAACGTGCCTAATAATTCTGCACTCCCTGTATTAACCATACCTATAATATTTAAGGTAAAAATGAACTTATTTGTATACAGACTCAATTATGTTTTTTTTTTATAATAATAAAGTTATAATATTAACTTTACATTTACATAATCATATTTCTACTCCAATTCGTTTTTTGAAATATAAACATTTAAATTATATTGTAATATCTGGCTGTAATAAAAACTTGCCAGATTTATTCATACATGCATGCATTAAATATTGAAGAACATTAAAAAATTATAATGAATAGCCTATGTAATATGGTGCATATATTTAGTAAAATGCTCCTCTTTAGAGTGAATTTTTCTAGCTGACTAGCGAGTTTATGGGCACTGGATATGGTTTTTCTGAGGTAAATGTGACGTTACATGACATTGTTTACAGTTTTACTGATGCCTTTCCACGGTTGAAACACTGATCGAGTGATTCCATGTGACATGATATA
The DNA here is from genome assembly GCF_949357685.1 of Gobio gobio. Classification (NCBI taxonomy): domain Eukaryota; kingdom Metazoa; phylum Chordata; class Actinopteri; order Cypriniformes; family Gobionidae; genus Gobio; species Gobio gobio. The sequence goes on along the minus strand of NC_137100.1, from coordinate 10,935,854 downwards.
GGTGTGTGCTTTTAACACACTTTTAGATGCTCATTTATGTTTATTTCGCGCTGTAGCATATGAACTGAAGAAAGCCGATGTAAGGCTGCTTATTTGACACCCATTTGCCCTGAGAGAGAGTCCTGACCAATCATGTGATCTATGAAGCAGTGGTACCCAATTGGATGCACATCTTCTGATAATATGCGTGACGCTCAGGGATGTTGTTCAAGGACAGCTGGGTCATTATTTATTTTGATTAAATTAAATTTGTATCGAAGATAATCCTCACCTGAAGTTTACATGCACAGATTTAAAGAGATTTAAATTCAATTTAGTCCAGTTGCCACGTTAGTGGTAAGCTGTGCCATGAAAAAGGATGTAGTTAAATCCTTTGGAAAACTCAAGTGATAAATATTTAAATACAAATATGAACATACTTTTCAAAAGTGTGAGGTCGGTAAGATTTTTTTAACTACTTTCTTATGCTCACCAAAGATGCATTTATTAGATTAAAAATACGGTAAAAACAGTTATTATTGTGAAATATTACAATTTAAAATAACTTTTAAATTTGAAATAGGTTTATAAAAGTAACTTATTCCTGTGATGGCAAAGCTGAATTTTCATCAGCCATTACTCCAGTCTGCAGTGTCACATGATCCTTCAGAAATAATTCTAAAATGCTGATTTTCTGCTCAAGAAACATTTATTATTTCAATCTTAATGTTTGTAAATGGCTGTGCTGCTTAATATTTAATGTTTGTGGAATATTTAAATATAGTGAATATTTGAATGCATTGAAGCAATTATTTATTGAAGTAATAGTATTTTTTGCATTTGGAGGTAAAGTTCACCAGTATTAGTGACATTTTACCCTGACAGCATCTGGCACACTTTACCCACAGCTGCTATTTTGAGGAGAAATGCTTAATTTAATTGGGTGGATTCGGGTAAATTGGGTCACTTTTTGACATTTGAGATGACTGTATTGGTTGTGAATGTATACTATGTGCATACAGTTTGGGGTGTCACTGTGTAATAGAGATGTTAATTCAGAGAGGCAGGCATGTAGTGAATACTTGACATTATCATTCAATCACTGCATCTGCTTATGTTATATACACTAATCTATAGACAATCTAGGGGTCATTGGTTAAATGAGCATGTCATTTACAGCAAGTCTCAATAACTCACCCATTCTAAATAAATGGTCTTGTGAAAATGTTTCCAAGATACAGCTGAAATGTCAGTTTCCGTGCAGATTAGTGCATAAAAAAACAACAACAACAACATTTGAGCATGTTAAAGATATGCTGTGATTTAAAAAAACAAAAATGTTGACTGTCCTGAAGCATACAAATACCCAACACGATCACATGAGAATGCGTTTCAATAGTACGAGTGTGCAATGTCGTGTAATGTATACGGCAAAATTAGTTTTGGGTGTGGGGGGTTTGTGCATATATACGCCATAAAGTGTGTATCATATGCACACAAAAAACTGAGTACCATGCATATGCGTATGCATATGACATTCCACGACACTTGTATTATTTATACGCATTTTCGTGTGATCTGGCTCAAATACCATAATATGTTCGCAGAGATGTAGGAAACATGCTAATTTCAAATACTTTCTATGTATAGTTTCTGTGAAAAACAATACTACAGCCTATTCTTCTAATTTGAAATGTGTGTTCTGTGCTCACCCAATGCCAATTTACTCAATCGTATTTTGTCACCCCGGGTTGATAAAATAAAAACATGGCAAACATATACATTAGTTGATCAACTTAGACAAAGGAAAGTGACGAACCTTATAGTATATTATGCTCATTTCTGTTCCGTGTCCTCAATCTGGCAACCTGCGTGAGCATCGAGTCTTAGGAGGAGGAGGGGGCGGGCAAAAAAATCTCTCCAATATTTTGAATTTGGACTGCAGTACCCAGTTCAACCGCTAGCTGTCAATATTACATAGTGCTTCTTTAACAGTTACATTTACCACCACACATTACCATAATAGCAAGATGCTTTGGAGTTCTCTCAGTAGTCCTGTCAGAGAAAGTGACTAAAGATGATCTTGGTGTGTAATTGTCATGTTTGCATTTTAACCAGGGCTGTCAAGCGATTAACATTTTTAATCGAATTAATCGCTCATCAAATTTGGCTGAGAAATTACTCCCAAAAGATAATTTAAAGAGCACCTATCATGGCATTTAAAATGTTCCAAATATTGTTTTAGAAGTCCCCAACAACAGTTTTGCATGCATGCAATGACAAAAAAGACTTTAGTTTTCTTATAATATGCATTTATTTTTACCTGTTTTGACAGCGATTCTCAAATGATTCCTTTAGTGATTCACTTTTCAAAACCCCGCCTTTACGTGACGCTAATCTGCGGTGATTGGTCCGATGACCCAGTCAGTTGTGATTGGTTTAGTCTGTGCAGATATTTTCGGAAACGGAACGCCCATCAAAGTCTTATAGTGACAGTAATTTGTTAATATGTGTCAGGAGTTATTAATATGAAAACTGAGTCGGAACCGTTTGATTGTAATATGAGCCTCAGCTGATCTCATTCATAAAAAAACTCCTCTATTCTCCTCACGAAGACTCGCGACAAATCAACATCCCTCAGGGCTTTTAGTTCAAAAGTGTGCAGATGAGGAGACATATTGATAGATTCTCATATGTCTGTGTCAAATTTCTAAACGGAGGAGTATTTTTTATTCAATACTTCCTCAAAATGGGCAGTTATAGCCTAATCATGAGCGATTGAGTCTCTTATGTGTTGTTTTCAATTCATCCTGGCAGCCGGAGGGCGCTCTGTGCACATGTAGTCCATGTATGGTACAGACAGACGAAGAAGAACCATGTGCCATAATAGAAGTCCATAATAAAAGCTTCCTGAGATCGCGAAACATACATTTGACGACTAATAAACACACAATCGCGACGATGTATGGTTTGTCTTCAAGCCACTTAGTCTTCAAATGCTCATCCTTGGGCAGATGAAAGAAGTTTGCTTTTGAGTGGCACTTCAGAACACAGCGTCTCGTCGCCATGATGTTTTCTAGTTTTCACTGGCGTCTTGGAGCGCAATAAGTGGGCGTATCGTATTCAAATAACTTGACAAGTTGACGTCATCTAGTCAGAGAAAAAGCTTCGGTCTTCTAACGATTCTTAAAAATGACTCCGAGTCGACTCTTACTTTTGAAAGAAAATAACTATATATACGGTGCACTGTCATATTTCAAGCTATCACAGGATGTTTTTGTTCACTTAGATCTATGTTACACACTACATGAAAGGTCAATTTCAAAATTCCATGATAGGTGCTCTTTAAAGTCATTATTGTGTAAAAACAGAAATAAATATTTTTGGGCGAACAACTATACCTTTAAAGGTCCCATGGCATTAAATTTTCATTTTATGAGGTTTTTCAACATTAATATGAGTTCCCCTAGCCTGAATATTGTCCCCAAGTGGATAGAAATGTTGATCGGTGTAAAACCGAGTTCTGGCTGTCTTTCTCTGCCTTTGAGAAAATGACAGCCCAGACGAGCCAATCCTGAAGTCTCCTGGTTTGACGTCCAAGCAGGAACGGTTACCTCCCTTTCCTCCGCCCAGAGCATCTGGCACGCCCATGCAAACGCTCGAGAGAATAGAGATCATTGCTTGTGAACGAGTGAACGCTGGCAGTTTCTCAGTGTTTGGATGTACAAATGAAAACAGAAGTCTTTTTTCAGTTCCTTCTGATCTGTGATCAGTGATTTCTGATGTGTAGCTAATTATTTATTATTCGTGCACACGCAGCTCTCTCTCTCCAGACAGAACGGTGTTTTCTATCTTGTGAGTCAGTGTTTTTGTACGTCCTCGTCGCGTCTATCGGTTCTAAAATGTGCATACAGTCGTGAGTTTCTGCTCAACATCGGCAGAGTCAGATCTTTAGAGATAAACTTCACACACGCCGAAGCTCGGGCTGCACTGGCCGGTGGCCTTCAACATCCCCGACCCCCAGTACTGCATCTGGCCCACAGCAGAGGCACCAAACGCGGCGTGAGTTTAAGCAGAAGGGGGGTAAGCGTGAGCATATCCGGGCTAGCCAGCCTAGCCCCACAATAAACTGGATTACATTCGATTATTGCTGTTGTGTCTTTGTTTGCGCTGTGTACTCAACGCGCGTCACTGACGCTTTTATTTTATTTTAAAAATAATGCTATTATCAACACTTACTTTTAACTCGTTCATCTCGACAGCTGTAATGGTACTTTGCATGGGTTACAAAGTTGGTAATAATGATGAAGACGGACTCGGCGTGACTGGGACTCGTGTTTATTCAGAACTCTCAGATACAAACACAATAAACTCGCGCTGACTGACAGCGCTCTCATAACTCAGTAGGTACTATAAATAATTTTGTTAGCAATCGCTGAGCTCAGTCTCTGGTACATTAGTGATGTCCGGTTCGCGAACGATCTTTCTTTTGAACCGGTTCTTTTTAGTGAACCGAATCTGTTCACCAAATCGGACTGAATCGTTCTATACGTTTCGCGTCTCCAGTCAGCGCTGATCCATAATTTACTAAAGTTACTAACTTTCTGACATGAGTGACAGTCCCTCCGACTAGAAATAGACTAATAACCTGAAGTATATGCTGTAACTACAACAGTTCAGACATGCTGAGAACTGATGTGAAGTGAACTCAGGTCCATCCGTCTCTCTGGCAGCAGCTCGTGCCTTGTAGACCAAGTTAAACCACGCCCCCTCCGCTCATTTAAAATGCAAAGATGTCAGCCAATCACAACAGTGGGCGTTTTTACTGAAGTCTCACAGCAGACACGCCTCTTGAAGCAGGGCATTCAGCCACAGGGCAAACAGCAGTATAGAAAAAATGCCTTTTATTTCTAAATTATGACATTTTATGATGTAAAAGTCATTCTAACAATATAAGTACACCTCAGGAAACATTATAAAATAATAGAAAAATGCCATGCCATGGGACCTTTAATGTTTGTTTTTATTAATATGGAAATATGAAATTATACCCTAAATAAGAAACTAAAACTACCAGCAGGTGGTGATAAATGTCTAATGGAGTAAGTCATTCGATTCGTTCAAATGGCTGATTCATTCAGGAGTGAAGTAAATGGTTCTCTTTATGAAAATGGTATATATAAATGGTTCTCTTTATGGTCCATTGAATCATTGGTTCACCCTATTCGTTCAAAACGCAGTTTCAGAAATGAAATGCTTCATTTCTGCTTTATCTTTATGGTTTCGTTGGCAAAACTGAGCAAAACAAGCAAAAATTTTAAAATTGGTAATGTGAAAGCTGTCATGCGGACCCGGGTGAATTGGAAATTACCTGAAGGAGGTGGTCTGAGTTTAGTGGCGCAACTTGCACTCGAACTGTGCTGCGATTTCACATTAATGTAAAAGCAACTTGGACTCAGGTGTACAAGAAAAGTAACTTGTGCATGTGTTTTATCAGATGATGATGCATTTAGTTTAATAAAACACATGGAAGGGATGACGGTGTTGATGATTTACCTCGGATACGAGCGAGAGTGAGCCTGCAGTGTAATAGCACATAGCACCAGCGGGAGCAATCATACTTTGACCACAACAAACATGCCCAATGTAAAAAAACGCCCTGAGAGTAAAACGGGCATTTTTGCCATATATCTTGAATTTTATGACATTCCCCTATGCCCTAATTTTAACATATCTAAAACGGAGTGTGTTAACACCAAGTGCAAATAGCCCACCTTGTTGGCCATTTACCCTAACTCCATCCACCATTGTCTGATTGGGCCAGACTAAATTACAAAATAAATTTCCCTGAATAACAGGATCAGTGGCGTAGAGAGTAAGGTGGACAGTGTTTGCTTTTTACACGACTGATTCAAGTTCGAATCCTTCTTTTCCCATCGCATATCAGCTCAAAAAGGCATTTTTAGGGTTTACAAAGAATGGTGTGAAAAGGGAAAAACATCCAGTATGCGGCAGTCCTGTGGGCGAAAATGCCTTGTTGATGTTTGAGGTCAGAGGAGAATGGGCCGACTGATTCAAGCTGATAGAAGAGCAACTTTGACTGAAATAACCACTCGTTACAACCGAGGTATGCAGCAAAGCATTTGTGAAGCCACAACATGCACAACCTTGAGGCGGATGGGCTACAACAGCAGAAGACCCCACCGGGTACCACTCATCTCCACTACAAATAGGAAAAAGAGGCTACAATTTGCACAAGCTCACCAAAATTGGACAGTTGAAGACTGGAAAAATGTTGCCTGGTCTGATGAGTTTCGATTTCTGTTGAGACATTCAGATGGTAGAGTCAGAATTTGGCGTAAACATAATGAGAACATGGATCCATCATGCCTTGTTACCACTGTGCAGGCTGGTGGTGGTGGTCTAATGGTGTGGGGGATGTTTTCTTGGCACACTTTAGGCCCCTTTGTGCCAATTGGGCATCGTTTAAATGCCACGACCTACCTGAGCATTGTTTCTGACCATGTCCATCCCTTTATGACCACCATGTACCCATCCTCTGATGGCTACTTCCAGCAGGATAATCCACCATGTCACAAAGCTGGAATCATTTCAAATTGGTTTCTTGAACATGACAATAAGTTCACTGTACTAAAATAGCCCCCACAGTCACCAGATCTCAACCCAATAGAGCAGGGTTCCTCAAATCTTATACCCTGGAGGGCCAATGCGCTGCAGATTTTAGCTCCAACCCTAATCAAACACACCTGAACATGATAATCAATGTCTTCAGGTTCATTACAAAACTACAGGTAGGTGAGTTTGATTAGGGTTGGAGCTAAAATCTGCAGCGCATTGGCCCTCCAGGGTAAGATTTGAGGAACCCTGCAATAGAGCATCTTTGGGATGTGGTGGAACGGGAGCTTCGTGCCCTGGATGTGCATCCCACAAATCTCCATCAACTGCAAGAAGCTATCCTATCAATATGGGCCAACATTTCTAAAAAATGCTTTCAGCACCTTGTTGAATCAATGCCACGTAGAATTAAGGCAGTTCTGAAGGCGAAAGGGGGTCAAACACAGTATTAGTGGTGTTCCTAATAATCCTTTAGGTGAGTGTTTTTGTGTATAATATATATATATATAATATATAATATATATATATATATATATATATATATATATATATATATATATATATATATATATATATATATATATATATATATATATATATATATATTTATATATATATATATATATATATTTATTATATTATATTATTATTTTCTTTTTAAAAATGTTTCCAAAAAAAGTATGAAAATATTCTACAAGATTAAATAAAGTACCTAGCGGTTATTTAATAGTGGGAATAAAGTGTTTTAGCTTTAGAAAGAATGACAAGTAATGTCCCAATAATGCAGCATCAATTTATAATTTTAATAAATATAATCATATACACTGAATTTGTTGTTGTTATTGCATACCTTTTTATAATATACCATAATACACTGAGGTGCAATAATACACTGAGGTGCCTATACACTTTAAAAAAAGTTGTGCTATTTTTAAATTATGGTAACCTTATTACACATGATATGTAAAATCTCCTAAATTATTTAGTCTATGATACAATGAATTTAATATTTTTAGTGAAATGTGTTTTTTTTTTTTTAAGTTGTCTCTCAAAAGTGTGTTAATTAGAGTGAATGGAAATGTCCTTTTTATATTTGACTGAGTTATGTTGTACAAATAAAAGAAAATCAATGAACAAAGCAACATATTATTAGTACATGCAGTTATCCACAACCTAATCATAAGATCTACTCTTCTGCACAATGATAACGATCAAAACTTCAACATAACACAAACTCTTTCAAAAGTCTTACATAACTGATCATTAAAAATTAATAGATGTTTCCCTTCACTCAAAAACACATACAATAACGCTTCATTTCAATATGAACTCTCCTTTTCGAGCCATATGCAAAGCATGCTGGAACTAACAATGGTGTCTCTAAATAAAACCACATAATTGAACTAATTCTCTTAAAATAAATATGTAGATTTTTTATTTTATCATCTTATTCAGTTCCTCAAATCAAGCCTCAAAACTGCTGAAGTTTTCTTTAAAAAATTAGGAAAATGTATCTCTTGGTTTTATTAGTGAAATGTTCTCAATATTTTATTTAGAACACTGAACCACAATTTTCTTAAGAAGATATTCTCAATTTTGAATTATCACCTTCATTTTTTTTGGTGAAAATTACAAGACCCATGATAAATTTTTTACAGTGTAGTTTCTGCGACTATTTGCATGAAGTAAATAGCATCTTTGTATGCCAAGAAAGTTTTCTCCTCATGTTGCTTCCTTTACTTAACAAAAGGCAAGTAGAAACAGCGTCTCAAAATTCTTCACATTTTAATTGAAATATTAGTTGGACTATTAACATATTATAAATGTAATGATGATTATCATGATAATGAATGTTAATAATGTACAGTTGGTGAGTAAATTGGCTCTTAACCGTTTCCTTATTCCTGCCCATATCTATTGTATTCAACTCATTAACCTTGTCAGTGGTTGATTTTCATAATCAATGTGAGGTTTATTCATTGACCATGTTTAAGTGCACATTGTTATAGAATAAAGGTCATTTTTCTCGTTAACTCTTAATTCCAGTAACAGATCCACTTGCTTCATAGAGTGCACAGCTATTTGAATATTCCTGTATACATGGTAATTATATTCTGAATAAACTAAGTCATGCACTTTCTATTCCCAGTTCTCTGTCTATTATGACCACTCTGACTATTATGTCATCAACAGCAGCAGACAAGAGTCTGATGGATGAATTGGAAAATGTAGGCCAGGAACCATTTTAACTGTGACAGTGTTGCTGTGCTTTCGCCCGTCTGACGTCTGTATATTGATTTATGTTCATTTCTTTTAATTTACTGTCTTCCTCGCACTAAAAATGTTTGTTTGACATATTGGTTTTGGGCTTTTTTAATGGACAGACACACACAGATACAATAATTATTACAGTGGATATTTAAAGCAAAGCAATTACTTATTCAAAATATGACCAAATTTGGAGTATATACTGTACACTACCATTCAAATGTTTGGGGTTGGTAAGATTCTCAAAACGTTTTTGAAATAAGTATTTTATGCTCACCGTGGCTGCATTTGTTTGTTGAAAACTGTTGATTTTTTTTAAAAACCCTGATGCAATTTTTTAAATCAAAGGGTTCTTTGATTAATAAAAAGTTCAAAAGAACAGCATTTATTTGAATTAAAAATCTTTTGCAATATTATAAATCTTCAATCTTCAATGTTACTTTTGATCAATTTATACATACTTGCTGAATAAGTGATTTTGTTTAAAAAAAAGATCACTCTTCACTTATCATTTTAGTCAATCTCTCATTTTTTCATACTTGCATCATTAAAAGTCACCAAAAAAATCATTCAGCATACTGATGCATTAGCATAAAAATGCAAATGCAACAAGTGTCTGCTTTTATAAATCCTGTTTTGTTTTTTACTTTTGAGGTAGAATCAGGAAATGTGAAATGGTCTTCCTAAGAAATATGATTATTCAGCCAGCTATCTGTGTATCATTTCCGTAGTAACTGTCAGGATGTTTTTGATCTACACACGGTCCTCAGATTCACATAGAGCATTCTACTGAATAAACAGTGAAGTTGATGTTTTTCTTGTCCTTGTTTTCATGTCTTGAATAAAAATGTCATGTCATGGCTTTAGGATGGGTTTGACAGAAGGAGTGAATAAATGCTCACTATGACGGATGGTTGCCGTTGTCAGAAGCTGGGGATATTGACATCTTGAGGAAATCTTTCGTCCTGGACAGTGGATGACTGAACGCTCCCAGTACTCCTTTCATCAGTACAGCTGTCAACACAAAAGAGATTTAGGATTGCGTGTGTACGTGCATGTAAGAGTGTGTGTGTGCATGTTGCCGTTTTCACCTTGTGAGGGTTCTCTAATAACAGATAGTGTTTGTTTGATCTCTAACCGTCTCAAGGTTGTGGCTCTGTGTGATGAAATTAACATCATTGAAAAAACAGGATGTAATATGTGCAGGGCAGTATGTTAACTTTTTTGTCCATAGCACTTGTGATACAGAGGTTGAAAGTTTTGTAGCACAGGACACACATTTGTAGGACAAGAATAAAATGTCTGCTACAATCTCTGAAAACAACCAAAAGTAGTGTAGTTCATCACTTAAACATGCATGTGACTGACAAAGGACATTAATGTTCCATATAGGGCGCACAATCACATAGAACAGTCCACAAGTGAGACTCATAGAAGTCATAAAACTTGTGGGACTGGTTTCACAGACAGGGGTAAAGATTATTCCAGGAGTTGGCCTTAGTTAATTTAGGACATTCAAGTATCTTTTATAAACGTGCCTTAGAAAACTTTCTGGTGTGCATCTTGAGACAAAACAATGGCACTGAAATGCACTATATTCTTATATAATATATATATTCTTAATCCTTAGGGTTTAATATGTACGCTTTGCAGCTAAAACAGCATCTGGGAAGGCTTACCACAAGGTTTAGGGGTGTGTTTATGGGAATTTTTGACCATTCTTCTAGAAGCACATTTGTGAGGTCATGCACTGATGTTGGACGAGAAGGCCTGGCTCACAGTCTCCGCTCTAATTCATCTCGAATGTGTTCTATCAGGTTGAGTTCAGGACTCTGTGCAGGCCAGTCAAGTTCCTCCACACCAAACTCACTCATCCATGTCTTTATGGACCTTGCTTTGTGCACTGGTGAGCAGTCATGTTGGAACAGGAAGGGGCCATCCCCAAACTGTTCCCACAAAGTTGGGAGCATGAAATCATCCAAAATGTCTTGGTATCCTTTCACTGGAACTAAGGGGCCAAGCCCAACACCTGAAAAACAAAACAACTACACTTGGCACAATGCAGTCAGGCAAGTACCGTTCTCCTGGGAACCACCAACCCCAGACTCGTCCAGATAGAGAAGCGTGATTGGTCACTCCAGAGAACACATGTCCACTGCTCTAGAGTCCAGAGGTGGCATGCTTTACACCACTGCATCCAACACTTTGCATTGCACTTGGTGATGTAAGGCTTGGATGAGCAGCTTGACCATGGAAACCCATTCCATGAAGCTCTCTACTCACTGTTCTAGAGCTAATCTGAAAGCCACATGCGCACTGTGCGCCTTAGCATGCGCTGACCCCGCTCTGTGATTTTTACGTGGCCTACCACTTCGTGGCTGAGATGCTGTTGTTCCCACACTTGAATTCACTGAGCTCCTGAGAGCGACCCATATGTTCACAAATGTTTGTAGAAGCGTCTGCATGTCTAGGTGCTTGATTTTATACACCTGTGGCCATGGAAGTGATTGGAAAACCTGAATTCAATGATTTGCAGGGGTGTCCCAATACTTTTGGCAATATTGTGTGTTTTAAGATCTGTCAGTGCAAGTTGCTTTCAGTTACAACAGCTCAAACATGCATTTTAGTCTGGGATTAGCTTAAACCTTGTCAGTGAACCAGTAAGTTGACATGTAGTAGCAAAGTTACTTATAGTTAGTAGAATGTCTAAAGTTGGACTAACGAGCCTTGTCTGTGAAATCAGGGAATAGCGTTCCCGGAAATCCCTTATATGGACAAAGGCCTCCAGCTATTGCTTTTGCAGAATGAAATGCAGATACAGACGTTTTGAAGAACGTAAGCATGCAATTGTGACAATATATGGATTCTTATCTATAATGTTCTAGCCATCTCTGGTATTTTCATAATAATAAAGTATTTTTGTTATTCAGTGCTAATCAACATATACAGTAGCATTTGTCACTTTATAAAATACTATGAAATAATATAATTTATGCCTCAATTTATGAAAAGCCACGTCAGATCACAAAAGCATGTTATTTCAAACACTCAACTCTAATGTTATGAAGTGAGTTTGGAGTAAAAACGTCATTAAATGTTCTCTTTTGTTGGACAACAGGTTTGTAAACGCTTCTCATTACAAGTTTGAAAAGATGTTGATCTCACAGCACTTGCAGAGATGGAGCAGCATTTACTGCAAACCGATCAATCCGCTCTGATCACAGTTCTGCTTTCACCATGAAACGCTGTGCATATATTTATTTAATTAAAACTTTGTGATTTAGGTTTCATTTTGGTCAATCGTGCACACAACAAAAGCACACAAACACACAAACAAGCAGTTTGTTTTTTTGTACTGCCAAGCTCCAAAAGGACAAAAAACCTGTATGAGTAGTTCATATCACTTATGCAAAAAATTACACGTTTTCTGAAGTCACACGAAAGCTTTGTGTGAGGAACTCACTGAAATGTAGCTAGCATATGGAGATAGAATTACTTCATATTTCCAAATAAATATATTAACCACAAATAAAATAAACTAATTTGCAAATAGAATGAAAATTTTAAAAAGCTAAATTGAAAAAGCAATTTAAAAAATCAAATAACTTTGTTAATTGGAAATAATCAACTGTTCTAACCAGGGTTAGTATCGTTAAAGGGATAGTTCGCCCAAATATGAAAATTCCGTCATTAATTACTCTCCCTCATGTCGTTCCAAACTCGTAAGACTTTCGTTCATCTTCAGAATACATGTTCTTTTTTTTATCTTTTTAATGAAATCTGGGAGCTTTCTGTCTCACCATTTACAGCTACACAACTACCACTTTCAAGCACCAGAAAGATAGTAAAGACATCAATAAAGAAATCAATGCAACTCCAGCGGTTTAACCTCAATTTTATAAAGCGACAGACAAAATTGCCAACCTTTTGGGGGGGGCTTTTTTGTACTGCCAAGGTCCAAAAGGACTAAAAACCTGTAAGAGTAGTTCATATCACTTATGCAAAAAATGACACGTTTTCTGAAGTCACACGAAAGCTTTGTGTGAGGAACTCACTGAAATGTAGCTAGCATATGTGGATAGAATTACTTCATATTTCCAAATAAATATATTAACCACAAATAAAATAAACTAATTTGCAAATAGAATGAAAATTAAAAAAATCTAAATTAAAAAAGCAATTAAAAAAATCTAATAACTTTTTGTTAATTGGAAATAATCAACCGTTCTAACCAGGGTTAGTATCGTTAAAGGGATAGTTCGCCCAAATATGAAAACTCATTAATTACTCACCCTCATGTCGTTCCAAACCCGTAAGATTTTCGTTCATCTTCAGAATACATATGTTCTTTTTAATGAAATCTGTGAGCTTTGTCTCACCATTGACAGCTACACAACTACCACTTTCAAACACCAGAAAGATAGTGAAGACATCAATAAAGTAATCCATGTAACTCCAGTGGTTTAACCTCAATTTTATAAAGCGACTTTTGTTTGCACAAAACAAAAGTCTTTGTTTGCTTCTTTGTTTGCTTCGCAACCTCTGGTCAAACGTTTTATCGAACCCATTTTTTTATTGTTATCGATTACGTGTCTATCGCGATACATATTGTTATCGTTTTATCGCCCAGCCCTAGTCTCTAATTAGTGGTCATCCTGTCTAACAACAACCCCCCAAAAAATATCCCCTATAGAATATTTCTTTTGACAGAACTGACCCAAATGACCCAAAGTGATTTGTGTTGCATGGTCTCAGACACCAAAATAATGAGTCATCCATCATGTATTCCTATATTGACTACAATCATTTGAATGTCTGGCATTTCTCAGTGTTCTCTCGTGTCTTGAATTGTGCCTGACCTCAAGCAAAGACCTCATTATGTGTGAACAGTGATAATATCGCCCCTTCTTTTGTAATTTTTCTTTTTGTCAAATGTGATATTTCTGACCATGTTTGATATGATGGGGTCTAGTTGCCTAGAGACCTGTAATGGAGGCTTCCCTCAGGTCCTGTCTGTGATTAACTGCATTTAATGAATGGGACATTATGACACAAACAGCGGAATTAATCTCATTGGGTTCTGGATATGTTCAGCCACGCCACAAACATCAATCAGATTTGCAGTCGCTTGTGACCCACAGAGACCGAACTGACCACCTTTGATTTGACTAGTGTGATATAAGCTTTTGTTCATATCCAAACCCAGTGCTGTGCTAGCTGTCATTTTATAAATTAATTAAAGCAGTATTGTGGGTTCAATTCAAACTCACTCTTAAGACCTGTGCACAATTAGGGCACACGCTTATCGCCAGCGTTTTTCGAGACGTTTTTCAGCGCGTCTTTGTGTTCACACCACAACGATTTTCACTGCCGATGCGCTGAGTGAACGTGCAAATTCAGTAGTTGCCGCTCCCGGTACACAAGGTGGTGCCGCGCCACTTTACGCTTCTGACACTCGCTTGTCACACAGAAGAAGAGAGACAGTATTTACGTGCTTGCCAAAACCATTCACACACAGCCATTTGTAGTGGTGTCCGAAAGCATAGTGGATGGTACCATAGTTATTGAGTGCCCTCATTCAATCCCACATTGCACCACAATAATGAGTGTACAGCTGATTTACACACAAGGGCTGTATGAATTCACTCACTCGTTTTCATTCACTCCTTCAAGTGAACTGTATTAGTGGACTAACGTAGGGAATTGTGAATGAGGTTTTGGGGGGTGATTTCGGATTCAGCCTTCCTCTACTTCCTCTTCGTCATATCAATATGTGCTCGGCAAGACCGTTTTGTGCTTGAGCGCCACCAAGTCGTGTTTTGCTGTAACTTCAGCAGCTCCAGGCACGTGAACAAAAGTGCCGATCTCATTGGGCGCCGCGTCAAAACAAAAAAAACGAACCCAAGGCGTTTTTATTTTAAATTACGTTTTTACTACTGCCGCTTTGCGTGTCAGTGTGCACACTCACATTGGCGGCCTTTGTTTAGTTACAAGGCGTTAAACGTCAGCGATTAAACGTGTGCGAAAAATCGTCCCGGTGTGAACAGGCCTTTAGGCTGTATATCCAACAAAGCTTTTTTTTTTCCAGAGGATGGAGTATTTTTCCAATTGTTTTTCAATAGGAGTGCCATGTTTGTTTTAAACCATTTAGAACCATCCAAGCTTCTAGACCTCTATAGATTAGACAGTCATATCAAGCATGGTAAGAATCAAACACATAATGAGCTCTTTGCTTGAGGTTATGCACGATTCAAAACAAAAGAGAACAGAAACATTCAAATGATTGTAGTCAATATAGGAATAAATGATGGATGACTCTCTTAATTTCAAGAGTGGAGGTATGATTTTGGTGTCTCTGACCATGAAACACATCATGTTGAGTCATTTGGATCATTTGAGTCAGTTCTTACTAAGGAAATATTCTTTAGGGGAGATTTTCTGTTAGTTTTAATTAATTTAGTTTAGTGAGCACTTAATCTCATCTTTAAAAAAAATAAATAATAATAATTGTATACCAATATATATATATATATACCAATATATTATTCTATTCCCTCCCTATTCTATTTTATGTTACTCTGAGCAATGTCCAAAACTTAAAAAGTATTTCTTCACCTCTTCATGACGGATTGCTTCCTGTATTCATCAGTTGTAAGTCGCTTTGGATAAAAGCATCTGCTAAATGCATTAATGTAAAATGTGAAAATGTAACATGTGCCAACCATCTTCCAAATTTGTAATGAGAATTGTTAATAAATCTATTGTCAAAAAAAAGTGCTGTAGTTTAATTTAGACATCCATGAATATTAGTATGGTAATTGGTGCCCTTTAAATTAATATTATTGTTGTTGTTATTTTTATTTATTAAATACTTTTATATTTTTATATCCTCACACAAATATTTTACAGTACAGTAATATTAATACTACATATTTAGTAGGGCTGTAATGGTACATGTATTCGTACCGAACCGTTTCGGGTACAGGGCTTTCGGTTTGGTGGACCGAACGGTTTCCGAATACAGTCTTTAACAGTTAACAGTCGGCTTGTTTTAAGCGCGGAACACACTTCAATCCGAGTTCTCACACGAACATATTAAGTATTCAGTCCGTTTTATCACAACATTCAAACGATAAATTCCCGTTTTGACGCTCTTTAATGTGGCGTGACTGATCACTGATCACAGTTCAAGCGGCCACGCGATGCGCGCGTGAACGCGATTTTCTGTGAACACGATCGATCATCTCTTCCTAAAGATAAACATGAATGAACATCTGAAGGTATGTTTAGGATACATTACAACTTACTGTCAGTATCATGTAATAGTTCAATCCGTGTTTCAACAGCGGAAAGACGTCAATATAACTGCTTGTAAACTAAACAATGTCATGTAGCATCACATTTACCTCAGGCAGTCATTCAGTGTCCACAGAGTTTTATTCACTAGAGAAATCAACTCTGTCACTAAATATATGCTCTATATTAGCCTATATATTCATTATATGCTACTTAACCCGTTAGGGATGTCTTGATTATGTCATGTATGTTTAAATAAACCTGTCATGAAAATGACAGATACTGTCAATGATGAGATCACTGCATTCACGCGATCAACAAGACCGTCTGTGTAACGTTACTCAATGCTCATCACTGCAGCCTTTCATGTGATGGGAAAAGATCTCAAAATAATGCTATAATCAACACTTTCACATCGCTCATCGCGACAGCTGTAATAGTAAAAAAACGTAATAAAAGTATCCGAGAGGGGTTCCACATGTAATACGCATTTCAAATGCAAAGATGTCAGCCAATCACAAGTCTCACAGCAGACATACCCCTTCAAACAGAGCATTCAAGAGAGGGCTAAAATCAGGATAGAAAAAGGCCTTTTATTTCTAAATTAGGACATTTTATGATGTAAAAAGCATATTAACAATATAACTACATCTCAGGAAAGATTATACAAATAAAAATAAAAATCCACGTCATGGGACCTTTAAGGCATTAACTGCAGTTTATATGTAATTAGCCAAAACATCATATTCCTGGAACTGGATACCTTTCCCTGTACTCCATTATACAATTACCATATTGTTTAGCAAATTATAAACAAGGGTCACATACATGGCTGTGATTCAAATTAAGTCAATTTACTGTGGATTCAGTCGTTGAAACTTTATCTTTGCTGTGTTTGTAAAACAGGCTGTTTTTCTCGCCCAGTTTGATGAGTCATTTGTTAATTGCATACCGGTGGGGGCACCAGCAGGACTGAAGCCGTGAGCGGATCTCTCAGCAGTACTTGTAGCCCATGTGCGGGCGTGTACCCGAGGACCTGTGCCTCACTGATGAAAAGTGATAACTGGCGGCAGGCCTCCAGGACAGATGGGACCCCACTGTGACCCGCACAGTAAGGACCAGAGTCACCACAGATGAGTCATAGTGACCTGTGACCACTGCAGGAGGTGCTGCGAGCAAAGTTCAGCTGCTGCTGAAAGCCACAGGCCTGAGTTTTTGGAGGCGGAGTTGAGTCAGCGCTCACAGACCAAGCGTGGTGTGGACATGCGTTTGTGTTAGCTGTATGTGAAAAGAAGTGGAGTTTTTTCAATTTCCATGTTTTTGGCCACTTTTGATAGAAAAAAGACAAGAAATGATTGGTGAAAGGGAGGGGAAATGAAATCAGGACTAGTGGTCGACCAGTATGGTTGCCAGTACTGGTATCTTTAGATACCAGCATCTAAAGATGAGGGTGACAAACTGCCAATATAATGGCAATATTATATAACGCTGGCTACACATGAACAAAGCAAAGAAAACTGCTGAGAAGAAATGGGGTGTCAATGTTAACTCGTTAACGCATACAATTAATTTAAAGTCCTTCACAAATTAAAATTGAACGCAAATAAATTACAGAACTACGTGAAGTACGTCATTAACGTAATTTTCGTCACGCAGTTAGAAGATCTTAGAAGTCTGGAGTTTATCACAATCACACTGATCATCTACAGCACCTGTAACCCTGGTAAGAGGAAATTTCCATCCTAACTCTTTAACTCGATTCTGCTTCTCTGTTTGTGATCAGGCCATTTTAAGCCGTTAAACTCTGGGAAAGTTTTCAGTGATCCAGTAATCGAATTCATTCAAACGGTCCAAAACAGCGTGAATGTAAAGAAGGCCAGGCTGATCACATCAGAGAGAATAGAGACTCGCATTGCGTTTTTAGTGAATTGTTCGTTCCAGTGTGCTTTGCTTTAAAACACGAGCTCTGTCGTATTCTGCAATTGTTTCTGTAGAGCGCATTTCTGGTGATGTACCGGAGTCGTACAATAAGCGCGTGAGTGTCTGATGCAACAAACCGTGTGTGCGCACGCTCCAGATCACTGATCTCACGCTGCATTCATGTACAGACACACAGTACATTCTCATCGTTTCCACACACACTCAGGCAGGATAATGTTTGATTTGTCAAATGTACGTTGTTGTGATTAGTAATCGTTAGTTTATGCAGTCAAAGCGGTTGATTTAGGAGTTTTTTTGGCGTGTCCTTGTGGTCCTGTTCGGTATCGCAGCTTGAAGTCTAAGATGAAAGCAATCTAGTTGTTGCTCTGTACACATACTATACACTGTGAATTCTGTAAAGTTTTTTATGTAATGTTTTTTTCATGAGTGCTTAGGTGTGTATACATTTATTATAGAATTATATGGACTCCTTCTATTTGGTTATTTGGTGTCATTTTGGAGTCTCCAATGATCCTTGAAGCTTTGTGAGAATCACCCTTCAATCTGATTGTTTACTTTGGATACAGCAAATTATGACAAAATGAATGTGTTTAATGAGATAAATGATGTATGATTAATTTCACGACGAGTGTGCGATTTAATCGCGATAAAAAAACATATGAATCTATTGACAGCCCTAATTATAATACAATGTAACACTATATAACTTGGGGGCTGTTTACATGACAACAGCTTTTTTGGAAAAAAGGGTTGTCAAACTACTATGCTGGGTTGTTTCAACCCATGTTTTGGTCAAATATGGACACATTTGTTGAATTTTTTTATATAACATTTTTAAACCCAACGTATGGGTTTGTCCCAACCCAAACATGGGTTGAAACAGCCAAGCAGTGTACTGTCCTGGCATGCATAATACAGCGTTTTTAGTCGTTTTTCGCAGCTCTGTGTGAACAGGGATAGTTTTTTGTCGTCTGTATACTAAACTTTTCAAAAACGCTAAGGGAAAACTTTTCCGTTTTCAAGTAACGGTATATCGTTGTCAGGTAAACATTGTTTTATGCGTTTTTTGTTTGTTGAATGGTTGGTTGATTGGTTGCTTTCATGTTAAATGTCTTCCTGTTGTTTATATCCGTATAACATTGCCTATGAAGAGCCTCAGATCTTCCTCAGATGCCCAGGTATGTTTGCAGTGTGTCCCCCAAGTGGGATCGGCTTTAGTGTTCTTGCCCCGGCTGTTGAACCCAGGAATCAAACAACATCACAGGCTCAGGAGGGGTGCTTCCAAGAGCCTGTAAATCCTGCCTGAGACCTTGTTGTGGAGATTAAAGCTTTCCAAACTTCTTCTGAGCTTTAGGAAACAATCAGATTAGCCATTTGATGAACACTTCTGCCGGTTCATTTTCCATGACAAGGAAGGGCAAGCCTTAGTTTATACAGTCACGTTTTTTGTTGAAGTGCCTTGAAATTCCCAGTGTTATTCAGTGTCATCACCTTTCTTTAAAAAGCCAATAATGTTTTTTTGTTTACGCCAAAGCTGTATTTGACAGCTTGTGCCAGTGGTGTTTATAATGACATGGCTGTGTGTAACGTACTGCTCTGAGTCAGAAGGTTGAGGATCCAAACGCAGCTTTATTTGTAAGGGGTAGTAATCCACAATCGTAGTCAAAAACAGGCAACAGGTCATACACAGGCAAGCAATCCAAACAGGCAAACAAGGCAGGAGAGACAGGCAAACGGGTAATCCACGGAACAGGCAAGAAATCCAAAACCAGAGACATGAAACCAGGGAAACGCTCAGAAATGCAGTTTACAACAAACAAGACTTCGCAGTTGATGAAAGAGTGAACATGGTTTATATAGGCTGGGGTTATGGGGTAATGAGCTAATGTGACACAGGTGCAAACAATGAGTGATGATGAGTCCGGGCAAAGGATTATGGGTAATGTAGTTTATGATGAAGTGACAAGTCCGGGGTGGAGTGACAGTCTGAAGTGGAGTGCCCTCAGGTGGTTCTCATGGGCACTCACACTGGTGAATTGTGACACTGTGTAACCATTTGCTCTGTTTGATTTCCTCCATAACGCTTTAAAATATATTTTGTGGAGAATTTAAATGGATCGGATATGTTTTGTGGTTTGTGCTCACTTGCACATACAATCTGCTCTATGCTGTCGTGTCTGTAGAACAGCACACTGTGCGCACTGCAGTGGTTCACGTGACACTGACACAAAATCAGACTTCATTCGTCCCATTTGTAAGCACACTAACACTGTGTGAATCATTCACTCTCATCTACACTTTCAAAAAGAAAGGTTCCAAAAAGATTTTTTTTTTTTTTTTTGCAGTGAACGGTTCTTAAAAGAACCATTTCTTCTTAGTGTGAAAAACATTTTAATAATCAAAATAACCATTTCCCACTATACAAAAAACTTTTGTGTAGTGGAATGGTTTCATGGATGTTATAGGTTCTTCAACCATAGATGCCAATAAAAAAAACTTTTTCTCCCCCTGGAGTCAATAATTGTATCCCTTAAAACTCATCTTTGATCACCAAAATAACATATTTAAGCAGGGGGGGGGGGTTCCTATTAAAAAATTCTTCATAACTTAAAGTAGCTTTATTTAGTATTCGTGAAACCATGAATATGCAAATTAGCCCCGCCTCCACTCACACCATTTCAAACTTCCACTCGGCCAACTTTACTGTAGTAAACGCTACACAATGGTATCGCTCTTTAACCCTCTGGAGTATGAGCTGTTTTGGGGCCCTTTAGAAGTTTTGACATCATCTTATATGTGTGATTTCAGTTGCTTATAAACATATTAATGGCAAAAGTGTAATTACACTGTATTCAGCACAAACTGGGCTACCATAATATCTAAGCAACATGTAGGTACATGCTTGTATTTTTGAGAGAAAAATGTTTATGCATGCTTTTTGAAAAAACAAAAAAAAATTTTTTTAAATGAAGGCCTCAAAACACACAATAGATATGTGTTCACGAGACTTTTGACTCCATGGTGTATTTTCATTGAGTTTTTGCTTCAAACTTATGTGAGAATCATTGAGCCTACTCATTCACATAAAACAATACACTGATTTAACATTTGTAAGACAGTTTTTCTTCACAAAGCCTGCATGCGAGGAGGCGTGATATCTAATGAATAATGATGAGTATCACCTGAGAGCACAATAGAACATAATAGCTTGTATTAATGACCTGCAGAATGAGCTGCATAATGAATGAGCTTCAGGTGTGTGACTGAGAGAGCAAAAAAAATGCTCTTCTTATTTCGTTGAAAACTGTACTTATCTAGTAAATGCATCTTGATTTAAAAATGTTTAAATATTTAGACTAGAAACCAGACAAAAATGACTAAAAAGAGCATTTTTTCCTAAATTTTTTGTACTATTTTTTGTTTTTAAAAGTAGTCTCATGCTAAAAAAATGTAATAATAAATAAAAAAATTAAGATACAATTTATACAAAACAAAATTCACTTTAAAGAAAGCAATTCTCTTTCTACAAAACAAAAAAATCACTTTCTACAAAACAAAACTCCGGAATCATTTCTGACAAACTTTGATATTAAATAAAAAAAAAAATACCATTAGGCTATAATATTTAAACATCAATATGAAGCAAAATACGTTTGACTGGTACTATATTTATAGCATATGAGCAGACATTTGCGAATAAAAGCTTTATTGATGTGACACTAGGCTCTTTTACAATAAACACATTATAATCTGTCCAAAACAAGGCAAATACATCTTGTCTAAACAGTCTTGCGTGTATGACATTTAATGTTGCAACAGGATTCATATTTAAACGGTCTTTTTGCATTTAATATTCACAGATGCTAACAGAATAAACTGACCTTACAATCAGCGGTGGAGTCCTTTGCTTTCATAAATGAACAGCTTTGCATGAGGAGAATAAATCCAGGATTACTGCTCAAACGTGTCTCAAAACGATGTAGCTGAAGTAACGTTACAGCGCTTCACTAGATGTTTGTATGAGTTGATGTGTGGGCGTTGACTCTGGATCGTCAGTATTTGAATCTGAAAGAGCGCGTGATCCGTGGGCATGGCCGCATTAGCGGATAATGAAGTGGATCGCGGGTGACCAACATGTATCGCTTTTCAACCAGATTACATAAACACAGAATATTTGTTTTTGATTTGGTTTACATTGTTTAAAACCTGACATTTCAGCGTTTCTTTAGACATATGTCTCATGTTTGTGAGACAAGTATTCACTAAGCTAGAGTTTCTTTTCTGAAGACTATCTGAATGAACGTCTTTGAGAGAGAGGCTGCAGATCGCGCATCATGTTTGATTTCTTTGTTTTGCAAAAAGCAAAACATTTTGTTTTTATTGTGACTGTACACAAAAAAAATAGAAACTTAACAGATTAAAATGATGTATAACACTTGCCTAAATTATTTATTTGAGTTTTTAAATGAGTTATTTGAGTTTCTTCCGACTCGAGAGGGTTAAAGCGTCGGGCACATACCTGTAATTTGATATGATTAGCCTTTTGATTGACTATGTTATCAAAAAGCTAATAATGTATTACTAATGTTACACATACCATGTTCTCGTTCACCATGTTCGAGTCAGACAGCTGCCTTCTAATAATCAGTATCCTTAGAAACTCTTTGAACAGCTGAGAACGTCAGTGGAGAAAAGCATATAGTTCATCATGACATTGTAATTTACATCATGTACGTAATTTACCGGCTATATTGCTAAAAGTTCCAGATTTTTCAAATCAACAGAAAAATTATTACATTGCAGCATAGTAATGATGATGTGCTAAAGCCCACCGGCATGTTGACGTAATTGGTTACAAGGTAGTTAGTCTTTAAGACTGTTTATAGTGCTTTACGTGCCATTCGTCATCTGGAAAATAGCAAATGTTTAAACAAATGACTGATTTCAGATGCAGCTTTAGCATCTTCTTATCCCTATAAGGGGGTAGAGCAGATTCAGATTCTAGTGAGAGAATTTGATTGGACAGAAAATCTGATGAGAAGCTGGGATGATAGCATTAGAGATGTTCCGATACCGTTTTTCCCTTCTCGATACCGATTCCGATACCTGGGCTCAGGGTATCGGCCAATACCGAGTACTGATCCGATACCTGGGTGTGTACAGCTGTATATACTACTAGTAGGGATGCTCCGATCAGGATTGTTGCTGCCGATACCGAGTACCGATTTCTTGTCATGGTGATCAGCCGATACCGATTCCAATGCTTCACTGATTTGTAAGCTCTCTGATCACTGTTAACCTTTTTTCAGAAAAAGAAAAAAAAACTATAGATGTTGCCTTTATTATATTTTTGTTACATTTTTATGGTAATTATGTGAATGTAATGTAAGCTTGTATTAATAATTTTATTTTTAATTCACTGAACTAAAAATGAAAATAAAAACAAAAGCATATGATATTAGCCTATATTTGATTACCCAATTATAATGGTCACTTTCATAAAAATATACATACTTGTAGGTTTAAAATTCTACATATGGCACATTTATTGTCCAACATCAAATATTTTAGAAATATGTATATTTTAGTCAGAATTATTGCGTTCTTTGCGCTCCGTCTGTTTGGCGCGCATGCACGCGGCGGCGCTCGCGGAAGTCTGAATTTTAGCGGAGATTCACTTCCAGAAGGCTCGTCGTCTCCTGACGGCAAAAAGGACATATTTGCATGACTTTCTAACATTTACAGATGGAGAATATCCCTGTGAAATGTAAGTTATGCACTGAGGAAAGCACCACATTTCAAACGCATTAAACACTGCGGCTATCTGTCTGTCAGAACAAGTATCTCTCAGAGCGTCTGACAGGGCAAGCTGCTTTTAAACTATACGTGTTAACAATATCTTACCAGTTAGTTGAAAGCCCTTAATATAAAGCATGTGTCATGTTTAGGACAAATTGTATCATGCACTTTCCCTGCATCAGCTCATTCTGCGCAAGTTACTCCGCTTATTTCAGATGCGTTCTTATCAAACTACTGTAAATCAGTACTTTTGAACTGCGTTCGCCCATCCCTTAGGACTGACTGACCTGTGTTCATCTTCTGTTCACATGGAACCCTTCTCCACTTCTGCCTTCAAAGCTCTCGTTTGAATATTTGCTACTACTTACCCCATGCGTCATGTACGCCCTCACGTGATGATGTCATCAAATTGCGATCGGTTCGTGAGATCGGCCAAGTTAGTGAGTACCGATCGAGTCATAAAATATGATTATCGGCCGATACCAATCTCCGGCCGATCGATCGGAGCATCCCTACTAGCCCTGTATGAATTGCTAGAATTATTTTATGGTGTGCTTCAGACTTATCCCTTAATAAAACAACATGAACAAATCCATTCAGTGAACTACTGTATTTATTACAGTATTTTTATTATCTGACATGCATTTGACAGTAATATTATTTATTTTTCTTAAGCGAAAAAGAACTTCAATTGCAGCCACAAATCTAACACTGCAAACTGAAAAAAGGTATTTTAGTTTTACAATATAACAGTGCAATAAATAAATCTAGGAATATAAAATGATATATTAATCACAAAATAATCTCTACAACAAAGCAAGTGAAAAATAAGCAACCATCTAGGCATAATTATTATTATTAGTAGAGTATTATTATTACATATAGAAGTAGCTAAATATACTGTAGGCTACAACAGTAGCCTGATACATTCTGTCAATTTCTTCACGTTAAACCAAACTTTTATTTTGACGGGTTGCCGTGAAGACCTTTGAGTGTCTGTGTTCATGATATGACAGTTTTCTCAAATGAAACGGTAAATTCTCATGAAGTGATGGTTTATGCGTTTGTGTCCTCATAGTGACACACGGCAGAGACTACAAAGACAGCGAACGAGCACGCGCCCGCGCATCTGCGCCCATCATCCACACAGATGCGGAATTTACAGGAGTAATATTTAAATAGTATTTTGCAGTTTAATATTCACAGACACTACTATACAGTATATTCGGCTACAGTCTGGAGCCCTGCTCGTAGATTAACACGGAAGCGATTGAACGCAGCTGCGGGTACGGAATATACTCGGGAGTCGGTACTACTGGTACTACAGAAATGCTGGTATCACATTTTTTAAATTTCAGTACTGACTTGGTACCATCCCTATAGTCACGGTTTTACTGGCTGGTTGGTCCAGTCTGAAATACTGCTAAACAGAGGACATACTGCTAATGCGTTTTAATTTCTTCTTCTAACCGTGCAGCGGTTAGGCAAATCTAGCGGTCATAATAACTAGGTCTTGTTTAAGATAAAGGTATCGGTACATGGGTTCAAGTACTCGCCGATTCCGATGCCGGTATCGGTGATATTTCTGATACTAGTATCGGAATCGGAACAACTCTAGATATCATCAAAATTGTTGATCAGTATTGGTACATTTTGAATCCTTATATCTCCTAAATGTGAATTGTCTCTGACATTCATAATAAAATCCAAAGAGATGGGGACTTTAAAATCCAACATTTAATCAACATTTAATCTCTTTAATTTCTCATTGTGTTTACCTGGTTTTATTGTTAAAGTATTATGCTTTTTCCAATCTTAGTGTTCATGAGCGTGTAATATAACGTTAGCTGTTTGTGGATATGAAAGGTCTGACAAGTTGCAAAGATCAAAGTGCAGGACAAATGGAGTTATTGTCTCTCAAAAGAAATAACAGATTCTGAACTGCCTGAAATAAGTCGTCAGTAAATCCAGTCCTACTTCCTGCACGAACCATAGTTTTTTAACAAATAATAAGCGCATATGGTCTTCATTGGCTGTCGACAAACACCATCTACTTTGAGTAGCCTTCATATCTCCTCTACAATGTTCAACAAACTAAATAAAACCTGCTCAAGTCATGCCTGCGATGGTGGTTTGGGTTGATCAGCTACTTCTTCCAAGGTTTCATTATTGGACATGGTAAAATAATGTGGTGAAATATATGCCATTTACTGTTTATATCATGAAATGCAGATATGCTAATGGTCGTTTCGTTTCTGACACGTGCTGTAAGCAGTAGACCAATCACAACAGACCGAGCCATCTGACCAATCAGAGCAGAGTAAGCTCTTAGAAAAGAGGGTTTTAGGGAGACCGAATTCTTTATTGAACCATTTCAGACAGAAAAGAGATGCTGCAATAGTGTTAGTATTAGTATTTGTGTATTTTTAGTGTACTAATTTTAGTATTAGTGTTTCTTAGTTGTTGTTTTTTTTTACCTTGGATGCATTTAAACCCATTGTAGGAGACATCTGAAACTAAATGAGGAACCTTTAAAATGGCATAATAGAGGCACTTTATCAATTCATCAGTGCATATTATTCATTATTCCAAAGACAAACAATAATTTATCAAAATGAAGCTCTGCATTGAGAGAGTTAAAAAGTAGTTTATATTTCAAAGAGTTGTTTATTTGTCTGAATTCATGATGCTGGTCTCCACCATGAGCTTAGAGGAATCGGTCGGTCGAATATTGGTCCTGCTGACTGTGCTGACCTTTAGTCAATAGCTGTTCTGAAATCCTGTCACCTGTTCCTCTACTTTTGATAATGCTCCCTAGGAATTATTGACTTATGTGCTTCTATTTCATGTACCGGGGGTGGGGGGTGTAGCTGCCCATGATTGATTCTGGACTTCAAAATTCACCATTGCAAAAATAGCCCAGATATTTGGCTGACCCAACTGTTAGAGTAATTAGTTGAAGTAATTAGTTTCCTCCTTGCAGGTAAAAGGAAACAATATCACATTGTAGGGGATGGAGGGTCATAGATG
Source organism: Gobio gobio (assembly GCF_949357685.1). Classification (NCBI taxonomy): domain Eukaryota; kingdom Metazoa; phylum Chordata; class Actinopteri; order Cypriniformes; family Gobionidae; genus Gobio; species Gobio gobio. The sequence goes on along the minus strand of NC_137100.1, from coordinate 10,908,905 downwards.
GTCCTTAAAGCAGCCACTAGCTGATAAAGTAAATAAAAGGGATATTTCATTAAAAGCGCCCCTATTATGGTTTTTCGTATGTCACTTAACTACATCACTAGTTAAGACATTTGCATAATGCCCACTTATTTTGTACCTTGTCCCGCCCTCAAAAACATAATTTTACTGACGACGGCTTCTCAAATCTCAGAGATCAACACAGGATTCGCAAAATCACTTGCTCTGGAAAGATGGGTCAGTACCAGTTTATTTGGACCAGCTTGCTTCTGAGAAACATGCCCTGTATTGATGTATATATTTTCTACAGTGTTCAAAATACGTAGTTTTGTGTTTATATTGTGTAAGTTTCTGGCTAACCGGCAATCTCACGTTATTACTGTCTTACTGAAATACTTATGCAGATCAGCTGTGGGCCACTATTACCTAAAACTGTGTCCATTAATGCAGATTGTCTGTTGTTCTTATTACTTTGAGTAAGGATAAAGAATGGAGCAAGATTCATTTTACAAACGTTTGTTGCATCAGTCATTCACGTTAGTGCTGGGCTAAGGTATGTGATACAGTTCCCGCATATGCACCGCAATAAATTAGAAAAATACACATTGATTTGTTGATAGACATACTTTTAATGCTGATGGTGAGGAATTACAGTTGCAACATCTCATAATGAACCTCAAAATGAGTAGCGTATCACTGAGAAACGTCCTGCTCAAGTCATCCTTGTGATGGAGGTTCGGGTTGAATAACTAGTTCTTCCAATGCTTCATCATTAGACTCACACTTGGACTGATATGGTAAAATCTACATCATCTTTACAGTGTGTACAATCGCTGAACTTTAGGAAGCCTCTGGACGGAGCTGAAGTTCAGTTATGATAATGGGCGTTTAGCTTCTGACAAGCGGTCGACCAAGACTGGGCCATTTGACCAATCAGACCAGAGTAGTCTCGTGGAAAGGCGGGATTTAGAGAGATCTGTCGAGTCGTTTGAGAATCATTGAAAAATGTGTTGATGTGCAATGTATATTATGAGAAAATGTTGCTCTTTTTTTACCTTTGATGCATGTAAACCTGTTGTTGGAGACTTTGGAGCTTTTAAGGGTGCTATCACACTTGCTTCAATTGCCTGGACCGAACCCGAGTTCGATTGGTTCCCCCTGTCCCCGCTGGACTGTTCATATTATATAGGGCTGCACGATTAATCGAAATCGAACTGCAATCGCGATTTGGGTTATGTGCGATTATGAAAGCGCAAAGGCGGCAATTTTAATGAAATAAATATATGTACAGTGTGTCAATGAAGAGTGGCTCTGTGATCAGTAAAGCTCCGTCTGAAAGACTGCGAGTTTGAGTCGCTTATTATAACGTGCGTTTGTAAAAACAACACGCGTCAAACATCTTCACATACTAGTAATGCGAAGCGTTCATAAACCTGTTGTCCAACAAAATACAACGTTTAATAATGGGTTTTAACTCACTTCATATAGTCAGTCAAGCTGATGTGGTTTCTTATCACAGAATATCAATCAGCCCTGCATACTTTATTATTTTGAAATAAAGTATGAAAACTATTCCTGAAAACTATTACTTCACTGAGGCAAATGTGGAGTTTCTCCTCTAGTATGAATGAAACTTATGGGTAGAAAATAAGAAAAATAATACTTCTAAATAAATGTATATGACAATCCATATGTTGTTCTTCAATGTACAGGAATTTTAATCCTCACAGTGGATGCATAAGTGGATGCATATTTCATATTAAAGACATAGACTTTAAGAAATTGATATCACAGATAAAAAGCACAGATTTTTATAATATTTTGTTTTTACAATAAATCATTAGACCTTTCTAATGATTTTTAGTCATAGGCTGTCTGCATATTAACATGTAACCCATATTTTTTTTGTAAAATAAGTTTTCTGTAAAATATAATAATAATTATTATTATTATACTGTTTATTTGTTCTTAAATGCTCTATTTAAAATTTTAATAATGAAATGTTATTGTAACAGTAATATTTCTTATTTTTTATTTAGCAATAATAATAATCATAATAATTATTGTTAGTCATTTTAATATATAAACACAAAATGTTGTTGTTTACACACTTTTCATTTGTAAAAAAATAAATAATAATAATCGCATTTTAAATCGCAATCGCAATTTTAACCAGAATAATCGTAATTAGATATTTTCCCCAAATCATGCAGCCCTAATATTATATTATTTGGGTCCGTACTGGGGTGTGTTTGTCATCAAAGCAGCATCTGTTTATCCCATTGCTTGGTAACGACTGCGAGCGAGTAGGTGTCAAAATGCATAGCATTGATCACCTCACTTTTATATTTTTGTTTTTGAACCGTTGATCTTGTTTCCAAAGCTTCAGTACGTAATGGCACTTGCGTCTATCTGCCGCGAATGTACTGCAAATGCTCTAAAGAATGCTGAAGACAAGCAGAAATTAGATCTACAGCTCTGTGCTTGCAGTACGTCAGTCACGCTCGCCAGGAAAATGAGTGACACACACAAACACATTTTTATCAAATCATACATCATTAATAGCGGTTCACTTCTGCGATTTAGTATGATTGCGTACACATCAGCAGCGAACCGTACCAGAGTTCACATGAACCGAACTCCAGACCACCTTTACAAGCGGACTTGGGGACGGTTCGCGGGTGCGCACCCAAGTTCGGAAGACGGCGAACCCAGGTGTGCAGCAAAGTGCTAGTGTGAAAGCACCCTGAAATAGCATAATAGGGGCATTTTAATTAAAAGACAAGGGCTTTCTGTAATCACCTCTCCACTTTCTCTCCCTCCGTTTTTTTAATACATTTTCATGTTGCGATGGCCCCAAAGATAGGCCTACAATTCATATGAGAAAGTCACTCCAGAATCGGGCCCATTGCTACGGTAACCAGCCACTCCTGCTGTCCCCTCTCAGCCCTGCCAAAAGCGCTCCAATCAGAATTAACCGAGGTGTTCAGGCCATCAGGTTTTTGGACGGAGAGCTCAGTCACACTGATTTGCCTGTGATGGAGGGTTGTGAAACAGAGTGCTCAGGCTAATCAGTTCACCCGATCTCTCTCATCAGGCCGCCCCACTTCAGACTCTCCTCTCACATTGACCCCGAAATGCGACTGAAATGAAAACATTAGCTCGCTGTGATGAATTACAGAGCTACCGTGTTTACACACTCCTATGGAGTATTTAGCTTTTTTGTCATAATGGATACGGCTGTGATTTTTGTGATCTTTATTATGTACCTCTAAGGGCCGGTTCACACAGAACACATTTTTCCATTCCATTGGCCACTTTTCCATTGTTTTTCTATGTAAATGCATGTAAATCTATGTAAATTTCTATGACGTACGTGTTTGACCATTACACGTGTGTCTTGCGTCTTTTGCAGGGTCTCGCAAATTACACGTGTCCATACACGTTGTCAATACAAAATCTTGACCAAAAGTTGATGCACCTCTTTATGGAAATAAATGTTGTGATGTTATTTCCAGAGGTGCATACATTTTTGGTCAAGATTTTTTATTGCCAATGCAAGAGTCCAGCAGGTCTGGACTCAGAGGTGCCAATTATTGTGTGAAAATTATCCTTCATGCTCCCTCCCAACCATTCTTACACAATTTGAGCTGCTGAGTATTGTGAGACAGAGATCGAGTGAGCGAGTGTAGTACCTGCATTTAGACATAGCATTTTCCTTCAGGTCAGACCTATGTTCATAATAAAAACCTGTTTGAATGTCTGCTGCGAAATCTTGTCTTATTAACAGTTAAGGGGTTTTCCCGTGCCCTGACTGACAGCACTAGTCGAACCATTTGTCTGTTGCGTCTTGCTCCTCCATGTTCACAACAAGTTTCAGTCCTTTCAGTATAAAAGTCTTCGCTACTGACTGACTCACTCATGAAGAAAGTATTTTCTTCTATTTAGAGGCATAATAATGTAACTTCTGTTGCTGTTCATGGTCAGGGACTATTTTTTCCAGCGGAAGGAAGGCTTTTAGTGATTTAACGTCATGAAAGTTGCACTGATGCAAAACTGCGGTGCCTCGTGCCTAACAACACCCTTCAGCCGTGACTTATTTACAATACAGCTCAGCCTCTTGTACCATATTGCTTACATATTGTAACGAACCGCTCCGAGACTCAAAGGCTGAGGATCCAAATGCAGCTTTATTGAGAGGGTAATCCACAATCGTAGTCAAAAACAGGCAAAAGGTCATAAACAGGCAAACAAGGCAGGAGTGACAGGCAAAAGGGTAATCCACGGAACAGGCAAGAAATACAAAACCAGAGACATGAAACCAGGAGAAATGCTCAGATATGCAGTTATACAACAAACAAGACTTCGCAGTGAACATGGTATATACAGGCAGAGGTAATGAGGTAATGAGACACAGGTGTAAACAGTGAGTGCTAATGAGTCCGGGCAAAGGATTATGGGTAATGTAGTCTATAATAAAATGACAGTCTGGGTTGCCCTCTGGTGGTGATCATGGGCACTCACACTGGTGAATTGTGACACATATACATTAAAGGTGACTTGACTAGTATTTTTAGCCTTTATTTTTCTATTTTCTAGCCTGGATGCCAGCCAAACTTAGTCCCGCCCACAACATTTGAGGTCAGGAAGTTCGGTCTGGACTCAGGGGCGCCGCCAGGAATTTTGGGCCCCATGACAAAAAAATCGAATTGGGCCCCCTCTGCGCAGCTGTTGTCACCACATCTCTAGCACCTAACTGTCCCATCAAAAGCTTTAAATAACTCTAATCAAAGACTTGCAACTTGCTTCTTGTAGTTCAATACTAGTACTAGCACAATATTTACTGCTGGTGATTTGTAAATGCAAGTATGCATACAGTATGCAGTTCACTATTTGATGCAATATTAAAAGCCACCATAAAAATGTCCTTAAGGCAATCCTTTACATTTTCAATGTATTTTTATTGTAAAATTAAAGCTACACTATGTAACTTTTCCGTCCACTAGAGGTCGCCTGTTCAAAACAAAGGCGTAGTTTGATGACGCCACGTTTGAGCGCAGAATCTCGGGACATGTGGTCTTCACCTCACAGCCGGTGGGAAACAGTCAGGATAGGACTCGGGCAGAAATCATGTTCATGGATGCGATTATTAACGTTACTGTAGTCTGAAGCAGAGCAGGAGCGAGTGTTGTGGAGCTGAGCAAGGCCGCAGGAGCGATTGAAGAGCGGGACTGTTATTATGGCATAGTCGCTGGCGGGACTTTTATTATGACACGGTTGCCGGCGGCACACACCTCTTCTCCAGTGCTGAGTGTGAGGTAACGCAGCTCTGTTTATCGTATTAGATATATCTGAGTGTGTTGAAAAGGAAGTTATGACGTTCGCTCGGCGGCTGCTATGACACTTGTTCACACTGCAGTGAGAGTAAAGTGTTTCACTGAATAAAACCGGAGACCGAGGGTGACGCAGATATGACGCAATCGACAGGCGACTCCCTTACACGCATAGCTCACACGTCCCGGCTCCTTGGTTAAAATAGCAATTTTCTCACGATTTACAAATAGTTGAAAACATTTGGGATATTCTAAGTACTCAACTGAACAAAATATATAACACTGGCCTAGTGATTTCTGGATGTTTTACTGCAAAAATCCTACATAGTTCACCTTTAATGACAGATTTAAAAAAAAGAAAAACTAAAAAAACTAAATGTATATTAACTTTTTAATCAAAACAAATTAACATAATATCAAAACAATGAAAATAGCAGATTTTTTTACTTAACTGCACATATAGGCCAACAACAAAATAAAGTTGACCTGGTACGGCGACGCATGGCTGCCACATAGGACCCAAACATTTTTTTTTCCAATCAAGTATGTCGTAATAACGAGATCTTATGTCGTTTAAACTATTTTCTCCTAATAAGGACAGTGTTGTAACTTTAGCCTAGTAATGACGGACCCCGGTGCAGCCACAAATATCATAACTATCTAGGCCTACTGTAATTAAGACATATATTCAAGAAAGATGCTATAGTTTCAGCCTTACTCAAAGGTCGAGGAAACAGGCCAGTTACGCACGTCAATCCATACCAGACGATCTTGGTTTGCTTCTTATTTATTAAATATACAGGAAAATAGTTGATTAAACATAGATCAAAATTAAAATACAATTTATACAAAACTAAATTAATTAAAAAAAATTAAACAAAAATTCAATGAAGTACTCAAAATCATGTCTGACCCACTCCATGTCCCCAGACATATGAAATTAAAAAAATAACATTTAAACGTAGCCTAACTATGAAACTAAATAGGCTACATTTTCTTTAACCCTCTGTCCGACGAAAGTGTTGGCGCCTTCTAATGGATTTTTTCCTTTATGACAGTGAAAACAACTCTCAATACTCCATCCAGTGCAAGATATAAAAAGTAAACTGTCTACTTTTATTTGTGTACACTCACAATAACAACAAAGGCAAATTCAGGGAACAGATTATTATGTATGCACTCCACTCCAAACGTGGTCTTCATTTCAAAAATATATTTTGTTTATTAAATGCAAAGTTTTTCATTTCAAAAGCATTTCTAAATTCAGTTTATATTTCCAACAAACGAAATTCCTTGCCCAAATAACAAAGCGGTAAAAAAAACTTTGAGTTACCACCATGCAGATTCAAACATTTCGCTCTTCTCTGTATGTGGCAGCAATACGTCACAATAATTTGTTACAGATAGCGCTGTTTTATCTGTTTGGACCAAAGACGAGACTGAGTTCTTTATTAAAGTCATAAAAGACAATAGAATAGAATATGGCATAATTTATCAAGACCTTGAAGCAGATAAGATGGAGAAACACCCAGAAACACCACATATGTGCCGCTCAAGTATACAGTGCTTTCCTTGCCATCATTGCTTGGATAACACACGCATCTCCTCTCCTTCCATTAAAAGAAATGGCGGTGACTGGGATATACATAAACCTAAGAACATGTGTGGCATAATTTTTGGAATGACTTACCACGAGAGGAAAAAATTGTTTTAGTCGCATAACATCAGTTAATGGAAACGCAGTCATTTCGCAATATTTTTTTATCGACTTTTAGAAAATATCGCAAAAGTTTTGCGCAAATCTGCAATGGAAAGGCGGCTACTGATGAGTGCGCTAAGGCAGGACCAAACCACTTCATGCGGATACAAGGGGGGTGGTTGGTCAGTATGGATGTTTACTTTTTGGTCAATGAGGATATTTAACTTTTATTGCCAAAATAAGTAGAATCAAAGACATCATTCATTTTATTATTATTTGAAATATACTCAATGATGATGGTTTATATAGTGTATAATATAATAAAATTTTTAAATTAGTTTTTACCTTTTTGTTAGGGCCCCTGTCAGTCAGACACTTGTTCGTATATTCATTCACCTTTACTATTTCTCTCAGAAATGATGATCGTGTTGGTAGGTACTCCGTGTATCCTTAATTTCTTTTTACAACACCGGCAAAGATTGTTTACACTCATCTTCTTCTTCTACTTCTTCCAGCGTGCGTGCAGTTGAGATCTGTTGGCAACTATGCGTCGCTCCGTTGTTCTGATTGGTTGTAGGTCTATCCAATTGAGTGCAGAGGCATTTTATTTCCCGGTTCGATTGAAACACGCCCCCATAATCCCAGCCCAGTGGAGCAGTATCAGACTTATATTCTGACTAGAATTAAGTATGACGACATCAGGCTAGCTATTTTCAACTTTAATTTTAGTTTCAGCATTTGTAATTTTTCTGTGCTTTTGTCTATTTTATTACTCTGTTTCTATTTAGTATTATTTCTTTTTTTATTTGTTTGTTGTGTTTTACTACAAACATTTTCAGTTAATTGTCAATATTTTGTTTAAGTTAAATTGTTTCATCTAATATGTACATTTAGTTTTATTTTGGCTTTATTTGAATTACTGAAAACAGTTTTTTTTTAATACGTTTTTTAATAGTTTTACATTTAGTTAACAATAACAACACCGCTTCAGCAGAGAAAAATAATGGACAAAATCAGTTTTGGATCACTAATAAATTACTTCATTGCATCTGTTTAAAATAAATACAGATGCAATGTCATACTGAAGTGTCACACCCCATTACACACACATCACTGCAGCCGTGCAACATGGCAACAGCAATGATGACTCATGGTATATCCACAGCCATCTTTCTATTTTTTTTTTTTCCGAACCTGTAGTTTTTGACACTTGAGTGTGTGAAACTAAAACATTCTCATCTGTTTGGATTTTTGGGTGACAACATGAAGCTACAGTGACTATTGCCAAAGCGATTTCCACATTTCTGGGTTTCTCAGAAGCGTAGACAGAGGAGAAGTTCATGTTCATGCCAGCAATTTCCCTGTTCTGTATGATTTGTCTCTGCTCAGAAACAGGGATATAATTATTATAAGTCAGAAATGCTATTGGTATTCTGAGGGAATTTGATTCAGGCATTGATTCATGATATGATGTTTTTCATTGATTCATGATATGATGTACTGCAATATAAACAGTTCCTTGTCAAAATGTAATGAAATCATGTTTTACCAGTAATACATCTTATTTTTTTATATGATTTTTTTTTTCATATGCCTGCCATCACAGGAATAAATTACATCGTAAAATATATTAAAATAGAAAACTGTTATTTTAAAATGTTTCACAATATTACTGTTTTTACTGTATTTTTGATCAAATAAATGCAGTCTTGGTGATCATAGGAGACCGCTTTCAAAAACTTTTAAACGGTTTGTTCTACCATAGAAAATAAACCGAAAAAGACAGAGACTAGTTAACCAAATCATGAATGCTTTAGAGGCTCATTATGAATGAGTGAATAATCAAAAAATTATTCAATGAAATTAAAACGTCATGAAGGAACTCATACTTATCTGTAATACCTGCATGAAATACTGTAAACGTGCCTTTTCCGTTTATCATAAAACTTAGCACTTGTTAAATTAGGCTTCAAGTGCAACTGGGTGTAACTTAATTTTAAACTTTCTTACTCTAATGTAACATCCATAGACTCAGGCCAAGTTTACCAGAAGTCTGTTGCTTAGAAGGCTGTTTCACTCGACATACAATTCCCAAGGTTATCGGTGCGGCACTGAGAAATAATGAAGAGATGTTGTCCATTGTGGCAGGCGAATGGTTTTTCAATCAAGCACAGAAAAACAGCCCCCACACAGAAAGCCAATCATGTAATGAATCTATGAAATCAGCATCTTTTGAAAAGAGACAGCATTTCTTTCAGCGCTCATTCAGTCTGAAGCAGAGATTGTTTCGAGACGGCGTGACTCTGCGTGGGTTGGCTGGCTTTATTTGTTCTGATGCGGTGAGAGGCGTCCAAAGACAAAGGTCTGTGACGGTTTCATTGCCCGGCCTTGTCCTTTGACTCCCAGACGCTGAGGTATGAGCGGTATTGTTACTCTGTAGAAATTCACCTCGGTCACTTTATACCAGTGACATTACACTCTTCACATTCTCATCTACCTCGTCACTCCTTCAGGAACATCAAGGGAGCTATGAACTTCATGCCAAATCAAAGAACAGCAGTTTCAATCACATCAGCTCCAGGAGCCAATGAAACTGAAATGCAGAGAGCAAAGTTCATGGCAGCATTTCAAGAGGAAAGTTGTACGACTTGCAAAGGCTTTGTCTAGTAGTGAATCTAGTAATAAGCTAGTTTTCAGCACAGGTTAATGAATTCTAAACCTACATAAAGGGCTTTTTCATAGCTCCTAGAGCTATTGTCAGAATTACCTGCTTTTTGGCGTGTTCGCACTGCAAGAACTGGGAATGATTTTAGTTCTAGAAACACCTTTTAAGGGAACTAAATTACCTCCTACTTCAGAGTAGAGTCTAACCCAGCACAATAGGAACTACCGTTGATGCAAGTGTACGCTGATATGCCTACAAAAAGTAGTGTATACACACAGATCATAGCCTATATATTTACTCCAGAAACTAATTCTACGAACATGGAAAACAGTGATAGATGGACCTCTCAACCTTTAAGCTAAGGAGAAAATCCAACGCAACTTTGTGGGGACCAAGCGAAACGTGATTTATGTATTTCTGCTCTGCTAGCGACATTGGACATCAACCACACGGCAAACGCTAATACTTTTTCATATACCGTCTAATTTCTTTGTATCTATCAAAAAACGTATTAGATGTGACTGTTAAACAGATCGTAAAATAATGAAGACAGAGAATGGGAGCGTTGTGAGCTCAGGCTCTGGCGTTCTAAGCATTGTCAAAATTAAAGTCTGTTGCGCTGTCAAAATAAAAGTCACAACAACAAGCGTTGCTTACATCACTTCAGAGTTCCTTCTGGCGGTGCGAATACAACCAGGAAAAACACTCGACTAGACAAGAATCAAGATAAGCAAGATAAAAGGGCAAATACAAAAAAAGGGTTCCTTCAGCAAATACATTTTTATCTTCTGTTAACACTATATCGGTTGGGTTGTGTGTATGTGGCACTTTATTTTCAAACACAGTAGAGCAGGGGTGTCCAAATCTGCATCTGCTCATTGTCCTGCAGAGTTTGGATCCAAGCCTAAAAACACACCTGAAACCAGCCAATCAAGCTCTTCACTCACTAGAAACATCCAGACAAGTGTGTTGGAGCTAAAATCTGCAGGAGGATGGCTTTCCAGGAGCAGTATTGGACACCCCTGCATTAGAACATTAAAAATAGCGCCACTCACTGGACATTTAAAAAAAATTTTTTTTACATTTTTTAATTTAAAAATCTTTTTTTGGGGGGGGGTTACTAACTGAACATGAGCAAGAATGTAATATTTTGCAGAAATGTCACCACAGGCACTTTTTTCATTAGTCTGGGCTGAAATTAGGAATGTTTCTGATATAAAAACCTTAATTTAAAATTCTAAGTGGACCTCAGGGAGAAAAACTTAACTGATGAAAAAGTATAATGTGAGCCCCTTAAAAAGAACATCAACTGACTACATTTGAAGTAATGTGAAAATCCTCAAGCCCTCTGGGAATTTTTTTTATAGCAAAGCCATTTCAGATTTCGTTAGTAGGTGGCAGTGCTACTTGTAGCACAGTAGGATTGTAAACAGTATTCATTTCAGAAATGCCTTGGGCCAATAGTGGTCCATAAACTTAAATGTGTGAGAGCACAAGCAACTATCTTTTTATTTTGTGTGTGTGTGTGTGTGTGTGTGAGAGATGACACTTGCGCTGTACTTGACGTTGTACTTTAACAAATGCCTAGAGATTTAATCAGATCAACATTATATTTGGTCAGTCTAATCAAGTGCGCTGAAGAGCCCATAACACACTCCATTTAGGAGACGCTTCAAGCCTTGTGGTGTTTGAATGCATCTGTCAGGATCCTACAGCCAGGAACTACATTCCTATGGATGACTCACACACTTAATTCGCACTCGTCCGACTTCCTCTCAGATGTTAAGATTTCATGGCTATGCATTTAGCGGAAGGTACCAAGCAGAGAAAATGTATCTTGATGAGAGGAACATTTAGCAGTAAGAGTAATGTATGTATGAATCATCAGGTAAAGCATAAGCGGAGCTAAACATGCTTTGCCTAATTTGGCGGAAAGGAGGCTTAACATATGGTAACAGCTTTACATAACCTACATTTGGTGAAATTAGCATGCTAATTATTTTTAAGGACTGTTTTTTGTGGCTCATCATACATGATGTGTATTATTCATCATGAAAAGGTTTGCTACTCTAAAAATACATTCAATTTTATTCTGTTCTGTTTTGCAAAGCAAATGGGATTGTGTGGGATCCAACGCCTGAAATGTCCTCAAACATCTAATGACTATGCCTCTCATTAATGTTGCACTTCATTTCTACTTCTGTTATTTTTGTCATTTGTACTATTATATTCTAAGTAGAAGTTTTTTTTCTCTCCTCCTTAAAGGATTAGTTCACTTTTAAATAAACTTTTGCTGATAATTTACTCACCCCCATGTCCTCCAAGATGTCCATGTCTTTCTTTCTGCAGTCGAAAAGAAATTAAGGTTTTTGATGAAAACATTCCAGGATTTTTCTCCTAAAATGGACTTCAATGGGCTCCAAACGGTTCAAGGTCCACATGACAGTTTCAGTACAGCTTCAAAGGGCTTTAATCACTTCCTATATGAAAGTGCTAAGCATGCCAATCATGGTGCCAATGAAGTGAATCAGTTCCAGTCTGTAATTGTCTGTAGAGGCCTGAGGTCGGTCGGCTGATGGCGAGGTAGAAAGAAAGAGAAAGCAGCAGAGAAGCATCAACACTCACATGCTGCTGGCTGTGCAACCCATTATAGTGGTGGCACTGTGAAAAGGTCACGCTGATCGTTCGGATCCCCCTCCTCATTCCCGCACAATCTCCCGCTCTCTATCAATTTCTCACTTTGCGGCTCATTTGCATGCCAAAGGATACAAAAGCCTCTTCCTTTCCAGGCCGATCGTTATGAAACCCCTAATCACAGGCTTGCAGATGCTCTACTCACTTAATACGTCTCCATATCGACCTGGAGGAAAGCACGGGCGTGAGGGTCAGATAATCCTCTTGATGTACGTATAGTCTGAAGGGGTCTGGAGAAAGGAGTCCAATGCCCAACACAGCATCAGAGAGCCCGACTGATCAGAGAGGCCTTATACCACCGGATTTCAAAGTCTGTGAGTCATGTGAGAACCAGTTACGTTTCTTCTTATATGCCGTTGAATGCGGTCAGTATTTTTTGTGTGAATAATCAATGTGCAAGATTTGAGAGGTGGAGGGGAAGATGCCTTTAAAGGTGCAGTATGCGATCTCCCAGAATTGATGTTGATAGCTGAAATCAACCCTAACAAACCCACCCTCTCTCTTCATTGCTACGCCTCCAAAATTCACAGCCCGCACATAACCGCCTCGTGGCGAACACATGCCGGTGTGCTAACAAGGACGCTAATGCAAGTGGATGTCTATTTATCATAGCAGAAGTGAAGCAAAATAATGCTTCAGGATGATTGGATGAACGAACGACAAGGAAGCACAAAAAATAAACGTACAGTACATGAGCAAATACAAGCAAGAGCTCTAGATGACACTCAAAACTGTCCTGTAACTAAGGCTAACATCACAACAACAACAGCATTTCTTGGTTCTGTGAAACCACACAACCAATATTACTTATGTATGGAGCTGAAACAATGGCATCCGTTTTCAGGCCTTCCCGCTTCGGTCTTTCCGGCGCTGGAAAGCTTTTTTTAATATTAGCGCGGTTCCTAAAGCTCTTGCCTGTTCATAACTCTTCTTTTTCCAGTGATTTTCTCTTTGGGACTGTCCCTCATCTCTCTTTCAACAGTCTCTCTCACACTCCATCATATGCCCACTAATGCTGAATGGCCACACGTTTGTTGTAGTGCTCGGTCCCAGTAACTTTTCAACAGTGTTTTTGAAAAATTGCTTGCTGCACCTTTGGGTGTACTCACACTAGGCGATCTGAACCGTGCCCAGGCGCGTTTGACCCCCAAAGTCTTGTTCGGTTGAATAGTACCACCCGGGCATGGTTCGTTTAGCTGTCCTTGGCCTGCTTGGATGAAGTTGGGCTCGGGCGCAGTGAGCGCTAACCGCGTCAGAGCACGGAATAGCTGTGCGCTACTGTCCTCATTACGACAGCAAACACCAAACTATTACTACTTGGATACACTTTTCAATTAATTCAAGTATATTTAGGTTTATAACGGGCCTGGTTCTCACCTTATTGATGACCATGAATTGTAGTTTGTGAGTATAGCTGCAAATTCCTCCATCAAAGTCAGCTGCCTCCGTAATAATCTTCTGATGCGTGCAGTGCAATCAAGTGAAAATCGCTGCATTGCATAAATGATAAATCTATTAGGCATTAGCGAAAGCGCTTTTCTTCTGGTCTTCTTCAAAACAAAAAGTTGCATCGTGAATGACGCAAGCGTGCTCGTGAATGACTGTTTCTGTTTTGAAATCCATAAAAGTGCATAATGATTTCTCTCAATTTTAGATGATGCCACATTCAAACTCTAATCTTTAAAATGTAAAGGTGACAACATTAATTTTGATTAGCTTGAAGCTGGATAAGTATGATGGACACGTTTGTTCGTTCCAGGCCGAGGCTAAACGGAGGGAGGAGGTTAGATGAGGACTGTTCACCGCAGCAGCAGACTCAGCTTGATCCATCAATGCATGCAGACGATTCTCTTACACCTGCTCCTCCTCTATCTCTATCTGCATGTCTCCCTCCCTCCAGGTCTTGAAGGATTAATCACTAGCCAAAAACCCCAGTTTGCCTAATTCCATAAAATACAAGCAATTAGGCATGTGGTGTCACTGTGATGAATTCACCATTTATTTCCTGCTCTCCTCCCAGCAGCCCAGGGTTCTGGGACGCACAGTTCAGAGGACTGAAGACAGACAGCTTATAAAACACCTGGGCCTGGACCGATCATTCATGAATGAATCAGTGTTTTTGAACTAATCTTTAAAGCAATAAGTCATTTTCATTCACTTCCCTTTTCATGCAGTCTTTTTCATATTTTCCATTCAAACGCAGTCCTGTGCAGTGTTGGGGATCATAGTTCTGAATCTGATCCAGATATAGTCTTTGACAAAAAAACGCTTTTTGCTCAAAATGTTGCGTTTTCATGAAACTTACCCACATTCATGTGTTGATAAAAAAAGAAGGCATGACGCTAGAATAAATTTTTTTGTTTAACTTATTTGTGCTAATGTTGTCAGATTGTAGCTTCCATAGAATTCCAAAGCAAATTTCAGCCAAAATGGAATGAACTTTACCGAGCAGATTTAACTAAATCCTCCAGCTCTCTATTCATTGTGATTATCACGCTGTTTCTCGTAAAACTGTGACTACCCCCTCGAAATAATCAAGTTTATTCACTCAATAAACTTTATTCTCAAAATATTACTTTAATATTTTTTATAAATTGCTACGACTTTACTCTTGTAATTTTGACTTTATTCTCATAATACAACGACTTTATTCTCATAATTTTGACTTTAGTCTCAAAATACTACGACTTGGTTCTCATAATTTTTACTTTATTCTCATAATTTTGACTTTAGTCTCAAAATACTACGACTTTGTTCTCATAATTTTTACTTTATTCTCATAATTTTGACTTTAAAGTCAAAATTCCGAGAATAAAGTCATAATATTTTGAGAATAAAGTCAAAATTACGAGAATAAAGTCGTAATATTTTGAGAATAAAGTCAAAATTAAGAGAATAAAGTCGTATTATGAGTATATTCTCAAAATACTATTGTATTCTCAAAATTTTTACTTTAATCTCAAAATATCACGACTTTATTCTCAGAATTTTGACTTTATTCTCAAAATATTATATTATGACTTTATTCTCGTAACTGACTTTATTCTCAAAATAATACGTCTTTATTCTCAAAATATTATGACTTTATTCTCTGAATTTTGACTTTATTCTCGTTATTTTGACTTTATTCTCATAATACTACGACTTATTCTCGGAATTTTGACTTTATTCTCAAAATATTATGACTTTATTCTCGTAACTTTGACTTTATTCTCAAAATAATACGACTTTATTCTCGTAACTTTGACTTTATTCTCAAAATATTACAACTTTATTCTCGTAACTTTGACTTTATTCTCAAAATAATACGACTTTATTCTCGTAATTTTGACTTTATTCTCAAAATATTATGACTTTACTCTCAAAATATTACAACTTTATTCTCGTAACTTTGACTTTATTCTCAAAATAATACGACTTTATTCTCATAATATTACAACTTTATTCTCGTAATTTTGACTTTATTCTCAAAATATTATGACTATTCACATAATTTTGACTTTATTCTCAAAATACTACTTTCATCCATCCATCCATCTTCTTCCGCTTATCCGGGGCCGGGTCGCGGGGGCAGCAGTCCAAGCCGAGATGCCCAGACTTCCCTCTCCCTAGACACTTCCTCTAGCTCTTCCGGGTGGACACCGAGGCGTTCCAAGGCCAGCCGGGAGACATAGTCCCTCCAGCGTGTCCTCGGTCTTCCCCGGGGCCTCCTCCCGGTTGGACATGCCCGAAACACCTTCCCGGGAAGGCGTTCAGGAGGCATCCGGAACAGATGCCCGAGCCACCTCAGCTGTCCCCTCTCGATGTGGAGGAGCAGCGGCTCTACTCCGAGTTCCTCCCGAGTGACTGAGCTCCTCACCCTATCTCTAAGGGAGCGCCCAGCCACCCTGCGGAGAAAGCTCATTTCGGCCGCCTGTATCCGGGATCTTGTCCTTTCGGTCATGACCCAAAGCTCATGACCATAGGTGAGAGGAACGTAGATTGACCGGTAAATCGAGAGCTTCGCCTTACGGCTTAGCTCTTTCTTCACCACGACAGACCGGTACATCGACCGCATTACTGCAGAAGCTGCACCGATCCGTCTGTCAATCTCCCGTTCCATCCTCCCCTCACTCGTGAACAAGACCCCTAGATACTTAAACTCCTCCACTTGGGGCAGGAACTCTCCACCAACCTGGAGTGGGCAAGCCACCCTTTTCCGACTGAGGACCATGGCCTCGGATTTGGAGGTGCTGATCCCCATCCCAGCCGCTTCACACTCGGCTGCAAACCGTCCCAATGCATGCTGAAGGTCCTGGTTAGAAGGGGCCAACACGACAACGTCATCCGCAAAGAGCAGAGACGAGAATAAATACTACTTTATTCTCATAATTTTTACTTTACTCGTCAAAATTCCGAGAATAAAGTCGTAATATTTTGATTTATTCTCAAAATATTATGACTTTATTCTCATAATACTACAACTTTATTCTCGTAATTTTGACTTTATTCTCAAAATATTACAACTTATTCTCGTAATTTTGACTTTATTCTCATAATACTATGACTTTATTCTCGTAATTTTGACTTTATTCTCAAAATATTATGACTTTATTCTCGTAATTTTTACTTTATTCTCAAAATATTATGACTTTATTCTCGTAACACGACTTTATTCTCGTAATTTTTACTTTATTCTCAAAATATTATGACTTTATTCTCGTAATTTTTACTTTATTCTCAAAATATTATGACTTTATTCTCGTAACTTTGACTTTATTCTCAAAATATTACAACTTTATTCTCGTAACACGACTTTATTCTCGTAATTTTGACTTAATTCTCAAAATATTATGACTTTATTCTCATACTACAAATTTATTCTCGTAATTTTGACTTAATTCTCAAAATATTATGACTTTATTCACGTAATTTTGACTTTATTCTCAAAATATTATGACTTTATTCTCATACTACAACTTTATTCTCGTAATTTTGACTTTATTCTCAAAATATTACAACTTTATTCTCGTAACTTTGACTTTATTTTCAAAATAGGTATTTTGTGTACATAGAAAAAGTCTTAGATCTTAGTTCAGCTCATGAAAAATGGGGGCAAAGACAAAAGTGTTGCATTTATAATTTTGTTCAGTGTACATAGAGCACATAAAAAAGGATAATCAGAAGCTCAACTGTACTTCTTGAAGCGTGAAACTCATTGGCTCTTCCAAGTCAAGCAGGCACATTTGAGCTTCTGAATTAAAATTTTTGGGTGAACTAACCCTTTAAAAGATAAAAATTTAATTGTACATATTTCCCAGTGCATATAATTTAAACTCAATAAGCATTGCTCAGTAGTTACTGTATATCGTATTTCTATCTGTATGATTTGCAGTAAGCTGGCATGGCCTGCACATGGTGCGTAATGATGGCTGATGTGTGAAGGGAATGTGTGCACCATTGTTCTGCTGTGGAGGTGAAGAGTGAATGTGGCTTTATCCAGAGCAGATTCCTGAGGCACACATCTGTGTGGCTGCCCTGCTGTTACCATAGTGACACATGAAACGCCGTTCCCCTCAGACAGCATGCATGATTCTCCTCTCTCTGGGAGAGATATGCAGCCATCGAAGGGATTACTTTTATCAGAGCATCCATAAAATGTGCTTTATCTAATCTCTCGACACCACTGCCGCACAACAAAGGTACGAAGACGGGCAAATAGAGCCAACTCACAAAATGGCCGCCAGCTAAAATTCCAGCGTGACTCTCCAGCCAGTGCAATGGACAACCTTCAATAAAACGAAGTTACCTTTGTAATTGAATGTTTTTATGATTAAAATACTCTTTCAAAGTGAAAGGGCAAAATGTTCCCAGAAAAAGTCGATGTAGCCTTTGAGTCTGTATTACAAACTGATGAGCTGCGCAAAGGGCACGTTACAAACAGACTGACACAGCTTCAGTGACTTGGCAGACAGCCTGTTTTTGGGCATTGGATTATATTTTGTGAGTCCCGTATTTAAGATTTTAAAAGGCATGAAGGTCTTTTTACTTACTAGACTAAAGTAAAAGCTGACTACACTGTAAATAGACCTCTTTATGAGCTGAAATGTAGTGTGGGATGGCATTTCTGAGAGGAACACTACAGAGTTAAGTGCTTGCCAAACTTTCAGCCGGCAGTACATTTACTGAATTTAGTGTGAAAGTCCAAGAAAGCCTTATTACTTCTCAGATACAGTCTTATTTTAAAAGACTAGGCTAGTACGGCCCAGTTTACAGCTGCTTCTGGCCAATAAGCATCCACTGAGACAGGAAGAAGCTGACATGTGAAGTAACAGACCAGTTTTACATCCAATTCAGCGGGTTTAAATAGTTGATACCACAATGATAGAAAATCATATAATTGCACAACAGCATCAGTTTACAATCAGCTTTATAGGAAACACTGATGAAATGATCCGTCTAGATCTGCTCTGACGGATAGATCTGTAGAGATAGCCCTGGTGGTTCAGTCCAGGAAGATTTGTTTGTAAGGGTAATGTTTAAATGCACAGTTACCTGACAAATATTTTTTACGTAAACCTGACTCTCCATTTTCTTCCACTTCAGATAGGGGTTATACTATATATATATATATATATATATATATATATATATATATATATATATATATATATATATATATATATATAATATAATATAATATAATATAATATATATATTACATTATATTATATTATATTATATTATATTATATTATATTATATATATATATATATATATATATATATATATATATATATATATATATATATATATATATATATATATATATATATATATATATATATTATATTAATTAAATTATATATATATATATATATACAGTGAGGAAAATAAGTATTTGAACACCCTGCTATTTTGCAAGTTCTCCCACTTAGAAATCATGGAGGGGTCTGAAATTGTCATCGTAGGTGCATGTCCACTGTGAGAGACATAATCTAAAAAAAAAATCCGGAAATCACAATGTATGATTTTTTAACTATTTATTTGTATGATACAGCTGCAAATAAGTATTTGAACACCTGTCTATCAGCTAGAATTCTGACCCTCAAAGACCTGTTAGTCTGCCTTTAAAATGTCCACCTCCACTCCATTTATTATCCTAAATTAGATGCACCTGTTTGAGGTCGTTAGCTGCATAAAGACACCTGTCCACCCCATACAATCAGTAAGAATCCAACTACTAACATGGCCAAGACCAAAGAGCTGTCCAAAGACACTAGAGACAAAATTGTACACCTCCACAAGGCTGGAAAGGGCTACGGGGAAATTGCCAAGCAGCTTGGTGAAAAAAGGTCCACTGTTGGAGCAATCATTCGAAAATGGAAGAATCTAAACATGACTGTCAATCTCCCTCGGACTGGGGCTCCATGCAAGATCTCACCTCGTGGGGTCTCAATGATCCTAAGAAAGGTGAGAAATCAGCCCAGAACTACACGGGAGGAGCTGGTCAATGACCTGAAAAGAGCTGGGACAACCGTTTGCAAGGTTACTGTTGGTAATACACTAAGACGTCATGTTTTGCAATCATGCATGGCACGGAAGGTTCCCCTGCTTAAACCAGAACATGTCCAGGCCCGTCTTAAGTTTGCCAATGACCATTTGGATGATCCAGAGGAGTCATGGGAGAAAGTCATGTGGTCAGATGAGACCAAAATAGAACTTTTTGGTCATAATTCCACTAAACGTGTTTGGAGGAAGAAGAATGATGAGTACCATCCCAAGAAAACCATCCCTACTGTGAAGCATGGGGGTGGTAGCATCATGCTTTGGGGGTATTTTTCTGCACATGGGACAGGGCGACTGCACTGTATTAAGGAGAGGATGACCGGGGCCATGCATTGCGAGATTTTGGGGAACAACCTCCTTCCCTCAGTTAGAGCATTGAAGATGGGTCGAGGCTGGGTCTTCCCACATGACAATGACCCGAAGCACACAGCCAGGATAACCAAGGAGTGGCTCTGTAAGAAGCATATCAAGGTTCTGGCGTGGCCTAGCCAGTGTCAAGACCTAAACCCAATAGAGTATCTTTGGAGGGAGCTCAAACTCCGTGTTTCTCAGAGACAGGCCAGAAACCTGACTGATCTAGAGAAGATCTGTGTGGAGGAGTGGGCCAAAATCCCTCCTGCAGTGTGTGCAAACCTGGTGAAAAACTACAGGAAACGTTTGACCTCTGTAATTGCAAACAAAGGCTACTGTACCAAATATTAACATTGATTTTCTCAGGTGTTCAAATACTTATTTGCAGCTGTATCATACAAATAAATAGTTTAAAAATCATACATTGTGATTTCTGGATTTTTTTTTTTTAGATTATGTCCCCTACAGTGGACATGCACCTACGATGACAATTTCAGACCCCTCCATGATTTCTAAGTGGGAGAACTTGCAAAATAGCAGGGTGTTCAAATACTTATTTTCCTCACTGTATATATATATTTTAGTGGTGGGCCGCTATCGGCGTTAACGTGAGACTCTTATCGGGCGATAAAAGAAATATCGCCGTTAATCTATTCTCAAAGTTGGGTTGGGAGCTGGGTCTATACTACACAAGCTATGATGACTTTAAAGTTGACACGCACCCGCCTCCTCTCATTAAGTCCGGTTTAACCCTCTGAACATGGCAAACTAGATTTTTCCTCATGACTGCGTGTTAGTATTGGTGTGACCGGTCTGAATTTCGCGCGGGGTTGCACGTATCGTTAATTCTACTAATTCCCGCAGATTTCGTGCTCGCATCTGAAGCGCACACACACATACCGTAATAAAGCCGCCTCTGACATACAAGTGCAAAAATGAGCTCCCTTTTCCAGCTAATTAATGGTCAAATACACTCAAAAATGTCTCAATGCCCATCTTGGTGAGTTTTAATGTAAACCTAGTCGTAACCAGCTCACAGGAACAGTGTTTGGGATCCATGCGTGCGTCAGGTCTTAAAGGGACAGAAGTTATTTATTATTCAAATTACAAAAAGACAAACGATCACTTACGAGCACACATATTCTGAATGCCTTCGGCAGAATTCAAATGAGCCATTTTTATCAAGATTAATCTAGATAAAAAAATGTATCTATGCCCACCACTAATATATATATTATTATTATTTTATTCACTTACAAACATTTTAATTTCATTTATATAAAGCACTTTGAATTGCCACTGTGTATGAAATGTGCTATACAAATAAACTTGCCTTGCCTTCCCTTGCCTATACAGTATTACCGGTATACATGTTTGATATCATTTGAAATGTCAAGCGACTGGTACAAAGGTCTCATCCCCACAGAAGTAAATCAAAAGGTAATAAAGGTTTTAAGAGTTTAGAGATATTTGACTGACTACGGTGGGTGTGTCTTCGGCCAAATGGTCTTTACCTCCTGTAATGCCAATTCCCACTGTGAACTCATGTTTACATTTGAAAGAGTTTTCTATCTTTGGTCTGGTATTTAAGGAGATGTTGCAGAAACTTCAGGGCGCAAACCTTTACATCGGTCAGAAGTCGGATACCTGACTTCTGACCGATGTAAAGGTTTGCGTAATTTTTAATAATATATTTCAAATATTTTATTCTTAACTTCAGAGTATTTGATGTTATGTATGGATTATCTTTGAATTATGTAATTGCCATAAAACATTTACCGGACTGTTAATAAATTGTTACATTTGGATTTATTCTGACTTTGAATTTATTTTAGTGCATTATGATGAATTCTTTGTCACCGCAAATCTGCGACCAGGGTTAAGTACATACTAGATCTCGGATTGTATAGAGCATGAGGCACATCTGGTGAGATTCTAGATTTCTGACTAACTGCTCGACTTTAACGAAGTTATTATGCAGTCGCATTATAGGGGGCCAGATAAAATACTATTGCGATAATACAGCATTATTTTATGGTACTGGCCATAACCTCTGGTAATTGTTTCAACTTTAACTAAGTTGTTATATATGCAATTGTAGGGGTCTACAAGGGTACTTTTTAACAATAGCAAACATGGGTGGCATTGTTAAATCGCTTTAGCCATAACCTCTGGTTAATGATCTGACTGGTGAGTTTGTGATCGTGGGCCCGCATAACGGCCGGTGCGAGGACCCTGTGCGATTGAGAACCTAATGAATAATTTCAATAAGAGTAAAGAGATAAAAAGAATAATCAGAGGCCTAGATATATGGTCAATAAAGAATTGGCATTCTAACCTAAATTCGAGGTCATGATAAAATGGAGGCAGATAAAATTAAATTGGAATTAAATCCCTTTGCCCAGCTGAAAAGACCGAACGCGCAAGAGACCTTCACCCGCGAATTGTAAGCCTTCATTGGGACGATTGGGAGGGTCTTACACTAGTAATAGTAATATGTATTTTACCCAAATAGTGTTATGTTGTAATGCATAATATTTGAAATAACCCAATAAATTCATTAAAGGGGTCATATGATGCTACTTTAAAAGATCATTATTTTCATTATTGGGTGTAATCAGTATCAGTATAGTTTTATTTAAATGGCATGTCAGCTTTTATATATTTTGCTATCTTCATGGCAAAAACTGAAAAAAAAAATGCAAGAGTTACATGTATACAATTAAAATAAAAACCATTATTTGGTGTAATAGAATAGGTTAACATGCACATAGTGTACATTATTGCAGCTCCTCTATTCCCAGAATGTCTGAAATTTCTACAAAGTCCCTCCTTCTGAAAAGCTCAGTGTGCTCTGATTGGCCAGCTGTCTTAGTGCATTGTGATTGGCCAAATATCTCAAGCGTACGTCAGAAATATAACGCCCCTTACCATAATCGCAAGCTATGGCTTCCAAGGCTTCTAAAGCATCTGTAAACACAGAGTTAATAATAATGTGGTTGGTTTTACCATATAATTTCATGCCCGAGATCAAGCTGATTGATCGTAACGCCTTTTAGCAGAATGTTTCACTGTGGTAAGTAGTCTTTGTATATAGCTTGGATTGCACTCTTCCAGGTTCAGGAAGCTTCCCTTAGTAAAATGCGCTGTACACAAGCAAACATTTGGGTTGTACTTGGGTTGTACAAAATACGAGCGTGGTCATAGATATATTGATCGTAGATGCCTCATTCTACTGATCTGTGCAAGTGCTAATGAGGCATCTACGTATACATCTATGATCACGCTCGTATTTTGACCTCACTTAGCGGAAGTTATGGCGGAGCTCAGAGATGATCACGTTCGTCTGATAAGAGGAAATATAATAGCATAAATACTGCTCGGTTTCTCGCAGAAACTGATCGTTTCGCTAGATAAGACCCTTATTCATCGTCTGGTATCGTTTGGTATCGTTTAACCCTCTCGAGTCGGCGGTCGTGCCGGAGCGATCGGCTCGCTTTTTTTCTTATCAGTGCCACAGAGACTCAAATAACTCTGTCGTTTTTTTATCATTCAGGCAAGTGTTATACATCATTATAATCTTTTAAGTTTCTATTTTTTTGAGTACAGTCACAATAAAAACAAATTGTTGTGCTTTTTGCAAAATAAAGAAATCAAACATGATGCGCGATCTGCAGCCTCTCTGTCAAAGACGTTCATTCAGATAGTCTTCAGAAAATGACATCTAGCTTAGTGAATACTTGTCTCACAAACATGAGACATGTCTAAAGAAACGCTGAAATGTCAGGTTTTAAACACTGTAAACCAAATCAAAAACAAATATTCTGTGTTTATGTAATCCGTTTGAAAGCAGAGAGATGTTAGTCGTTCCTGAGCGGCTCATTACACACTAATGCGACCAAGCCCACGAAGCGCGCGCTCTATTGAGATTCAAATGCTGAGGCTCCGGAGGCGACGCCCACACACACATCACCTCAAACAAACACATCAAGGACTGCATTCCTACTACAACTACATCGTTTTGAGACGCGTTTAATAATCATGGAATAATTCTCCATGAAAAGCTGTTCATTTCTGGAAGCAAAGATCCCCCACTGTGTGTAAGTAGGCTAAGTTTACTCTGTAAGCATTTGTGAATATTAAACGCAAAAACCTGCGCAAGGACGCACTGAAGCGTTCTTTGTTTAAATCAGCTCAAAATTACTGTCAGATGTAAGTAATTACCTTGACAAACTATACATCATTTAAAAGATCTAAGACTCAAGCTTCCATTTTTGACCTATGAAAACCGCGTCGGTACCTTCTAAAGATTGTAATACGAGCGTCAGCTGCTCTCATTCAAAAAAAACTCTTCATACTTCATACTAGCAGCCGGAGGGCACTATAGTCCATATATAGCACGCATGAAGAAGATACCATGTGACATTGACATAAACAGCTTCCAGAAATCGCTCTAACATGCAGATAAACACGTTTGAAGATAATAAACACACAATCGCGACAATATATGGCTTATCGGTGTCATTTATACCATGTTGGGTGTTTTCATCATAGATTATATTTGTAATGCAATGCTACTCGAGCTTTTATAATTATGCAGAATATTGTAAAATATTTTTTCTGTCAGATTTTTTGATCCAAAGCCAAATGAGATCACAAGGTTATTTAAAACATTTGACTTGTGATATAAAGTAAGTTTGGAGTAAAAATGTCATTAGCTAATTGTTGTGTTTTAATAAATTGGTGTAATAAATCATAAATTATAGTTTAATAAATCATAAATGGTTGTGGCAGATAATATAGATTGTTTTAAGTTATCTGGTCTACCTTTATGAAGCAACTCTGCACTGTGGCCAAGCAGAATTTCCCCTTGGGGACAATAAAGTTAACTAACTAACTAACTAACTAACTAAGCAAAAACTAACTTCATTTTGATTTTCCCCCCTGAAATGTTTTACTTATTTAGTAAATTAACCTTGATTTAAGAATTTTAAATATTTGGACTGGAAACAAGAAAAAAATACCAAATAAGAAGAGTTTTGGCTGCATTTTTTGCAGTGTAGTCAAATCTTCTGAACATTTAAAATATAACAGGCCTTTGTTGACTACATTCCAAATAAAATCAACTACAAAAAATATATTTCTTTGCTCTGTTGCTCTCTGTTACATAGGCCTACCTGAAGCTCATTCATTATGCAGCTCATTAATGCAGGCTATTATGTTCTTTTGTTATCTCAGGTGTTATCTCATCATTATTCATTAGCTATCACGCCTCCTCGCATATTGGCTTTGTGGAGAGAAACTGTCTTACAAATTGTAAATGGATATATTGTTTTATGTGAATGAGTAGGCTCAATGATTCTCACATCAGTTTAAAGAAAAAACTCTATACAAATACAGACAGGAGTCAAAAGTCTTGGGAACACATATCTATTGTGTGTTTTGAGGCCTTAATTTTAAAACACATTTTTTTGTTTTTTCAAAAACCGTGCATAAACATTTTTCTCTCAAAAATACAAGCATGTACATACATGTTGCTCACACATTATGGTAGCCCAGTTTGTGCTGAATACAGTGTAATTACACTTTTTCCATTAATGTGTTTATAAGCAACTGAAAAAAACACCAATGTCAGAGCATGTCAAAACTTCTAAAGGGCCCCAAAACAGCTCAGACTCCAGAGGGTTAATGGCTACAAGTATAGTAGGCTACGCTACAGTACAGCGAAATGTCATGTGGGGGATATGAGCGTAATTTTACTGGTGAGCTGTTCATGAATAGAGTTCATGAGCTTCACACACATGCTCTGGTAAGGTAGGCAAGTTTTTTGCATTCATTTTATTTTATACAATTTGCTCTTTTATTGTATATGACAGTGTAAACAGCTCAATAACCCTTTTATTTAAAGGTTTTATGTAGGCCATAGTCCATTGCATTACGATTGCAAGAAGAATCAACAATATCAAAATTGTGATGTCAGTCAAATGTCCCGGTGTGTATGTTGTTTAAACAAGTGTTCTCACCGATATGCTTGTTGTGCTTCGTGTTTTATAGACTCGATATTGTTTCTTATTCAAATGTGGTGACCCCCCACACACACAAAAAAAACCACATCACCCCCAACCCAAATCATCTTACCTCGCCCCTGCATTCAAGGTGCATGCTGTGTGTTAATATTACATAAAGCATTATTTACCATGAACTAACAATGAACCCTTATGCACAATGCACAACACTTTATTAAAGTTACTTTAAAGCAATAAAGCGCATTTGTGAACCTCATTGATTGTAAAGTAGAAACCATTTGAACATCCGTTAATGTGTTTCTAATGTTTGTAGGCTCTTTACTAACATGATTATCTTTAATGAAGTATTTATTATGCACATTTGTTAACCTTATTGTAAAGTGTGACCAATTTCAACATCACTTGATGTGTTTGCAGGCTTTTTACTAACATTATTTAACAGTAAAGAGCATTTAGATATCAGCTAACACATTCATCAAACTATCAATCAACAATCAAAACCACACAAACACTTCTGTGAACATTTTCTGTACATGCAGTGAACCACATTTGTGTGGCTATTAATGTAAAAAAATTGTTTTAATGAAAATGAAAAGAGGCAGAGTGGTGTTTTATGACATATTTCGTTTTATTGTAGCCTAGAATTACATACAGGAGTGAGAGTGAGCTGAGTGACTCTATCAAGAACGCTGCTGTTCCATTAGCAGAGTACCGGACTTGTGTCCTCCCGCCCTTGGGAGTTCGTTCTCCCGAATCGAACTTGGCAAGTCTGAACTTGGGCGCGGGACAGGCGGAAGTACCGCTGAGAGCGGCTGTCATCCAGGCGCAGCTCCTGGAGCGTCTTGAACGCGATTGATTCAAAATGTTCAAGCGTCCAAGTAGACGCGAATTTGACGCTCTATTCGTGTTTGGTGTGAACGCAGCATTAGAGATACAACGTTTCCACTTTGCAAAAAAATTGTATCTGGCTATATGTATTTGATTGACATTTTTGTGAAAAATGTCAAAACGTTCCCAATTGCTTTGAAACGGACAGCGAAATTAGGGCTTGCATTGAAAGGTTTGTCGTGATACCATCAGCAGCAAACCAAACGGAACATACTCTCCTTACATCTCATTAGTTAGTCGCCTCAGTAGAAAATAATCCCAGCGTCTCAAAAACTCTGCAGGAATCCGTCCCATCTTGGCTTCAGGTGACTGTTCAGAGGCATTGGCCTGTCAGTGCTCACCTTCCATTCCAGCTGCGTGATGAGCCGCTGTTCTGATCGGAGACAAGCATCTATGGTTCAACACTTCCCTTAGCTCCCCTCACTGTCAGATCCACAGACAGGCTGTGTGTGAATGTCAGGATGTTGTCCTGCTGTTATGTCTATGTCCTTACCCTGAGGTCCCCCAGGCTCATCCATCACTGAGAGAGACATTTCAGAGGTCTTGTTTGTGTGGTACGTCAGTCTTACAAAGCAGAAGTACACAGGGCGGCATCACGGAAGATCCCATTGATCAACACTCAAGGAGTTTTGGACAAGGCTACTGTTAACGGAAACTATTACGAAGATGAAAACAATGCATTTGCGGTGAAATCATATAATATTGTACAACATGGATCACAAACGTAAAAGTTTTATAGTTTGTTTTTTTATTCATGCATTAGGCATCATGAACTAAGTAAAAACACTTTATACAGTTTTTTTTTATTAATTTATGTGTTGAATAAATTAGCATGAACATACAGTACTATTCAAAGTTTTGGTTAGTGCATTTTACTTGATACTTTATTATTAGCAAGGATGCAGTAAATTCAAATATATTTATAATGTTACAAAATATTTATATTTTAAATAAATGCTGTTCTCTTGAACTTTCTATTACTCAAAGAATCCTGAGGAAAATTAGATCACCGTTTCGCACACAAATATTAATTTGAAACATTGATGATAATAATACATGTTTTTTTTTTGCACCAAATCAGCATATTATTATGATTTCTGAAGAATCTTGTGACACCGAAGACTGGAGTAGTGATGCTGAAAATTCAGGAAATCACAGGAAAAATTACATTTTAAAATATTTTCAAATAGAACGCAGTTATTTCCAATTGTAACGATATTCCACTGTAAATTGTAATAATATTTCACAGGATTACTGTTTTTACTTAGCCTAGAAATCTAGACAACACCCTAGCGGCAGCAAATGTTATTTATAAAAAATCTAAATCAATTTCATCTAGCAACTCTCCGTTGGCTTGCGAGCTTGAAAAACCAAAGTCAGGCCAATCACATCGTGTATAGAGTCGGTGGGCGTGCTTAACATAATAACGGCAGAGTTGCGACAGTTCCATGTGAATTCCCTGCTACTTGAAAACAGAAGATGGCTGCTGCTGCTGGGGAACAGCGGTCTTTCGAATCGGCTTTGGCCGCGACTCTGGAAGACTTGTAGTTGAGCTTTTCTTTGAGAAAAGAACAAGATTCTTAAAAAAGGAAGATCGGAGTTCGGAGTTTTGCCGACCGGATACAGCAAATGTTTAATCTATCCACTAGCTTCGTTGCTCTGGTTGGTTGTAGCACTATCCTATTGCGTGCAGAGGGAATTTGAGAGACAACAGTTTATCCCGCCCAGGGGCGCCGCTAAGGGGGGGAAAGATGGGACGATTCTAAGGGCCCACACACTTTTGGGGCCCCCAGAGATTGGTTTTATTAGTAGTAACAGTACTAGTAGTAATGTAATCGAAATTATAAATGTATAATCTACCAAAGAGTTACAAATATAACAAAATTATAGCTTATTTCTGCATTATTTCCAGCAAAATCCAGAAAAACGCTCACAGGTAAAACGATATTTGCTCAAATCCCACTCCGACATTAAATTTCTCTGTACTGTAGGCTACTATAATTGTTGTAGCCATTAAGAAAAGGTATTTAGTTTTATATTTATGTTTAAATATTATAATGTTATTTTTTATGTCTACGTTGTCAATCTGTCAATCTATGTTGATTATGTAAAGTGAACAGCATGAGTGAGAAAGGACACGTCATAAGATGCGCAATGCCAGGAGACATGCATCAGACATGATTGTGACCACTTCATTAAGTTTTGTTTTGTATAAATTGTATCTTAATTTTAATAAATGTTTCATCAGCCAATTGGGGCATTCTGGGTTGAGCGAGCAGAGCTTAATTGGTCAGTATTATTAAATTGCAGACAAAGATTTTGGATAGCTAGGTTGGTGCGGTAGGAGGCCCAACATCATATTCTTTCAGAGGGCCCGAAATTGCTAGCGGCGCCCCTGATCCCACCCCTCGGATTGAGCCCTGCCAATGGTGTGTTCCCAGACCCAACATCTTAATGTGGGTCTGGCTTGAGGGGCTAGTTTTTACTATTATTTTGAATCAAATACCTATTTGCAGCCTTAGTGAGCCCCAAACTTTTGAATTATAGTTCAAAACAATGCAATATAGTATATTTATAAATTAATTAAAAAAATGAATAAAAATTTACCTAACTGTAATTTGTTAGAATGTTTTATTTCATTGCAAAAGAAATACAGATTTAGGCAAGTGAAATTTTCGGGGGGGAAAAGTATAGCCTAAGTGACCTAAAAGCCTCTATTCATCTTCAGGTGAATTTAGCGATGATGGAAAAAAGATTCTCATAATTCATGTGCTGACCCATTCATCTGTTTACATGTTCATTGAATTTACTTTGTGGAGTGTGCACATTGACTGTGCACTCTTTTCATCTCAAATTGTTCAAAATGACTGTGAATCTAAGGATGGATGTCTGTTGTGTTGAAACCAGCTCTGAAAAGTGAGTTCAGGTCTATTTTACAGATGTCAGACCTTTCTTTTTAACAGAAATGGCTATATATAAATCTTGCACGTCTTTGCTTTGTATCAGAGCTAGTGGAGGTTCAGTGAGTCACTCTCTTTGAAAGTTCAGTGCCATCGATTGGACTGCAGTATGAGCTCAGTTCTCCATGCAGCATTGAATCGCTTTCCTGATACACCAACATAGATACATATTCACTTTCCTGTGAGATCTGACAGTTTGCATCCAAGCATTTGGTGAATAAGAGGTCCTGATGGGCAGGATCTATTGATTGCATGTTGTGTAAGGAAAGAAAGATGTTAGTATTTCAACTGGGACAGCTGTTGCCCCGCGTGCTGTGTGTTTTCCTTACTTCGCAGCCTGTTTTTGTTCGGTTGCAGCTAAAGCTTTCGCCAACATCTCCTTGAGCGTATGTGCTTCCGGTGCTGTATTTCGATCAAGTGAAGTTGATGAAAGATGAAATAAAGGAGACACAGTCCATTGCTCAGCTGAAGCTCTAGCGTTGTATCTGCAGGGTGAAGCAACACAAATCATCTTTCTCTCCTAACCTGGAGCAGTAATCCGCTTTAAACAGATATGTGCCTCTTTGTAAATGCTCTGAATGGATAAATTATGGCTAGAGGAGTAAAATGCACTGTTATTCTTAATAAAAGTTCACATTAAGCATTTATTTGTATGTCTGTACATGAAGTGCAGTTTACGAACCACATTCAAACTTGAAGGATTAGTTCACTTTTAAATAAACTTTTGCTGATAATTTACTCACCCCCATGTCATCCAAGATGTCCATGTCTTTCTTTCTGCAGTCGAAAAGAAATTAAGGTTTTTGATGAAAACATTCCAGGATTTTTCTCCATATAATGGACTTCAATGGGCTCCAAATGGTTCAAGGTCCAAATGACAGTTTCAGTACAGCTTCAAAGGGCTTTAAAAGATACCAAACGATGAATAAGGGTCTTATCTAGCGAAACGATCAGTTTCTGTAAAAAAACGGAGCAGTATTTATGCTATTATTTTACCTTTTATCAGACGAACGTGATCATCTCTGAACTCCGCCATAACTTCAGCTAAGTGAGGTCAAAATACGAGCGTATGATACGTAGACGCCTCATTAGCGCTTGCACGGACCAGTAGAATGAGGCATCTATGATCGATATATCTATGACCATGCTCGTATTTGGACCTCACTTAGCGGAAGTTATGGCTCAGTTCAGAGATGATCACGTACGTTCATTATGATTTTTGAATCAGTTAACTAGATTAACTTGATATAGCTACATTTACATGACAATCATTCAATCAGTTCATCTTAAGGACGTTCAGTATTGATTATTAATTTAATTCTTAGAAAAGGATATTTTTCATTGGGCACAGAAAAATAATTATTTCTTTGAATTTACCTAAGCGCTTAGAGCGCATTAGCAAGATCTATCATTTAAGGGACAATTTGTTTGCAGGCAGGAAGTCAGGACCAAACGTATATTGTGCACACACTTTAATAACTAAATCACGGAACAAGACTAAAACTAACATTAAACATACAGACATAATAGATACATAACACGATACATACATGATGAGAGGTAAGGTTAAAGTGGTAGGAGGGAAAAGGGTCAGAACAGATGGATGCAGAAAGTCTAGAACCTTTTGGAAGAACCACTATTAATAAACTTCTTTGTCTGAACAAAGAGTTTACAGTTTTACTAACTACACAGCGATTTCTGTTTCGTACTTTACTTGCATTGGGCCTGAGCTGTAGAAGACCGTCTGAGGTGAAATCGCAGGAGAAAGTTTGTTGGTTCCGTCCGATGGCATTGAAGTGGCAGTCAACTTCTTCTGCATCGATTGAAGAAGAAATGATGAGCTTGCGTGGTTGCTTCGACTCCATGGAGGAAGTTGCATATGGCATACAGTGTTTGGGCCTTCTGGTCCACGGCTGGAGAAGGAGAAGAGAGAGAGGGAGGGACGAGGGCATTGCTCCTTAAGAAGTCTGCAGGAGGTCACCACCTCCTGAAGTAGTCTTGACCAGTGAGATTGTGGGGATTTCCAAGCGGGAAGTTCCTTTGGAGATTTTATGGCCCTTTGTTTTAAACAAAAGGGTCTGTGCCCATTTATACTTTAATTAATGCATCAAACACATATTGCCTCCTACGAGAACGTGACATACACGAAAGTGTAAGTCGTGAAGCGAGCATTAATTTGATAGGAGACACGACATATATGAGGTTACATGAAATAGTTAGTTGTTCATAAGACATTCAAGTGACGTACAATGCACCTTTACAAGACAGTTATGTGTGTACATACAAGGTCCTAGGGTGCTTGTTTATTTATAGACGGTTTGTCTATAACTTGAGGCAAAAGCGTGTGTTTTACAGGCTTTGTGGCTTTTCCCTGTGGACTTTCCACGTGGCCAAATTCCTTTGGGGTCGTAAAACGTATTATCAGTTTTGTTTCCAGGGTAACCGAGAATCTTTCTCTGTTGTGTTGGGGGAAGGTCTGTTACTAAGCTAAGTATTTTAAACATATTTGTTAAATTTAACAGGCAACTATGTGTCTGATTTGCCTCAATCACTACACATAGTTCAGTTGAAACCTGGCCCTCTTGGAAAGCACAATGGAATTAAAAA
Organism: Gobio gobio; assembly: GCF_949357685.1. NCBI lineage: Eukaryota > Metazoa > Chordata > Actinopteri > Cypriniformes > Gobionidae > Gobio > Gobio gobio. The sequence continues at coordinate 10,876,137 of NC_137100.1, read as the reverse complement.
ACACATCCTGTGCTGTGTGGCATTTAATTGCCCCCTTCCACGCAATTAAAGTTGCATTTATTGCTATAGTAACATGTAGGCTTCCATTCTGTTTTCTTTCCAAATTATCACTGAACATCCATCCATCCATCCATTCATCTACCCCCCCCCCCCCCCACACACACACACACACAACACACACACACACATACACACATACAAAATTGTCCGACAAGTGAGTGTTTAAAAAAGTGTTTGTCATTTGAAACAAACGCTGATTCATCCAATAATGATAATGATTAATCCATGATGAATGAGACATTGACTCTTAGTTAATGGATTAGTTAACATGAACTAACCATGAACAACACCTCTGTTCAGCATTAGTTAATCTTTGTTAACGTTAGTTCATAAAAATCCAGCTGTTCGTGGTTTGTTCAAGTTAGTTCACAGTGCATTAACTAATGTTAACAAGATTTTAATAATGCATTAGCAAATGTTGAAAATAACATTAACAAACATAAATAAATGCTTTATAAGTGCAGTTAATTATTATTTAATGTTAACTAATGTAGTTAACTAATGTTAACTAATGAACCTTATTGTAAAGTGTTACCAATTATTTTTTATTTTGTTCAAATTAACATATATTTTAAATAGACTACAATGACCATTTTGTCAGAACCTCTAGTTTTCATGTGTTTTTGTTTAGTTGTCTGGTGTTTTTTTCCCTTCAGAATCGGAGTAGAATCGCAATCTCCATTTTACACAAAAAAAATCATGATTCCCAATTTATCCAGAATCGTGCAGCTCTAGTGTGCACTAACTTGGGTAGGTTAAATGCGCAGGGCAAATTCAGAGTATGACTTACCGTACTTGGACTTCACATCACGTCAACTATAAGCAGTGTTGGGGAAAGTTTCTTTTAAAATGAATGCATTATAATATTGCATTGCTCCTTAAAAAAGAGATTTAATACACAAGGTATATTTGTGTTATTTAACATTTAATTATTACAGGTTTGCGGAGTATTCTGAGTTTGCATTTCACTGTTTTTTTTTTTCATTTCTAGGAATACTGAATCTTGTTTGAGCAAGTGAGACGAGAAAATGCATGCTTATATTTAAGCTGCAACTACAATAACCTTCATGTTAACCATCAAGAGAGCTGTCAGTCAATAAAAAAGTAACTTTAAAAAAGTACATTTAAAAGTAATGTGTTACTTTACTAGTTACTTTAAAAAAGTAATGATTACTTAACTCGAGTTACTTGTAATGCGTAGTGACTACATGTCAACTAACTCGCATTAGAGTATTAGTAGACTGTTAGGTTAGGGTTAGTAAAATAAGGGTTTAGAGTTTGTAGAATAAGTTGATATGTATTTGCAATAGTCAGTAGAATGTCTGTTGGGAGACCATCAAAATAAATGTTATCCGATATTAAGCAGATAGTCTAATGACTGCTATTTGACATGTATTTGCAATGTTACTTAGTAGAATGTCTAAATTGGACTATCGAAATGGTTAAAAAAAAAAGGGCAATTTTCTTCTACTCCCTTCATAAATGCATCTTATCACTGTTTTCACCCTCACGCTGATCTCTCATGATGTTTATTGAAAATTACTCATAATGACAGTTATTCTGAAAGGTACAAAATCTATTCATATATAATTGGCTTTTACTAGGCAGATGCTATTGTAAAAGTCAGGCTCACCGTTTTCATGATTCTGAATCTGACATGAATCACCCAATATTTGACATGCAGCTGAAGAATTCATGTGCCATTATGATGTAATACAAAAATTATTTTAAAAAATATGAAAACATGTGAGCAGTCCGAAACTGTCACCTTGTCAGCATCTCTTCTGAGCTATAGCCTAAGAATAACCCGTCTATATATTTTTATACTTTTTTTTTTCATTAGATGAAGCAACAGATGGCCGTATCTCAGAGAGATGGATGTCAGTCATTCACAGAAACTCCTATTTAAACAGTGAAGGTAAAAAGTAATTTCCCCCGAGTCATCTTGTCTATGAGCTGGCAGAGGCGAAATACAGACGTGACCATGCGTTAGTCACTGCACAAAGATGTTGAGATGGCACAAGTGGGCAGTGTCTTCAATGACAACAATCACTGATGAAGTCTGCAAAATCACAAAATGCATGCAATTTAATGCACCCCACAAAACCTAGATTATTTGAAATGTAAGGTTAATAAAATGGGGGATTTGATCACAGGTCTCTGTAGTACACACAGAGAAAAAAAGGTGTCAAAATTGTACCTTTAGGGGTACAGCAGCTTGTCACTGGGGTACTGCCGTAAAAGGACATATTTGTACCTTATTTTTTGTTTTGTTTTTTACTACAAAAAGGTTCATAGTAGTACCTTAAGGCAGGGTTTTTCAAACTGTATAATGCCAAGGACCCCCAAATATGATTAACCTTATATGAGGTTTATATATTTATATATTTTTTATGTATGAAAAAAACATTTAAACTGTTAGATAAATAGTAAGTGTGATATTATAAATGCAACATATTGTTTCCAAACTTAAATTGGTTATACTTAAAGGAACACTCCACCGTTTTTAGAAATAGGGCTTATTCAACTTCTTTCCTACATTTAGATATGTGGGCAAATGCATTTTTGTCTCAGTGCATGCATTGTTTTAGTTTGGGAGGGTCGCCGCTAGCTTAGCTTAGCATAATGAATGGAATCCTATGTTTCCAGGTAGCATGTCCCGACTAAAAGTGATCCAAAAAAAAACCCCCACCTAATTATTTCTTGTGGCCTGCGTATTTACGAGTACAAATAGCGATGCAGATTAAACCTAGGCGATTTCCTAGGCAGATATTGACTTGGGACTATATTATGGAGAAGCACAGCCGAAGCACTGCTACTTGGGCGCAGAGATATCACGCAACACATGAATCCCAAGAAGAACATTTTCAATAAAATAAAAAAAATTGTATAAGCGACTTTCACAATAAATGTATGTAAGCAGCATACGTACTGCATTAAGAATACTGGCTTACAACCCTAGTGAGCAAGATAAAGGGGACTATGGTGAGAAAAAATCACTAGAAAGATAAAAAGCAAATATATATACAATACTGGAAAGTATATGGAAAGAAAGGAGAGAAACATTTAGAAATGAAACGGTTAGATTGTTCAGTAGACTTTATCCATTTTAGCTTTGTCTTTTTACTCTCTGGAATTTTCTAGGGACCCCTTAGAACCTTCTGGAGGACCCCTGGGACCCCAGTTTGAAACCCCCTGCCTTAAAGGGTTAGTTCACCCAAAAATTTAAATTCTGTCATTAATTACTTACCCTCATGTCGTTCAACTCATGAAGCCCCACGGCACATGCGTGAGAATATGACGTAGAGCCGGCTTTGATAAGGCACTTTTACGTGCACTCTCGTTTCTCACGGTTCGGGCATCCAGGAAATGCACACTTTAGCACCATTTTGAGCACTACGCCAAGACCTAAAGCACAATCAATGTAGAATTCAACGTATACAAATCTATGAGAATGCCGGCTCTACGTCATATTCTCGCACGTGCGTCATGGTGCTTCGTGAGTTCACGTCAGAGGCCCAGACGGAAGGCAAGAACTTGTGTTCCGAAGATGAACAAAGGTCTTACGGGTGTCGAACGACATGAGGGTAAGTAATAATTGACAAAATTTTCATTTTTGGGTGAACTAACCCTTTAAGGTACATATTTGTACTCTAAAGTACTAATGTGCACCTTTTTAGGAGTAAAAAAGGTTCAAAGGTGCTGCCTCAGTGACAAGCTGTTGTACCACTACAGGTACAATTTTGACACCTTTTTTCTGTGTGTAGCTATGTTTCCATCCAAACTTTAACTGCAAAATTGGAAAATCGCATAAAACATTTGTGAATAAATCACTGTTTCCATCCAGTGAGTCAAAGAGAAAAAAAAATTCACTTCTTGATAAACTGGCACTAAATATCACTAAGAAAAGTAGAAGAAAACACTGTGGGAATGCACAGACAAAATGCAATAAAGTTATCTGGTCCCACTTTATATTAGGTGGCCTTAATTACTTTGTACTTACATCAATTTGTTACATTGTGTTCATATTGTATTGCAAAACACTTTTGCTGATATTGAGGTGGGATACGGGTAAAGTTAGGGACAGGTGTGGTGGTATGGGTAAGTTTAAGGTAGGGCTGGGTGTAAGGGAAGTGTCAACTGTGTAATTATAAATGTAACTACAGAAATTAAATACAGATGTAATTACATGCAGGTAATTTTTTTTATGAAAGTACAATGTAAAAACATGTATACACAATATGTGCATTGTATGAAATGATTAATTTAAATGTTAGTACATCGTAGTTATGGCCACCTAATATAAAGTGGGTCCAGTTATCTTGCTTTCTGAAGCAGATGCTGCTCTTTGGGAAAGAAGTTGTGTAAGACAGTTCTGGGAGGTAATTATACCCAACTACTTTGATTATACCGACAGACTTTGCTCAGGCATTTCAGAATGACCAAAACAGCATTTCAGATGCTGTGCTTCGAGATCAGTCCGCTGGTTAGTCCAGTTATGTCCCATCGCTAAGTTGCATGACAGGAATTTATTCTGTAGATGCGTTTCCATCATAGTTTATGAGCATGTTTTCTCATCGAATTTAAAAATGGATAGAAACATAGCTAGTAATTGCATTACATTAGTTTTGATCAGCCAAAAGTTACATACTGTACACTTGACTGTAAAGACATTTCAAATAAATCTGGTTATTTTTACTTTTCTATGCATAAAAGATTCCTTTTGGTTTCCACAAAAATGTGAAGTAGCTGTTTTCAACATTGGTAATAATGAGTAATGTTTTTGAGCAGAAAATCAGCATATTAGAATGATTTCTGGAGGATCATGTGACACTGAAGCCTGGAGTAATGATGCTTTACCAATTACAATTTATAAAATTACATTTTCAAATATAGAAAAAAGTATTCACAAAAATGTGTATGTGTGTGTGTGTACAGTATAAAAAGTTCCCCTTAAAGGATTTGTTTACCCAAATATGAAAATTCTGTCATTAATGACTCACCCTCATGTAGTTCCAAACCCGTAAGACCTTCGTTCATCTTCAGAACACAAACTAAGATATTTTTGATGAAATCCAAGAGCTCTCTGACCCCTCCATAGACTGAAACGCCGATAAAAACTCCCTTAACATTTTAAGTATAATCAAGTAATTTCAACTCTTTCTTTTTTATCTTGGCTAGTTGAATGTTGTATAACTTAAACTCATCAAAATAATTTCAAATTAATTATTAAATAAAAGAAAAACATACATTGTCATGACTTATTGATTATAGTACCATTATTATATGGATTAGATAATACATCATGCTGGTGTTTCTGTGGTGTCCAGCGTTTTTTTTATTCCCAGTATATGCCTCCAACTGTGATTGCGCCTCCTTTTTCTTCTTTTCATTTTCTTTTCTTCATTCATCCATTCATCATAAACGCTGTTCTTGGCCCCTGATTGCTTTGCAGATGTTAAAAGCCAGATGTCACAGTAAGATCAATCTTTGGGTTGCTGTATGTTCACAGCCCCTCAATAAATCCTTGATGTTTTCCTCACCCTGTCTCATTAGAAATGCAGAGAAACAAGACTTTAATCAATACAGGCTCCTGACATAAACGCCTTATATCTACGTTAGAGACTACATAACTTGTTTAGCTCACAACTCCCGCTTTTTGGTCGCACTTGCTTAGTCCAGCATGATTATTACTATTGCTTTGTTGTGCTTTTACTTTTCTAATCGATTAGACCTACTGTACAATATGTGCCTGGCAGAAGATAAAACAGGTGACTTCCATTGCAGGACCCGAGCCATACAGTATGTGTATATAATGAATAGAATAATCATGTGTTTTTGTAGGTTGTTTTCACCCTAGTCTCATTTGACTTGATTTCATCATATGCAATACAACTTTTGTTATCCACAGTGTTATCTCAGATTATCATGTGTATAAACTGGTAGGAAGAAAATAATGTGGAGTACGTAATGAATTCAACAGGCAGCAGGATGATGTTTTACTGTCAGGCTGCTGTGGATAAACATCCATCACGTCGTTCAGGCCTGTGAACAAAATGAATAATTCAGTTCTGCACTTATTCACATTTTAAAATGCTCGGTAAACTGCTACGTTTCCAGATATTCAGAGTTGCACCTCTCTCCATCTTTCTGTTGTTATCTGAGAAAGTGTTGTTCTGGAAGACGTGTGTTTTTCAAAAACAAATGTTTTGATTTCTGGTTTCTTTTGACAGTCTGCCACGCACCGCGTGCACGTTTGCATAAACTGTTGCTCTTGATGAGACAATCCTGAACCTGCGAGGGGAATCATCGCTAACATCATACAATCCTTGACTCTGTTTAGTCTGATTCCACCCTGTGACCGCGCCCTATGAAATTACATCGACTTTGTAATTCCCCTCCAGTGTGGCATCTGTGGGCTTCCCATGATCTGACATTAGCCACATTTCCATTACCCTTCAAATTGCGCAAATTGAAATTGCGAATTGAAAATACGCCCAATGGAAACGTGTCAATTTCGCAAAAACTCCCATATATCGCAAAAAAGTTTTTACGCTCGCATGAGGTGGTTTTTCAGGCAATTCGAAAAAGTAAATTTTCGCAAAACTGCAATGGAAACAGTTTTTTCGCATTTACAGGTCACCTGGTACGGTCACGCATTGCTCTCACATAGGGCCTACATATTTTTTTTTTCCACTCAAGTATGTACGAGATCTTATGTCGTTAAAACGACATATATTTTCTCCTAATAAGGAAAGTGGCGTAACTTTATAATGACGGACCCCGGTGCAACCACAAATATCATAACTCTCTATAGGCCTACTGTAATTATGACATATATTCAAGAAATGTATTAAAACAGAAAGACGCTATAGTTTCAGCCTTGCTCAAAGACTAGGTCAATCCATTCCCGACGATCTAAACGATTATTTATTAGCCTACAGCCAAATAGTTGATTAAACATTGATCAAAATTAAAATACAATTTATACAAAACAAAATTAATTTAAAGAAAGACTTTCTAGAAAACACAATTCAATTGTGCTCAAAATCCATGTCTCCAGACATGTACGCATCTGATTATGTAGCCTTACTCATGCTGCTCACTTTTCATAATCAACATATGAAATTAAAAGATTATAATATTTAGACATAGCCTCACTATATGAAACTAAATAGGCTACGTTTTTTTAACCATTCTTTAACCCTCTTTCCGACGAAGTCGTTGTCGCCTTTTGATGAATTTTTTCCTTTCTTCCAGCGGAAACTTAAAATTCTCCGTCATTTTTAGCCATACAGATAAGTGCAAGACATAATTATAAACTATAAACTGTCTACTTTTATTTGTGTACACTCACGATAACAGCAAAGGCCGTGGACTCAGGGAACAGATTATTTTGCACTCCACTCCAAACGTTGTCTTCATTTCAAAAATATATTTTGTTTATTAAACGCAAAGTTTTTCATTTCAAAAGCATTTCTAAATTCAGTTTATATTTCCAAAAAACAAAATTCCAAGCCAAAATAACGAAGTGGTAAAAAAAACCGTTGAGTTACCACCATGCAAATTCAAACTTTTCGCTCGTCTCTGTATGTGGCAATGCGTCAAAATAACCTGGCGTATGTAAAAGTCGATCATTCTTTACAGATGATGGTATGTTTGGACAGAAGACGAGTTCTTTATTAAACTCATAAAAAACAATAGAATATAAAATGCCACAATTTATCATAACACCTCATATGTGTAAGCTCAAGTATAAGGTGCTTTGCCATCAGTGCTATAACACGCGCGTCTCTTACTATTAATAATAATGGCGTGCGGTGGCTGGGATATACATAAACCTAAAAACATACGTAGCATGATTTTTGGAATGATTTATCACGAGAGGAAAAAAAATGTTTTAGTCGCATAACATCAGTTAATGGAAACGCTGTCATTTCGCAATATTTTTTTGTCGACTATTAGAAAATATCGCAAAAGTTTTGCGCAAATCTGTAATGGAAACGCGTTTCCCAGGCAGCATTGCTGGTTATCTTGATAATCAGTCAATCCTCACTTCATTCTTATAGATTCTTTTTTTAAATAAAACAAAACAACTCTAATTCATCAGCAGGAAGCAAAAAGCTTTTTGACAACTCATAAAAATTGTATCATCCTCTTTGACACTTGTCAGATATTCAGCATTCTTCAAAGTCATTATTGGCTTTTTAGATTTCTCATGGTGGAATACGGGACGGAACTTTCCCTATCCGATCTTTTTTTTTTTTTCTCGTTTCAAGAAATATCTGCGTACACACGAGAGCATGAAAACGGCTCAAAACGATGTAGTATACATGCCAGGCCAGTATGTGGCGCTGTAATTCTGCCACAGAAATACACTAAAAACAGAGAAGAAGAGTTGTGGCTAGAAGGGGTACGGCAACAGTCGGAGGTGAGGTAAAATCTCATTTGCTACTTAGTAAATTTGCTACTTACCAGATGTGTTTTATTAACGCATACACCTACCCCAACCCTAAACATACCCTTACAATAATGCAAAAACAGTAATTTAACAACACAGTATTGATGTGCGCATGCCCAATGCCCGTAGTTGTATCCCCTTTAAGTCTTCCCCGCGCAGGACGTGGTGTGATGACATCACCGTTTCACAAAATATACGGATTGGCTGTATACACGAAACCGCAAGGGTGTCGTTTTCAGATTTATCCACTTTAGGACCCGGTTTCAAAAAATAGCCGTTTCAGTCTCCCAAAACGCCGGATCCGTGTGGACGAAACGCCAATACGATAAAAAATGTATACGTATACAGTGATACGCGTCTCCGTGTGGACGGGCCCTTAGATGCATCGCGATGCGGACGTGAATGATTCTGAATCGATTCACAAATGTCAACAAAATCATTTTTGTTGATAACGTAATGTTGACGGAACACAAAAGGCACAACTCTGAAGAGCGGGAAGTTAGTTAGTTAGTCGGTTTAGTTAGTTAAGTTAGAAGTGCAGCGCCCGAACTGTCTGTGGCGTGCACATAACAGACGCATGAGCGAGAAATCTGACCGGCATCCTCTGCATTAAAAGCTAGTGTATGTAGGCACTTTGTCTTCTATGAAGTTAAAGGGGAAAATGATCTGGACAAGAGACACACTATATGGAAGTTGTGTCAAGCTAACTCAAATATTTTCGATATATTACATGTTTCCAACACTCGGTTGTACCGGTAGTTGCTGCCAACCAGAGGACCACAAACTCTAACGCACATTTTATGGTCAAGGATTTGCGTCCGTATTCTCTGCAGATGTTAATTTAGTGTTCAGATGTTCATTTCATAAAAGCTGTTTTTGATTGTGGTATACAGCAAAAAATTTGTCTGTGCTCAGCATTTAGTTTTAAGTCATAAGTCTTAGACTCTATTATTTATTTGTGTATGAGAACAGCTGTATGTTACTAGTTATTCAGAATATGCTGAAGTCCACAAGCATTAGTTTTGTATGAGAGCTGCTGGTACAGAATGCTGTTTTTTTATTTTTTTTTATAAAAGCTTTGTTTGTCTGAAGTGTTAGTGTTACTGTTAGTGATTCAGAGTATGCTGCTACAAACACTTTTCCTGTTGGTTCTTTGCAATGTTGGGACATAGTCCATCTCTGCAAAACGGACTTCAGGATGGACTAAAATGAACTCCCAAAACGTACTGCCAGATTCTGGAAGATGAATTCTATATATAAGGTGTTTTTCATTTCCAGCCTTCATGAACAATTATTTATCACTTATACATTATTAAATACTAAATCAATAGTAGTTATTAGGATTACTGTGGTTTGGAATTGGTCAAATGTGCCTGGAAAGAAAATATGATCAGAAAATCAACGTGCCTAATAATTCTGCACACAGTGTATTCTGGCAAATGTAACCTTCCTGACCTGTTGACTTGTAAAATCACTTCCATTTGTTTTATTATTAAAAGATATTGGAAGTAAATTCATTATGGGTCATTACAAATGCTTCGCTTTAAAAGAACAAAGTGAGAAAAAAGAAATCTGTATAGAAAAAAAGATGCATCGATAATCGATTTATCATCGCATCGCAGCCCTCTGAATCGTAATCGAATCATGAGGTGCCTAGAAATCCAATATCCTAGTAATAACACATGTTTATAAGCAGTCTAGTTATTAGTGTTACCAGTTATTTCTACTTCTATATTTATTATTTCTAGATTTTTATATGAAAAAAACTTAGAATTGGACAAAAACAGTAGAGATTTTTCTCCATAAATTACAATTATTTCAGGGACAGTAGGTTTATTTAACATAAATAAAAAAAAATTGTTTGATTAACATTATTATTAATTAATATTATTAATGACTATTTTAGGCTGCTGCCTCTTTAAGACCGAATGCTTGGATCTAATACTGACACATATCTCAAGATGTTTAAATTCTCTTACGGTATACCGACTGTATTTACTTGAGATACTCCACATGATGGGCATTTTGATATCTGAGTGTGTATTTGATCACTCATGCGCAAAGAGAACTGAATTTGCAATCGCGCAAAGCTCATCTGATGTGTCATTCAGCGGCGCGATATCACACAAGTTCTTTTTCACAACTTAATAACTTGATCAACTCTTTTTGTAGATCCTTGTTAAATATACACGCACGTTTCTTTGACATCTTCACGCCTGACTTGATCTCCACGGCACACTCTCTAATATCCCACGGCTGCCTTCACTAACTCCGAGTTAATCGATACATGTTATGATGATCACCCAGTCATAAAAAAAAAAAAATGTGTACAGATGAAATTCGGGACATTTTTTCATAATAAGTCAGGACTCAAAAAATAGAGCTGAAATACGGGACTGTCCCGAGAAAAATGGGACGTCTGGTCACCCTATTTTAAGACTAACATAAGAAATGTCCCACCAAAGAAACACTGTAATGACTCAAAGTCCATGTATGTTATTGAAGTTTGAAGTTGTGCATGAAGGTCATTTTTTTTATATCAAGTCCAAAATCGAAAGGCTTGATCAATATCATTAATCTTTCAGCTGGGTTCTGCAAAATATTTGATCTTGTAGGTTTTCCTTTTTGTAGCTCTGAAGCACAGTACAAAGTGAACAGTAAATGGAGATACGAGAACAATGAAAATGATTTTGCTGAATGTTTCTGAACTCTTCTCAGAGGTATGATAAGACTGACTTACCGAACATCACTGAGCTGTGCGATGATTCGTGACTGTGAAATCATTGTGTTCGTGTAAAGGCAGACTCAGCATCACAGTCTTCACCCAATCCTGCAGCCTCCAGCGGAAGACTAAAGCAAAACTGATGCAGAAATATTCCTCTGCATAATGTATCAACGTTTCCATTCCCTCTGCATTGCCTTGTTAATTGCAAAAAAGAAGAGCAACATATAGTATATGTCATATAAATAATATGTACTGGATGTGTGTATATAGTTGCAAGAAAAAGTATGTGAACCGCTTGCAGAATCTGTGAAAATGTGAATCATTTTAACAAAATAAGAGAGATGACCCGGGTAATTTTAATACATAAAAATTTTTAATAAATTTTTTTGTCTTGTAGATTATATGTAAACATCTTTTATGTAAAAGATCTCTTTCCAAATATATTATTCAGGACAGTACCAAATACCATGCATTTTGTATGATCTCTCTTATTTTGTTAAAATTATTCCCATTTTCACAGATTCTGCAAGCGGTTCACATACTTGGATAAGAAAGTAAGATTTTATATTTTTAAGAAAGAAGTCTCTTGTGTACAGTAAAAACAGTAACATTATAAATGTCTTTACTGTTGCTATTGATCAGTTCAATGCATCATTGCTGAATAAAAACTATTAATTTCTTTAATAAAAATCTTACTGACCACAAACCTTTCAACAGTAGTGTATATATTAAATATACACAAACTTATAGATTCAGTGTATTAAATATTAAGACCGTAATGTTGCATAGTTTCAGAGCAGTCAGGTCTCCACTGCTAAAGGATTGGAAGTTTTAACTTCCCACAATGAGAAGAAATATTTGTAAATATCTTTGTCATTTTTAACCAGCCTTAGAAAATTTTCTAAACATTTAAATTAAATTAAAATATCAAGCCGTGTTTCCATCGCAGGAACTTTCCGCAGGAACTAGGGAATTTGGGGTGGTACTCCGTTCTAGTTCTTTTATTTATAGAGCACATTTAAAAACAGCCTGAAAAAGAGTCTTTTAAAAAAACAAAGTGCTGTAGAAGTCAGATAAAAACAACAGAAAACTAAGTAACACACAACAAATAAGACCAACATTTAAAACAAATAGGTTTTCAAGAGAGATTTAAAAAGTGAAAGGGAGGCAGTAGCCTTAAATTGTGCTGGCAGGCTATTCCACAACCTAGGTCCCACCACCTCTACGTTTCAGCGTTGTACAAGGAACCATGAGTAAGTTGGTTACCCGATCGTAAGACTCTGGAAGGGCTATAAGGATGTAGCAGTTCAGATTGGTAACTTGGTGCACGATTGTGTAGACATTTGTACACAAATAAGAGAATTTTAAAATCAATCCTAATATGAACCGGACGCCAATGACGAGCTTGTAAAATAGGAGTGGCGTGATCGTACTTACGACCATTCGTAAGAAATTTGGCTGCAGCATTTTGAGCCAATTGTAGCCGAGTAACCAGGGACTTTGAGATGCCACAGTACAAAGAATTGCAAAAGTCCAATCGACATGCGTGTATTGCTATCTGAAGGGACTTTCCAGGCAAAACATTTTTTATTTTAGAAACGAGATGGAGCTTGAAGAAGCGCAAGGGACCAGGTAAAAATGTCCCTCTCAAAAAGTCCCTGCTCGTGAGGTAGTACTTTTTCAAAGTTCAAGAACTTTTGGGGGTGGGACTTGGGTGCTGAACATGCTGATTGGTTGAGTTCACGCTTAACTCATGGTTAACATTTTATTTCAAACACCATTTTTTTTAAAGTCTGTTGCTGTGCCGTGCAGTAAGAGCTGTTTGCAATTCGAATCCACAATGGAGTTTAAAAAATACGACCAATGGACCGACAACGAGGTTCAGGCTTTGTTAAGCTTAGGCTTATATGCGGAGGACGAAATCCAATGGGAACGGGAAAGTTGTGCGCAGTCATACGTCACTGGACTAATTTGCCTAATCTTCATGGTACTTTAGACCGCCATGGAAATGCAGACAGCAACAGGTCTGTAAACATTGGAAAATGAAATAAATGTAATTAAAGGGTCACTTCAGTGATTTAGCATTAAGCTTTGTATCAGTAGAAACCCGGTAGTATATTCAAATTATGGTACTTTTCCCCCTCATGTCCCCCTGAGACGAGAGAATTATGCATTTTATTTCTGGAAAAAATCCTCCAATGACGCAAATATCGTCATTTTGCGTCATTGGAGGATTTTTTGGCCAGAACCGAGCCACTACAGGAGCTAGTTCCGCATGTTTTCAACCCACCCACAGGGGAGGGATCTCACTCACAGAATGTAAATGCGCACGGCCGCTGCCGCTCGGCTCGGGCATTCATAACTGAGCGGTATGGAGCAAAGTGAGTGTTTCAACTTTTCAATGAATTTCTATGAAAGTTTAGCTCCCACATGCGATCTGATAACGCGCCAGACTGGACACGCATCGAGAATGACTGCCACGCTTACCCAGAGATGTATAGCAACGAAGTAGAACTACTTCACTACTGTACTTAAGTACTAAAAGGCAGTATCTGTACATTACTAGAGTATTATTTTTTTCTCCTACTTCCACTTTTACTTCAGTACATATTTTCGATGAGTTTAATACTTTTACTCCGATATTTTTTTTATGTGCTGCATCGTTACTCGTTACAATTATAAAATCATTCCATTCCAAACCCACATTGCCACTGCCAGAACGGTAGATGGCAGGTTGAAGCTGGCACATCATTGAGCGAATCAAGCTATTAAGAAGACTGCGCGTGCTTCCGTTCTGCCTTTTGATCAGCTTAAAAGATGGACAAACCAAAAACACCACCTTCCACCCCTTCAACTTCAAGTGATCTGGCTGTGAGAGAGAGCGCGAGAGTGCCCCGCGCGCGCGCACACATTTACTGTCTTTAAAACAACACGAACGTCTTGCGCTCAAATTGCTCTCTATTTGTTTACATAGTTAATGTGCACTGTGAAGTAACATGTACAAACAATGAACAGCTGTATTTTTATTAACTAAGATTAACAAAGATTAATAAATACAGTAACAAATGTATTGATCATGGTTAGTTCATGTTAGTTATTAGTCTAATACATTAATCTAACACACTAATGTAATGTTAACAAATCAAACCATATTGTAGTGTTACAAACAAATAATTTACTCAGAACACCTCTTGAAATGAGAATATAAGTGTGCTTACCCCATTTTTTTTTTTAGTAAGAGTGGTTAGTAAGATTTAATCTTAATGAACTACAGTATTTTCAGGTTATTTATATGACAATGTGTAGAAAAATTACCAACCAACATTGTGATTGTCCTTTAGGTTAATCATTTGAAATAATAAAAACAATATGATGTTCAAACTTTTGACTACTTTCTTTAATAACTACATAACACAATACTTGTACTTTTACTTTCAGAGTATTACATTTTTAAATAAAGTACTTGCAATACTTAAGTACAAAAAATGTTGAATACTTTAGTTCCCTTTCGTTCAGTCACTACGACGTAACGTTAGTGACTAACGAATGGGGGTTTCGCTTAGAAGCCTATCAACTTCGACTTTTGAGAAAACGCCCAATGGCGTGCCAATGCCATGGGGCATGCGGAATTTGCATACGTAGCTCCGCCTCACTGCGTGAGTATATAAGGAAGTACGAGGCAATATCGCATTATGTTTCTGCTTTCGGAGCCAAGAGTACCTACCTCTTCACTCCTACAGCCTTCTGAGACTCTGTCAGCTTCTTCGAGACGAGCAGCTTTCCAGTCGGTGTTGGTGTGACGGCGCGTTCCAGTGATCGCATACTTCCTGCCTGCTGATCTGTGCAGTGGTCTGCATCCAGCGACGGGTTAGGGTTAGGGTTAGGGTTAGGGTTAGGGTTAGGGGGTTAGGGTACCCCAGGGTTAGGGTACCCCAGCGCCTCCTGCATGTCAATTGCCTCGAGTTGCTGGCAGTACGGTTCGCCCTGCACCGCTTCCGAGCGTTGCTGAAGGGCCAACATGTGCTTGTCCGGACAGACAACACGGCCGTAGTAGCGTACATCAACCACCAGGGCGGTCTACGCTCCCGCCGCATGTCTCAACTCGCCCGCCATCTCATCCTATGGAGTCAGAAGCGCCTGAGGTCCCTTCGTGCTGTCCATATTCCGGGAGTCCTGAACCACGCAGCCGACGAGCTCTCGCGGTTTCAGCCTCTCCCGGGAGAATGGAGACTCCATCCCCGGACGGTTCAGCAGATTTGGGAACAGTTCGGCGACGCACAGGTAGACCTGTTTGCCTCCCACGACTCTTCCCACTGCAGCCTGTATTATTCCCTGACCGAGGGCACGCTCGGCACGGATGCACTGGCGCACAGCTGGCCGCGGGGCCTACGCAAATATGCGTTCCCCCCAGTGAGCCTACTCGCACAGCTTCTGTGCAAGATCAGGGAGGACAAGGAGCAGGTCCTTTTGGTCGCCCCGTACTGGCACGGCCGGACCTGGTTCCCCGAACTCATTCTCCTTGCGACAGCCCCTCCCTGGCCTATTCCTCTGAGACCGGACCTCCTTACTCAGAGACGGGGCACCCATTGGCACCCGCGTCCCGACCTTTGGAGCCTCCACGTGTGGCTCCTAGACGGGACCCGGCAGGTTTGAGTGGCCTACCACCTACGGTGGTCGCCACCATCACTTCCGCTAGGGCAGAGTCCACTCGGCATGCCTATGCGTTGAAGTGGAACCTCTTCGTCACCTGGTGCTCTTCCCGCCAAGAAGAC
Organism: Gobio gobio; assembly: GCF_949357685.1. NCBI lineage: Eukaryota > Metazoa > Chordata > Actinopteri > Cypriniformes > Gobionidae > Gobio > Gobio gobio. The sequence continues at coordinate 10,860,119 of NC_137100.1, read as the reverse complement.
CCCTGGAAATGCCCGATCGGGTCCGTGCTTGAGTTTTTCCAAGAGGGGCTGGAGCGAAGGCTGTCTCCCTCCACCCTCAAGGTATATGTGGCCGCAATATCTGCCCACCACGATCTCTTGGAGAACAAAAAGGTAAGTCAGCACGACCTGGTCATCAGGTTCCTGAGGGGAGCTAGGAGACTGAATCCTCCTCGCTCTCCTCTCGTACCCTCTTGGGACCTCGCAGTAGTGTTAACTGCTCTGCAGAGACCTCCCTTTGAGCCTTTGCGGTCGGTTGATATTAAGTTTCTGTCTATGAAGACGGCTCTGCTGACCGCATTGGCCTCAGTCAAGAGGGTCGGGGACCTGCAGGCATTTTCGGTTGACGAAGCGTGCCTGGAATTCGGGCCGGCTAACTCTCACGTGATCCTGAGACCCCGGCTTGGATATGTGCCCAAGGTTCCCACCACTCCGTTTAAGGACCAGGTGGTGAACCTGCAAGCGCTGCCTTTGGAGGAGGCAGACCCAGCCTTGGCATTGCTCTGTCCAGTACGCGCCCTTCGCGCCTACGTAGACATGACGCAGTGTTTCAGGACCTCAGACCAGCTCTTTGTCTGTTATGGTGGAGAGCGGAAGGGAAGTGCACTCTCAAAGCAAAGGCTGTCTCACTGGATAGTGGACACCATTGCTTTGGCTTACCAGCAGCAAGGCCGACCATGTCCCCTTGGTGTGAGGGCACACTCCACCCGGAGTGTGGCCTCCTCTTGGGCTCTAGCGCATGGCGCCTCGCTAGCAGACATCTGCAGAGCTGCAGGCTGGGCAACACCCAACACATTCGCCAGATTCTACAATCTCCGAGTGGAGCCAGTGTCCGACTATGTACTCGCCCCCCCGAGGGGCCGGTGATGGGCCAGGCTCAGGTGTCTTCGCTTGCTCGCCACTCCACTCCACGGACTGGATACGTGCAATATTTTCCTCAGGTGAGCTCCCCGAGAGCCCTGAGCTCCTCCAGCACTGTCGACGCCGACATCAGTTCAGTCTGCCCTTTCGAGCCCAGACCCTCATGTCCGGCCAGGTGCCCCATGTGCATGGTTCCCTCCGGCGACCCCCACATGTGTATTTCACCGTAAGTCTCCGCAGTGAGCGGGTTTCTTCCCTTGGCGTGTCCCCGCCACCCCTAGGGTTAAAAATCCACCTTCGGCTGGTACCCTAGAGATCTTCCATATGCAACCCTCTCCGGGTCATATGTGTCTCTTAAGTCCTCCCCACGGGTAGGCATCTTTGGCATTCCCTCACTGGGATATGCTTCCCAGTGTACCTTGGTATTCCTGTGTTAAGTGGGAGTCCTTCGTCCGTACTAGTCTTACGACAGGGTACTCACACTTACGCAGGGCACTGGAAGACAGCTGAGTGGCGGGATTATATTGGGACCCCCATTCGTTAGTCACTAACGTTACGTAGTAGTGACTGAACGAAAGGGAACGTCTCGGTTACGGATGTAACCCTCGTTCCCTGAGGAGGGAACGGAGACGTAACGTCCCCTTGCCACTTCGAGCTGTGCTACCTGGAACGCAGGAGTTCAGTCTTGGCTCCTCAAGCAGGTAACATAATGCGATATTGCCTCGTACTTCCTTATATACTCACGCAGTGAGGCGGAGCTACGTATGCAAATTCCGCATGCCCCATGGCATTGGCACGCCATTGGGCGTTTTCTCAAAACTCGAAGTTGATAGGCTTCTAAGCGAAACCCCCATTCGTTAGTCACTAACGTTACGTCTCCGTTCCCTCCTCAGGGAACGAGGGTTACATCCGTAACCGAGACGTACTTCTACTTAAGTGTGGTGCTTAAAGAGCACTTCAACTTCTACTCAAGTCACTTTTTTGATAAGGAACTTCAAGTCTGTGTCTCTAGTACTTTATACATCTCTGCGCTTACCTCAGCTCTGCTCAGCTCTTCTCTCGTGATGAATGAAATCTGACTCCTGCTGTGTCTGTGACGTGACTTTCGTTCGGCTCACTCGCACGTTATTGAAAAGACACGTTCAGTTTTTAATTGTAGTGTCTATTCTCTAACTGAACGAAATTATTTTATTACTATGAATATCAAAACGACGGTGGGGTGGTGCCGCGGTGGGCAAGTGATAACCAATAGCCATGGCTTTGGGAGTGGCCTCATAGGGCAGCGAAGCAAGTGCATTCTGGGAGTTATTGTCTTTCATCCACATGAGACAAAACTACATTTTCTGTCTTTTCTCAGTCTAGAAGGCACCAAATTCTAAAATAATTTCACATTTCTACAACATAAATGACACAGTTTAAATACACATTCATCTTCCCAGCGCTGAAGTACCCCTTTAAATAAAAGGGGGCTTAGGGGGACTCTCACAAATAAATCCTTTCTAGTCACTAACGGCCTTAGAATGGCCCCTGCATACTTTCTGGTACTTTTGATTGGAATGTTGTAAGCTCAGATAAGGACTTGTTTAGTAAAATTTGAACAGAATTTTTTTTTTTTTATAAAATGTTAATGTAAAACATATTATATAATATTTCCTGCTGTTTTGATTTCCCCAATTGTTTTTTTTTTTTTTGTTGCATTTACTGTTTGCAACTTGTATTTTTTTAATTCCATTTTTGCCATGAAGATTAAAGATTGCCATTAAAAAAACTACTGTATGTTACTACTACTATTACTATTGATTTGTAAGATTGGTTTTCCAGAAGTTTCAGTGCATTTTAAGGAAATATGGAGTTTCCAGACGAGAGCTTTGACATGCATCAAAATGACAGAGTGCCACTATTATTTGATTGTATTTTAGATATGTGAAGTTCAATTTTTCTTTTTCTGACAAAATACACAGACTGAGAAGTCATATAGCAAAAACCTTCAAAAATACAACAGAAAGCAGCTTTTCTTTTGAGCTACATAATGTTATATAATCATACAAATCATTGTCATATTTTCAATCAACTCTTATTTAAACATTTAATATAATTTGAAAGCAATGCTTTAAAACCGTGAAATGCTTTAAAAACAGAGATTTTATTTTTTAGAAGTAATGAGGAAAATAATTGCAGCAATTGCTCAATATATTGCATATAATGTATCAAAAGTTGATCTGCATTTCAGCATGCTGCTGGGGCATTTAAAACAGTATATTGGAAGACATCGTGTCACATTTCCGTTTCTTCTGTTCAAACATGAGAGTGACTCCCAGCTTTAATTCCTGAAGGGAATTAGTCTCAAACATTTGCAGCATCTGAAACATGAACAGTGTAGCACTTTGGGTCAAACATCCTTCGGATCTGTCAAATAACACATTTTCTTCCTTTTTGGAGTCTGCTTTGAATCCAGTGATGTAGTGTTGTCATGGTCCAGTTGATTGTTGTTGAATGTGGTGGGGAATTAAACTGAATATTGAAAAGAGAACCAAGTATTACTGTGAAATTTAATGAAGAGAATTACACTTACTTTACCTTGTAGAAATGCAGTGCATATGTAGATATTTGTAGTTTTCACATGACATCACACCTTTATAGGAACGTCCACCTGGAGCTGAAATTGCTCGCTAGTCTTTTTTTTTTGTACTAAAAAAACCTCTCTGATATTAAAAGACCAAATTCAGTATATGCCTTATTTATGATGCATACTATATACAGGCAAGCAGATGAATCCAGAGTATTCCCATTAACTCAGTTTCCCGTTAAGTGATTTTCCATAGAATATCATTATAAAGAAAACACTTAACCATTTAGCATGTTGCGTTCATATTGATCATATTGTTTGCTTAAGGCAATTACATACTCCGCAAGAACAGAGAAAAAAGTTCTCGCTCCCAGGGCTGCGAGAACAAAATGACGTCAAAAATGTGGAGTTTAAGAGGTTAGAGACTAGAATACCAGAGATATTTGAGTCAGGCTTTTTTGACTTGGCCCAGTAAGCAACCATCCAGAACACCACAGCAACTCAGCTGAAACCATCCATATCACAAAAGCATTGATTGCTACTCTGAGGTTTACACAGGCAAGCACCACTCACATTTACTGCAGATATTTTTTTCTTTTCTTTGCTTGGTTTTGCTGTTATTGCACTGGAGACATGCTGATTCTACACCCGAGCTCTGTCAATAGATTGACTCCGGGGGCCACAGGTGTAATTGACTTGATCAGCTACACATCTACAAGCTCTTTGGAAACACTCAATTTCCATGCATTATGAACTGAAAGTTTCTGTTAACATATAATGAATTGCTTTTCCATAGGCTCCGTTTTCAATTCTACATATTTCACATAATCACTCAGTTATTTCACCTTTTTCCCCAGTTAATTCTACAAATGGTAAATAGAGATGAGATATATTGCAGACATGGCATTTCAAATCTAAGATTTTATACACAATTTTTAATGCTTATTCAAAAAGCCTCTCTCATGGAATGACAAGACAAAAATAAAACAATCAAAAAGCAATAAGCCATGCATTCAACTATAATCAGTAATAATGTCAGTGATGAATGAAGGACCACATAACAGAGGCCTTATGGGAATTGAGGTTGTCTGCGTTATTGATTGCTTGTATTAAATGCAACTTAGGGGGGTTGTAGCTTAGGTGGACTCGACAAGTGGCCTGCTCACATCTGGTCATTGAATTGTCAGTCAGTTCCTGTAATCCCTTTATTCATAGGTCCCTGTCACAAAATTCTGAATAAAAAAAATACAGGACTTTGGTTTTTCTTATCCAGTAGTATCTTCTTTCTTATGAATCTTATTCAGTGTTAAGAATAATGGTCTCTTTTTTTAATCGACAGGAAACCAGCATGATGTACATTTTGCTGAATTCAGTGAAGATAATTGGAAGAATGTTGGTAAGCAAACCATATTGATTTCCATTGTACTGTATGTCCAAAACACACACACACACACACAGAGAGAGAGTGAGAGACTGAGTGACCACAGCCTGGCTTTTGAGAAGGGCAGATACAGACAGAACTGGCTGCCCAGAGAGATCAGGTTATGCCTGTACCGTAGCCAAGGAGAAATAGAAACAGAGCTGCACTTCATAACCACCTGCCCTAATTATAATGACATTCGAAAACACTTCTTTCCCAAATTTTAAATCATTTGTCCCAACTTCAAAATGTTGAAATGTTAATTGGCGAAAAGAGAGACTGCATTTCACTAGCAGCAAAATATATCAATTCCTGCCACAAAAAGAGGGAAGAGTCGACCAAACAGTGATGCATCCATTTACTCACACACACAAACACACTGACACGCATGAACTCACACACTCTCTTATTCACACACATATGCAAACACACACACACCACGTAAAGTACTAGAGTTTAGATTCTCTGCCCGAGCTTGAGGCCGAACTTGACCCACGGGTCAATATATATATATATAGATATATATATTAGCAAAGTAAGAACTAACACTACAACTAAGAAACAAATGTGTACAAAGTTGCACAAGTCAGGCTTAGTCTAAAGGCGGGCGTACACTGTGCGAATTCTGACGGTCGGAAGACCGTATGTCCACGCACACGTCACGGGCGAGTTCATCTGAAAATCGTACGGACGCAGTGATATACGACACGATTTTACTACCTGCCGATTTTCAGAAGAAATCGCACAAAGTATTTACTGTTTGCTACAAATGCAGGTTCATTTTCAGCACCGGGAAGTGTGCGTGCGTGTGTGTGAGAGACAGAGAGACAGGCTGAATCCGAAACCGCCCCGGCCTCTATTTGAGGGGACAGGCATTCGTAGTGGTGTCCGAAACCATAGTGGACGTTATTGAGTGCACTCATTCAATCCCACATTGCACCGCAATAACGAGTGTACAGCTGATGTACACACAACGGCTGTCTGAATTCGCTCACTTGTTTTCATTCACTCCTTCAAGTGAACTGTATTAAAGTAGGTACTAAAGTAGGTAATAGTGATTGAGGGTTTAGGGGGTGATTTCGGACTCGGCCACAGAGAGCATTAAAAAGCCTAGTACACACTATAGCTAGCAAGACCTATACATACTGCATCTCGCCTGATAACTTTAGCTCTTTAGCGAACCGCTGTAAAATGTCATCACGGACGACCCTGTCGTGATACACACTGCTTGAGATGTCATACAGTGCTCGCTGTTCCTGCCAGAGTTCAGCGAGTTTATCCTCTTTTTCAAGTGTCCTTTTTTTTTGTGGTTTTCCAGCTCCTGATTGGTCAACTTCAGATCGATCGACACATCGGCTCATTGAACTGCACACACGGCACAAATTCAAGCCGACATCTCCCAAACTTTTTTGACATGTTTAAAAATGATCGTGAGTTCGGGAGGTGCTCTTAACGAGGTCGGCTCGCCTCGTAATTCCTCTCACACGCTGCGAGCCGCGACCATACGAGCATCAACGATTTACACGTGATTGAAAAAAATCGCCTGCGAGCTCGTACGACCGCAAAAATCACACCGTGTACGCCCGGCTTAAAAATGCGTGTTAAAGGTCCTGTTCTTCGTGATCCCCTTTTTCAAACTTTAGTTAGTGTGTAATGTTGCTGTTAGAGCATAAATAATACCTGTAAAATTATAAAGCTCAAAGTTCAATGCCAAGCGAGATATTTTATTTAACAGAAGTTCCCTTTCAAAGCCTACTGCGAACGGCCGGTTGGGACTACATCCCTGCACATCCTGCTTTAATTACGTCAGTAGAACAGTTTGTCGACTAACCTCCGCCCACAAGAGTACGCGAAAAAGGGGGCGTGGTCTTGTTGCTCCCGCGTGGATAAGAGGAAGTGTTGCGTTTGTATAGTTTGTTTGTCGCCATGTCGTCGAGACGCTGTTATTTTCATCCCGGAGTCAAGTCACCTTTGTTTGGCTTTCCCAGGGACGCTGTACTTAGAGATCATTGAGCGCATGCATCCCCGTTATGGTGAAAGGCGTGACCTTTCCGGTAACGTGCGCTCTGCGTGCCCTAAGCTGCTGTCGAATCACAACACGGGAACCGCTGGCACAATCAGAACTCGTTACGTGTTTCTGAAGGAGGGACTTCATAGAACAGGGAAATCTTTCAAGCCGTTTTGAGGATGGTGAAAACAGCAGTATACAGATAAGTAAATTGTGTGAAAAGTACTGTGTTTTTTTACACGCGAAACATGAACACATGTTATATTGCACACTGTAAACACAATCAAAGCTTCAAAAAAAACACGAAAAACGGGACCTTTAAACTCACAGCACATGCAGTGATGAAGCATGCAGCATTTTGAACAGAAACACTCTTGAGACGCCAGTCATGAGCTGCTCGCGTGAACAGTGCGCTTTGCTTGCCTAATTCTTTTTTTTTTTTTTATTGTTTAGTTTAAAAGTGGACATTTCAAGCTTTCTATACACATATTTCTCATGTCTGTGAGGCAAGTTGAGTTTTGGATTATTTAGGAGACCCATTCAAGAACAATGCAAGTGATCGCGCCTGTGCCTTCATGTCACGATTATTGTCTGTTATAGCCTATTTGCTTCTTATTTACTAAATCCAGGCAATCGGTTGATGAAATATTGATTAAAATTAAGATACAATTTCAAAAAATTCATACAAAACGAAATTCACTTTAAAGAAAACAAAACTTAATGAAGTGGTAAAAATCATTTCTGACCTACTCACAATTTTCATAATCAGTATAGACTAAATGAAATTTAAAAATAACATTATAATATTTAAACATAAATATGAAACAAAATACATTGTTTAATGGCTACAACTAGTATAGTGGGCTACAGTACAGATATATGTCGTGTCTGAGCGGGATTTGAGCGAATGTCATTTTACCGGTGAACGGTTCATGAGTGGAGCTCTGGCATAGAGCGGATTATTGAGCTGAGCGTCACACCGGTCCGCTTCGCTCATTACAGGCTCATTCTCGTCAGAACGCTCGCGTATTAAAAAATGGTCGGGTTTAAATCAGGCATTTTTTTGGGGTCCGATCTAAGCTCTATAAAATACATACACTTTTTTCCCTCTCGCCAATAAAGCTCTTTTGAATTTGAGAGAGAGAGAGATTTCTCAAAATATAAACTTTTATGTTACACCAAAAAAAAAAAAAAGTCACAGGTTTGGAACAACTTTGTTTGAGTAAATAACAGAATTAAATTTTTTAGGGTGAACAATTAATATACATATTAAAATACGTATATATGTATGTATGTGTATGTGTGTGTGTGTGTATATATATATATATATATATATATTATATTTAGGGAGGCTGTATGGCAAAATTAAACATACCACAAACAAATTAAATTTACACTCACAAACATTAAGACTATTCTTAAAGGGATAGTTCACTTAAAAAAAGAAAGTTCTGTCATAATTTACTCGCCTTCATGTAGTTCCTTTTCTCGTCCATGTAGTGGAAACTAAAGGAAACCAAATCTGTTTTCCTACCACCATTGTTAAAAATATCTTCTTTTGTGTTCCGCAGAAGAAAAAGTCAGTAACACTTTACTTAAAGCCTTTATTTATAATGCATCATAAAGATGTTCATAATGTATGTTATAATTCGTGCTGTCAATCAATTAAAAAATAACGAATTAATCACACGTTTTTCTGTAATTAATCGTGATTAATCACACCTAACATTACATTTAGTAATATATTTTTATATTGTAATAATTTCACATTTAATCCCCAAATCAATGTATAAACAACTTAAAGACTGTGGCCTATGTTTTAAATGGTTGTTTAATGGCATCTTTTTTTTTTTAAAGAAGACATCACCGATACAAATACTGCTACTGATGTCTCTATGAAATAGATTTTTTTCTCAATTTTAGCCATTAATTATACTCATTCACATTACAGTATAATTGAAAGCTATACATATTTAAGATGTATTAGGCTTTTAAAAAATATAAGTTTAATGTGTGAACTTAAAGGGTTAGTTCACCCAAAAATGAAAATTCTGTCATTAATTACTCACCCTCATGTCGTTGGACACCCGTAAGACCTCCGTTCATATTCGGAACACAAATGAAGATATTTTAGTTGAAAGCTGATGGCTGAGAAAGGCTTCACACAGGCCTCCATTGGCATTCAGTACATTGACACTTCCAAGATCCATGAAAGGCACTTAAAACGTCGTTACAAAGTCTATCTCACCACAGTGGCTCTACAATAATCATACAATGCGACGACAATAGTTTTTGTGCGCAAAAAAAATCAAAATAACACCTTTATCCAACTTGTTCTCGACTTCCGTGTGCGCCTCCACGACGCATGCGCGAGAATATGACGCAGATCCGGCGTTCGGACATATGACCCAGAAGCGATTTGTTTACGAGCAGAGGAAGACGCGCGTATCTCAGCTGTTGGATTCTACATTGATCGTGCTTTAGGTCTCGGCGTAGTGCTCAAAATGGAGCTTAAGTGTGTATTTCCTCGATTTCCGAACACCGGCGCTACGTCATATTCTCGCGCATGCGTCGTGGAGGCGCACACAGAAGACAAAAACAAGTTGGATAAAGGTGTTATTTTGATTTTTTTTTGCGCACAAAAACTATTGTCGTCGCATTGTATGATTATTGTAGAGCCACTGTGGTGAGATAGACTTTGTAACGACGTTTTAAGTGCCTTTCATGGATCTTGGAAGTGTCAATGTACTGAATGCCAATGGAGGCCTGTGTGAAGCCTTTCTCAGCCATCAGCTTTCAACTAAAATATCTTCATTTGTGTTCCGAATATGAACGGAGGTCTTACGGGTGTCCAACGACATGAGGGTGAGTAATTAATGACAGAATTTTCATTTTTGGGTGAACTAACCCTTTAAAGCAATCTTCACATAAACCCATTATAATAAATGTCACAGTTTCCTGCCCTTCAATATATCAGGGCTCTTTTTTTTGCTTACCCTGTCAAAATGCACAAAAAGTTGTTGTTTTTGACCCATAAAGTTATGGGGAAACACTTCATAAGTTATACATTAAATATATATTAATACTTATTAAAGCTACAAAAGTTACTCAGTCAAGTGTAGTGAGTTATTTTTTCTTTAACATTAATGACAAACAGCAGCAGGTTTATTAGGCTGCTGTCACTTTGTTTTTGTCCATTCAAGCGCTGTCTTTCTGTGTGCACGAGTGTGTTTCTCACAGGAGATTCACAGAGACGCTCCAGTCCCGCACTGCATTCTCTTTTGTGTCTTTTCACGCTTGAATGGTTTAAAAACATTTGAATAAGAGTGTGGTCATATAATGTAACGCTAATTGCGTTAAATATTTTTAACACTTTAAATTGAAAAAACCTGTCAATGCATTAATTTTGACAGCACTTGTTATAATGCATAATACACTCACCTAAAGGATTATTAGGAACACCTGTTCGATTTCTCATTAATGCAATTATCTAATCAACCAATCACATGGCAGTTGCTTCAATGCATTTAGGGGTGTGGTCCTGGTCAAGACAATCTCCTGAACTCCAAACTGAATGTTAGAATGGGAAAGAAAGGTGATTTAAGCAATTTTGAGCGTGGCATGGTTGTTGGTGCCAGACGGGCCGGTCTGAGTGTTTCACATTCTGCTCAGTTACTGGGATTTTCACGCACAACCATTTCTAGGGTTTACAAAGAATGGTGTGAAAAGGGAAAAACATCCAGTATGCGGCAGTCCTGTGGGCGAAAATGCCTTGTTGATGCTAGAGGTCAGAGGAGAATGGGCCGACTGATTCAAGCTGATAGAAGAGCAACTTTGACTGAAATAACCACTCGTTACAACCGAGGTATGCAGCAAAGCATTTGTGAAGCCACAACACGCACAAGCTTGAGGCGGATGGGCTACAACAGCAGAAGACCCCACCGGGTACCACTTATCTCCACTACAAATAGGGAAAAGAGGCTACAATTTGCACAAGCTCACCAAAATTGGACAGTTGAAGACTGGAAAAATGTTGCCTGGTCTGATGAGTCTCGATTTCTGTTGAGACATTCAGATGGTAGAGTCAGAATTTGGCGTAAACAGAATGAGAACATGGATCCATCATGCCTTGTTACCCCTGTGCAGGCTGGTGGTGGTGGTGTAATGGGGTGGGGGATGTTTTCTTGGCACACTTTAGGCCCCTTAGTGCCAATAGGACATCGTTTAAATGCCACAGCCTACCTGAGCATTGTTTCTGACCATGTCCATCCCTTTATGACCACCATGTACCCATCCTCTGATGGCTACTTCCAGCAGGATAATGCACCATGTCACAAAGCTCGAATCATTTCAAATTGTTTTCTTGAACATGACAATGAGTTTACTGTACTAAAATGGCCCCCACAGTCACCAGATCTCAACCCAATAGAGCATCTTTGGGATGTGGTGGAACGGAAGCTTCATGCCCTGGATGTGCATCCCACAAATCTCCATCAACTGCAAGATGCTATCCTATCAATATGGGCCAACATTTCTAAAGAATGCTTTCAGCACCTTGTTGAATCAATGCCACGTAGATTTAAGGCAGTTCTGAAGGCGAAAGGGGGTCAAACACAGTATTAGTATGGTGTTCCTAATAATCCTTTAGGTGAGTGTATACACTGCATATAATTTGCATATTAATGTATTTTGGGACAATATGTAAATATAAAAAGATGTGTAATAATATTCTCATAAGAGTGTCTCATATTTCATAAGGATATCCAGACTTAAAACTGTGCATGTTGTCAGAAATTCGCTAAAATATAATTAAAACCTCTATTCTGGGTCTCAGGAGGATATTTCTGTCTCGTGCAGAGTGGCATTTATATTTAGATGGTCACTTCAGAAACTTTGCAGCATGCGATTGGCCGTCGGCCCTCTTAACAACAATAGTTTTATTCAATGAATGTTACAGACTGTAGCCTCGAAAGTGAGCCAAGATCGCTAAACGATCACTAAAATGCTGTTGCTTTGTCAGTTCATCGCAATCTCACAAAGCTCCTTTATAAAAATGTAGTTGTCAACAATAAATATCTTACCTATATCGTGTCTTATTAATGAGAGGTTACGCGAGCCTGCATTTACTCAGCACTGAATAGCCTACAAACTTTGGAGGGAGCTGAAAGTCCATGTTGCCCAGCGACAGCCCCGAAACCTGAAGGGTCTGGAGAAGGTCTGTATGGAGGAGTGGGCCAAAATCCCTGCTGCAGTGTGTGCAAACCTGGTCAAGAACTACAGGAAACGTATGATCTCTTTAATTGCAAACAAAGGTTTCTGTACCAAATATTAAAGGGTTAGTTCACCCAAAAATGAAAATTCTGTCATTAATTACTCACCCTCATGTCGTTCGACACCCGTAAGACCTCCGTTCATCTTCGGAACACAAATGAAGATATTTTAGTTGAAATCTGATGGCTCTGAAAGGCCTCCATTGGCACAATGCACGGTACACTCTCAAGACCCATAAAAGGTACTAAAGACGTCGTTACAAAGTCCATCTCACTACAGTGGTTCTACAATAACTTTATAAAGCGACGAGAATAGTTTTTGTGCGCAAAAAAAACCTAAATAACGACTTATATAGTGATGACCGATTTCAAAATAATGCATCATGAAGCTTCGAAGCGTTATGAATCAGCGAGTCGATTCATGATTCGGATCGCGTGTCAAACCGCCAAACTGCTGAAATACGTGACTTTGGCGATTCAAACCGCTGAATCGACTCACTGATTCATAACGCTTCGAAGCTTCATGATGCATTATTTTGAAATCGGTCATCACTATATAAGTCGTTATTTAGGTTTTTTTTATTTAGTCGTTATTTAGGTTTTACAGAACCACTGTAGTGAGATGGACTTTGTAACAACGTCTTTAGTACCTTTTATGGGTCTTGAGAGTGTAAAGTGCATTGTGCCAATGGAGGCCTTTCTGAGCGATCGGATTTCAACTAAAATATCTTCATTTGTGTTCCGAAGATGAACGGAGGTCTTACGGGTGTCGAACGACATGAGGGTAAGTAATTAATGACATAAAGGGTTAGTTCACCCAAAAATTTAAATTAAGTTATGCTTTTCTGATGTATTAAATACTTATGCCATGCAATAAAATGCAAATTAATTACTTAAAAATCATACAATGTGACTTTCGGGATTTTTGTTTTAGATTCCGTCAGTCACAGTTGAAGAGTACCTATGATAAAAATTACAGACCTCTACATGCTTTGTAAGTGGGCAAACCTGCAAAATCGGCAGTGTATCAAATACTTGTTCTCCCCACTGTTTGTATGTATGTATATATATATACATATATATATATATATATATATATATATATATATATATATATATATATATATATATATATATATATATATATATATAGATATATATACTTTACTTAAAGGATTTAAATAAAGTGTTACCCAAAAGTCATGCTTGAACGAAATGAGGGTGAATAATTGATGACGGAATTCACATTTTTAGAATTCTAATTTACTGTTAGCTGTGGAGCTGCTGTGTTGTTGACGTTCTTACCTTGATCTTAATGCAGAACCTCTTAGTAAGGTCAGCCACTTCCTCCCCGTGCGCCATTTCATTACTGCTTATCAGCCCAATCACTGTGCTTCCATCAGTCGGTTTGGTATGTGTTGCTGAATGATTTAGGTTAAGTAACTACGGCTGAGAGCAAAAGCCCTCAAGAGCACCGGTGTTAATAGTCCAGTTAGAGTAGGTTGTATTACACATTTGGATCACTTGTCATGGAACAGTTAGGAATTCAAGGAACCAATTGCAGGCAGTGCCCATTAGCGGGAAAAAATTATTTGTAAGTGCAGCCCTCATCAGTAAGTTCTGACGAACAGCGTGTGAGCTTCATAAATAAACAGCCATCACCACTTATTCACCTGGTGCAGCGTGTCTGGGGAGTCCGAGATAACCCAGCTAATTTGAGTTTTTCTAAACCCTGCTCAACCACAGTAGAGATTATAATACGAATATCTCTCATCCTTTCTACTGAGTCTTGTTTGAGATCATTGCATTTCTCATAGGATCTGCATTCATCTATCAAGCTCCATTTGACATCTGTTCTCCTCCCTGCATCCAGCGCTTCAGGCTATTACAGTGTAAAACCCTAATGTGCCACATGCTGCAGTCATAAATATCTATTCACAGATATGGAGCCTGTTACACAGAAGAGAGTTGTTTGCCAGTGAGAGTTGCAGAATATGGAGGAACATGGCTAATGGTTCATATAGGTGCAATGTTTTGCATATATTATTCATATTCCAATTGTGAAATGTCTACAATAGCAGAATAAAACTGATACAATGCTGATTTTTTTTTTATTTGTTTGTTTTGGTCAGGCAACCTGCGAATGTTTTCCATGTTGTAACATTAAAATGAACCGATAATATTTAATATTGCTTAACCTAAATATGATAAGTTGCACCAGCAAACATAATTTTTAAGGGTCAGATTTTCAATATGTTTTGACTTGGTTCTGGTTAGATGTCTTTTATCATGGAAAGTTTAATTTTATCTTGTGCTACAGAGTTAAATTGCCTGCTCCACTGAAGATTGTAGTATGAGTGTAATTTATCCTCTCAGCAGGCAAGGACTATTCAAAAGATGATGTTTTCCCATTAACTGCTCCTTTAAAGGGCATCTCATAGACAAACCTGGTTCATTAATTAACAGCATATTTATGAACATATTTCAGATTCACAGCACGGTACGGACCATTTCTAATTTCTTGAATGCACCTTAAAATACAGAAGAATATTTTTTTATATTAATTTAGAAGCATTCTTTTTGTATTGAAATCACCATTCATGCTTCTGTATTTTGTTCTTGTCAAATGTTACTTAGTGAGATAGATAGATAGATAGATAGATAGATAGATAGATAGATAGATAGATAGATAGATAGATAGATAGATAGATAGATAGATGGATGGATGGATGGATGGATGGATGGATGGATGGATGGATGGATGGATGGATGGATGGATGGATGGATGGATGGATGGATGGATGGATGGATGGATGGATGGATAAAAAATGTATTGACCCCCAATGATTAAACAATTATATATAGTGCAGTATAATTGATATTTTCACAATTATGATATTTATATATTTGTACTACCAATCTATTTTGTTTGTATTTTACAGTAAAATGTGCATCTTTGGTTCTGTTACTGTTGTACTGTACTATAAGGTAGTTTGCATGAAGCAGGTTTTTCTGTAGCATTTACACATTCATTATTTATTGTGTAGATAGACATATACCTTCAGATACTTTATCAACCCAGAAAGGGAAAATAAAATCCATAAGTGTTAAGGCTAAAATTCTCTATTTTATCTTTTACCAGGATTGCTCTCAAGAGTGAATCATGTTTTCTCTCTCTCTCTCTCTCTCTCTCTCTCTCTCTCTCTCTCTCTCTCTCTCTCTCTCTCTCTCTCTCTCTCTCTCTCTCTCTCTCTCTCTCTCTCTCTCTCTCTTGCATTTCACCGTTGAACGTCACAGGTTCAGTCGAAGACCTAAGCATGAACTCTGAACCCAAACAAACAAAAATAAATAAAAGTAATGGAATGCATTTTGAAATCTCACCGGTGCAACCAAACTCTCCTTGAACCTTTTTAAACAGCTGAAACACAGAGGCAAGGAAATGGAAATAAAGGGGTCTTCTGAAGCGAATCGATGCGTTTGTGTAAGAAAAATATTTGAAACTTTTATAAAGTAAATTATCTAGCTTCCGGCCGATCGCCTTCCGAATTCAACTTGGGGAAAAAGTGTAGCGCCTGTGCCTCCCGCAGTTCAAAATGCTTACGCTACGTCTGACGACATTGCATACCAGTTACGTTTCCCTAAGTTGGATACAGAAGGTGATCGACCGGAAGCCTCTGCAGTTCTTTCTCCTGTCTTTTTAGAACAGATGAGAGCGGGTCCAGTGCTCCATCACCAATAATAGCAGGTGTGCATTTTGGGTTCTTCAAATTTCAACATAAGTTGGAATGACGGCATCAGTGCTGAGCTGTTCCCTTAATAATTTACAGAAACTATGGAGTGAATGTCAAAGGTTTGGCATCCACTCATGAATTGATAAATAAAATATCACCACCGCTATGAGCTGCCAGGGTTTGGAAGATTGATAATAATAATAATAATAATAATAATAAAAGCCGTATACATTTTCGTTTCATCAGCCTACTATGATTCTTATGAAACAGCCAGAACAATAGTGGCTTTTACTTTACTTCTTAAAGAAATGTCACTACCCATGAACTTTGTCTTGAATGGCCTTCCTGGTTCATATTTGGTCTGTAACTGTCTCCAAAGGTTCCCTCAGCACACTGGAGCCTCATAGGAATAACATTTGATCTCAGCCAAGGACCGGAGCAGTCAATACACACTAACCCATTTTATCCGCTGATTACAAAGGCCAAATTGGATTAAAAACCATGCCCATTATGGACAGGCCAAGTTATGAATTGCACATGGAGAGTGAGAAAGAAAATGTGAAATTAACTAAAATGCACTGCTATTTATCCCAGATTTTACATTACAGCAGCCCATGTCATATCCATAGACTGTAAAAAAAAAATATGGTAGTGTTTATGACGTTATGATTTTAACCCCAAATGTTCCGATTTTCAGAGGCAAACCGGTGCTCGTTCATGCGAGTGACAATCACGCAGTGTGAATTATCAAAGATGCAATCTGAAGAATTGACGACGCGTTGCTGACGCCCGTGAGATATTTGACATGCTAAATATTTGGGCCCTCATTTATCAACAGTGCGTAGAAAAGGTTCTATATTTTGTCTTACGAATGAAATTTAGAATGTGCCTAAGTACAAGAAAATCCGTATTTATCAAACATGCGCACACAGTTCTTACGCACAAGAGTAAGCAATCATTGTTGATAAATCCCACATGTGCGTAAATACCATGCTCGTTCAATTTCACGGTCATTAGCATTCGGAAACGCCTCCAATAAACCATTTATGGTGACAACACTTCCCTTTAATCCTTAAAGACCTAGAACATTTTTGGGGCACCTGACTTGCCTCTACTTTTCTTTGATTTTCTCACCCATTCTAGCAGTTAGCATCAAGTGTCATATATCATTTTAAACAAGAGAACATGACGTTTCCATCTAGCTCATTTGAAGTCCCAATTTTACATTTACTTAGTCTGAGAATGGATTCAATGAATATATATATTTTTTTTTAACGGCAGCAAAATTTGTGTTTTTATTGTGAACTCAAACAGAACTTCATGAAGTTAGACTTGGTTGTTTTAGACTTCCAGATTAAATTTTGTCTACATGTAACAATCCCTCAGCAAGTTATAGCCATTTATTATAATATTATTCTAGGCGTTTTTGAGTGAAAACAGGTGTATTTTATTTACTGACAATGTAGATGTGTCCAAAAAAGTTCAGGGAGTAAAGTAAATAGAAAGATTGTTATATAATAGAACACTGAAACGATGTAAAACACGAACTACATACAAATAGAGAAATATGCTGACTTTTGTGTGCTGTGCTATGTGAGAGAGTGCTCTGCATGCACTTTCACGTTGTGTCAGAGAAACATGTGATTGGTGGTTCAAAAGACCAAACACTATGTTGATTGGTTGAGTTGATGACAGTTTCAACGAATCTGGGCACGGGGAGGGTGGGACTAATGATCAACAATCGTTTCTGTTTTGCTCAGGGGAACAACCCACATGGGTTTCCTTGACGAATCAATGCTGCATGCTCACCACGGAGCCTCTGAATAATCAATCGCGAGAAATGTGATGCTTCTGAAAAGCTGAGATTCTCCTCTTTACGGTTCGTACAGCATACAGATTGGATTAGTGGTTTAAAAGTTATTAAACATTTTAGAACGATAGTTATATTTAGCTGTCTAGGTCTTTAAAGGGTTAGTTCACGCAAAAATGAAAATTCTGTCATTAATTACTCACCCTCATGTCGTTCGACACCCGTAAGACCTCCGTTCATATTTGGAACACAAATGAAGATATTTTTGTTGAAAGCTGATGGCTGAGAAAGGCTTCAGATAGTCCTCCATTGGCATTCAGTACATTTACACTCCCAAGACCTATAAAAGGCACTTAAAACGTTGTTACAAAGTCCATCTCACAACAGTGACTCTACAATAATTTTACGATGCGACAACAATAGTTTTTGTGCGCAAAAAAATATCAAACTAACACCTTTATCCAACTTGTTCTTGTCTTCCGTGTGTGCCTCCACGACGCATGCACGAGAATATGACGCAGATCCGGGGTTCGGGAATCCATGAAATGCACACTTTAACCCCATTTTGAGAACTACGCCGAGACCTAAAGCACGATCAATGTAGAATTCAACAGCTTAGATACTCGCTTCTTCCTCTGCTTGTAAACAAATCGCTTCTGGGTCATAGAGACAGAGCGTATTTAGGCCACGCCCACACCGGTGGGGGGAAACAATCCAACGCTCTCCATTGACTTTGCATTGCGGGAGGCTGCCTCATTGTCATTTCGGACTTATAACAAAAAACAGAACAATGTCTAAAAGCTGATATGTGACAACGTGTACAGCAAACAAGCTAAAAAACACAGAAATAAGTTTTTATAAGCTGTCGACCCAAAAAAACGAGCGTTTAAGAAGATAAAAGTGGATACAGGCAATATGAAGTGAAGCTTCAGCAGGAAGAATGGGTCAATTTTGGGATCCTGACACTCAGTATGCCTCAATATGTCTATGTGTGCAGTAAATATTTTGTCGCTGTTAAGTCAAATATCCAAATGTCCGTTTTATATATTATATTTCCTGTCGCTGATTACGTTCCCCTCTAGTCGCCGTAGTTCTCTGTGTAATATGACCCGCGCGCTCTGTCTCAATGGCCTGAATCCACTTTTTTGTCCTTAAACTCTCGTTTTTTGGGTCAACAGCTTATAAAAACGTCTGGGTTTTTGCTTCTGGGTTTTGTTTAGCTTGTTTGCTGTACACTTTGTCACATATCAGCTTTTATACATTGTTCAGTTTTTTGTTATAAGTCCGAAATGACAAGGAGGCAGCCTCCCGCAATGCAAAGTCAATGGAGAGCGTTCGATTGTTTTCCCCCCCAGTGGGCGTGGTCTTCAGATTCTGACGCGTGTCGCTCTGTCTCTATGTGTCCGAACGCCGGATCTGCGTCATATTCTCGCTCATGCGTCGTGGAAGCACACACGGAAGACAAGAACAAGTTGGATAAAGGTGTTATTTTGATTTTTTTTGCGCACAAAATCTATTGTCGTCTTATCTTAAAATTATTGTAGAGTCATTGTGGACGGAAGATGGACTTTGTAATGACGTTTTAAGTGCCTTTTATGGGTCTTGGGAGTGTAAATGTACTGAATGCCAATGGAGGACTATCTGAAGCCTTTCTCAGCCATCAGCTTTCAACAAAAATATCTTCATTTGTGTTCCAAATATGAACAGAGGTCTTACGGATGTCGAACGACATGAGGGTGAGTAATTAATGACAGAATTTTCATTTTTGGGTGAACTAACCCTTTAAGGGTTAAAAATCACATGATTGTGTTTTTTTCCTCACCGCAATAATGGCAAAGAGGAGGAACTTCACAAACATAGAATGAGTTGCACAACGATGTTTAACAACAAAACATTTGCATCACAAATGATTTGCACGTTAACAGAATGAAACCCTTTTCTTTGCATCATTAAATTTGTTGGTTGATGGTGCTTTTATGGTGATGTGGGTGTAGTCTATGGCTCCCACATCATATGTTCCCAAATTATGTTTGGAAAACTGGCGATAGCATAAGCCCCATTTTATTTCAGCTTCTTGAGGATTTCGGTAAAGGAATTGGATGTAGGTTGGGTCCAAGGAAATAATTGCGTCCAACATTTGTCACAGCTGTCTTTTATAGGGTTTGACACCAATGACGCATTGTGTTTAAAACGACAAAAATGATCAATTGAGTGTTTTATAATTAAAGGAAACACAGGAAATATGTGATCTCTGCGTACGCATGCTCAGAGGGGTGCTTATATTTACACGCATTTCTACGTATAAGTACAAATTGGTAAATCTCGCACTTTGCGTAAAACTGTTCATACGCACTCATTGCGCACAAATCTGTGCATACACACCATTGATAAATGAGGGCCCTGGACCTGTCTGTGATTTTATAAATCCTGCTGTGTGAAATGTGTTCTGACTGAAAATTACATCGGTGATGACCTACAGCCAATGAGAGGGCAAGATACATTTGCTTGACCAGCCACAACAGCAGAATTAAGTAGTCGTGCAAAATGATTTATTTACCCCCAACCATTTCCTCCACCATAATCTTTTTCTAATTTTCCCTGCAAATCAGCGCAAAGACATTTTGGATTGCAAGCTTCTTTCGGGCTATCGTTTTTGATAACAATTCCAGTTTTTGCGCAAGAACCCTGCTCTCACGCACAAGTGATTTTGTGTTCCTTATCACTTCTCGCGTGTTTGGTTGTGAAACATAGATTGCAGACAAGAGAGAGTTGTCTGTTATTCTTCAATGTGCACACAGCAGCGACTGAATGCTACCCAAATAGTCGTGTGGTGTGAAAAGAACAGTGATCTGATGACTTTGAAAATCGTGCAGTGTGAACTCGGCATTAGGCTTGTTCATGACGTAAAACTGGAATTACTGTCGATTCGTCTCTGTTCAGAATCGGTTCTTTCTTTTAGGAGAAAATAACTCCATTTATTGTGCACTTAGATCTTTAAAACTTTGCAGACCTTTTACATCTAAAACCAGCTATATTACACGCCACATGAAAGGTAATATCCGAAAAAGCAGAATAGGGGCACTTTAAGCTGTCTCTCCTGTCGAGTCTGTGTTTGAATGATATTTTCTGGAAAGTGCAAAATAACTTTCAGTAGCACAAATTAATTTATTACCATGAAAACAAATCACATTTTACATCATTAAAGTCATTTAAACACAATTTTCTGGCTGACTTTATATCAGCTAATTTACATAATAAAATGCTTGTTCAATAGCACCCCATTTGGGTACATTGTTCCACAGGAAAATAACTAGGATTATAGAAGCCTTGGCTCCTTGCCTCCATTTAGTGTGTACTATTTTTCTAGCCTTCACTTCTGTGCCAGACATTAGAATCAATAAATTAATAACCTGCACATTATCAGCATGACAAATGGTAGCTGCTGTGCTACTTTTCTTGTGAAGCACTCTTTGGAGGTAATCAAACTTTTTTTCTGCATTTTTCTTCTTTCAATTTTTTTTTTTTTTTTTTTACCATGACTCTTCCGGAAGCACAAAAGAAAGGATCTCCAGAAGGAATTACGGAAATAGACAGAAAATAATGAGCTTCACTCTCACTAAGTGTTTTCCGCTAAAGAATTACACTGAGCATGGGGGCGACTCCTTAATTACAAGAGTAAATGAATTGCCAGGTTTTGTCTCCTAATGATACCATGTGGGAAATGACAAACATTTGAATTTAAATTATGAACAACCATTTAAACTCGTGATTGAATAACATCATACTATACCCTACATATATCCCCCAGCATCATTCATTAATTTCTTCATTCCTCCTTCGTTGTTAAAAGCGACACCATCAGTTGAGATCGCCACATTGTCATCTTGTCTAGGTCTTTTAAGAGGGTACGTCGAGATTATGCACTGTTTTGGCTATAAATCTTTGCTATTGTAAAATGTGAGAATGGCTTTTGCCTGTAATTTATCTGAGCTGTAAAGCTGGGGACAGGTTGAATAGCCCCCTGCTAGTTTTCATAAAGCAACAGAGCGCTGATGTAATTTTCCCAGTAAATGTCTCTACCGTCGTTATTTGTCATGACACAGAAATCAGTTTAAGAGAAGTTCATGCAGATAAGTGTTATGAATACAGTGACCCCCAAACACACTCAAGCCGCTCTTAAAAATGCCTGAAAGCTATTGTATTAGATTACAAAAATTCAAGCCAATTAGCAATGATGCTCAATTTGTTTCAATCCCTAGTCCTAGGGATTTCTCAGAAAATTATCATATTTTGCCCGGGTTATTATAAACTTAAATAACCAAAATTAAATAAACATTTGCATTACTTGATTGTCATCTGAAATAAAATATAAAAAACTTATAATTAACTTAAAAAATACTAAAGTAACTAAAACTAGGATAAAAAGTAATACAAAATATGGAAATAATTAAGAAAAACTATTAAAACACACAACAAAATTACTATAAACCATGACTAAAATTAAAATGAAATTCAAACTGATCCAAAATATTAATCAAAACTATAATATTATCTCAATGATATTAAACATGTGTACCACAGAAGTCAGACAGGTTTGAAATGACATGAGGAAGAGTAAATGAGGACAGAATTTTCATTTTTTGGGTTAGCTATTCTTTTAATATTCATGCATACGTGCATTATACTGTCTGTACATGAAAGAATACTGGATGATAATGCATTATAAATATTGCATATCTTCTTATCTACCTTTTGCTTTTACCCCATTGTATTATTTGAATAGCCTGACTGACGTATAACCTGGCATGTCTGACTTTAGGCATTTAGCACCTGTTGCTGGTAATTGTGCTGGAGTTCAACACATGCGATGGCAGTTCAGTCAGATGCTAGACTGAAGGGAGACGAGGAACAGAGAGATAACCCAGCCGCTCTCTCTCTCTCTAACAGATGGACTAATAGCATAATTAAGTAGCCGCGCGCCCGGTTCCTGTTTACCGTCATGTTGCTTAGCAATGACATCAGCCAATCCCTCCATCCCTCTGTATAATCCTGCCCCTCCTTCTCTCTCTCTCTCTCTCTCTCTCTCTCTCTATTCCACATGCATTCATCCCGGTAACAGTCTTAGCGTGCTGTAGTGGTCTGAGCGCAGCTCACAGGCAGACGGCATGACCACAGTGCGCTGGAGCAGCCCACAGCCTCTCATGTAGCCCACCGCTGCGATCGCAAACTCACACACATGCACTTACACACCAAGACACGCTCAGTTGCTCTTCAGGGACACTAACAGATTACCAGAGCAAAGAAGATTCTACTTTTGAAGGTTGTTTTTTTTTATTTTCATTTTTTCATTTTCATTGCATTTTTTTACTGCTACCACCCGCCACCCCTTAGCCGGGTTCAGGGGTGGTGGCACATCCTCAAAAGGGCTGCATGAATGACACAACGCAAAGGCGAGAAGACGACCATCAGCATCCAGGAGCACATGGCCATTGATGTATGTCCAGGTCCCATTCAGCCCATCAAGCAGATATCTGACTATTTCCCCCGTTACCCACGGGGTCTCCCCCCCACAGCTCCTCCGGCCCTCAGCCGCGCCGGCTCCCTGCGGAGCAGCTCCACCAGTCAGAAGTCAGAGGGCCCGGCCTCTGAGCCCAACAGGGATGAAGAAGACCTGGACCAAGCCTTCGGTGCCACCGCACTCGTGGCCAGCAAGAAGGAAGAAGAACCAGACGTGGAAGGCTACGATTCGGACGACTCCAGTGAGTAGTTGTTTCTTACTCCTTTTCTTTGTGCCACTCTAGAATGACAACTGTTGCTTCAGATTCCTCTGTCTGTTTGTTTTTCGTTCACCTGAATGAATGGAGCTCCACTTTGGCAGCTCTGGTTGAATGCTGGGAAATGGCAGTGGTTTATTTAGCGCATGTGATCATTTGGGTTCAGACAGACGATGTTTAGAAGGTGAATGTCGAGCCTCTTTGTGATCCGCACACTATGCCGTCTGGTTTTTGTGTCCGTTCCTAAGATCGACACATCTTTTAAAGCGGTTCTTGTGGGCATCAGGTGCGAGTCATCAGTTCCTGTTGTATATCTATATCTGTCCCAGATGTAAATCCTATTATGGACCTCTGCCTGCCTCTCCGTTTGGAGTCCGGTTTTCAATCATGGCAGCCTGTAGACTAGATTAGATAGAGCCCTGCGGTCTCATGTGGTTATTTTACCATTATCGTGCTCTGTCTTAGATGGGGTTAATCCATACAGTGTCGAGCTCAACGTGTGCGCCTGAGCATGTGTGCTGATGGAAACACAAGTGGCTTTAGAGCTGCAACGATGGGGTCTGAATCTAATTCCAAATGGCTCTGGCATAGCATGCACTGCTCTGTTGCTGACGGATGTTAACCTTTGACCTGCATGCAAGACCAAAAGTGAGCTGCACAGTGAAAATGATTTCCTAAATCAATATTTTGTTCATGAAAATATCTAAACATCCTCAAAACAAAGCAAAATCATTTCAGTTCTGATGCACCCTATGTAGGGAGCTCACTAAGTTCTGGAACAGAGCTAAATACAAGTCTTAAATTAATAGTCTTCCCCAAAATGAAATGCCACCACATGTCAATACAAACCTGTATGACTTTATGTGGAACACAAAAGAATATATTTTAAATTAAAAGTCATCGGGGTCCAAAACAATATTGGTTCCCATTGAATTTCATTGTATGGCACAAAATGACATGTTTCAAAATATCTTCTTTTGTGTTCCACAGATAAATAAACTCATACAGGTTGGAAACAGCATGAGGGTGATTAGATGATGGCAGAATTTTCATTTTTGAAAGAACTATGCCTTTAAACAAGACAAATGAAGACATCAAAAAGCAGATTAATGTGTAATAGAGAGCAATCTGTAGAACGTTAACCATCCAAAGATGATCTGAAGTGCATCTCTGTCGTAGTATAATTGCATGCTTTGCCGTCAACCGCAGTAATCAATATCAATCACTCATACGCAACAATCTGTGCCACAGGTTGACGAAATGTACCGGCCGATAAGACCAGTCCTTCACCTTTCACGAGGGAATGTAATGCATGTAGATGCTGTATCTGCGGGTGTGATCGCTAAAGCAGAGGATTGCGGTCTGGTGCGCCCGTGTTTTATGATGATAGATTAGCGTGGAGCTATTGTGCTGTGATTCATCAGTGTGCCGCTCTAAATCATAACCCTCTTCCTGTTCTCTCATTCTCGTCTGTTGTCTGAATCACAATGCACATATTAGTTGAACAACGGAGAGACAAATTAAATCCTAACCTGACATGTTTGTTATGTGACTCATGAAATACAAATAAGCCAATTATACTAATTTGCCAGAGCATTTAATGGTTCGAATGTCTCACTGGGATTTTAGCAGAGTAACTCGGTGGAAGAAAATCATCTCTGGGGGACCAAACTTGAGGCTTTGCTAATGCAACAGATGGATTACAAGGAACCTCCACAAACATTTGGCGATGGCGCCTCTTCATCTCTGCCGACAAACCGAGTTGAGTACTACAGGACAGATTGCAAACAGAGCAGTCTTCTGTTTCGGAGCTTAATTAAGAGCCAGATCCACACAAAATTGGACTTGAATTTTAGCTGAGCACTTTTGTCAGTTGCAAACATGCGGCGGGTTGCTTCATCAGTAAATAGTATCTTAAGCTAGGGAGAATTAAAAATGAAATGATGAATTCCCAGTAGGCTTCGAAGCCCCTAACAAAATACCACCTGTTTGTCACTCATGCTGAAAGCCTCACTGACCTGTTGACTTGAATGAACTAAACACTGGTGCTTTGGGAAAAACAAGCCACTTTGACTGATGCAATCCTCATTTTACCATGAGTACCTGTTCGCCCTGTACTAGGGAAGCAGATCCTTGGGGTTTTGTACCTCTGGTGGTTTCTGTGCACTGCTACGTGACACATTCCTGACAGTGTACTACAAGAATAATCTTCAGTCTAATGGGGTGTTCACATTGACAGCCTTTTGACGTGACCATGAGTCAATTGTTTTTAACTCTTTCCCTGCCATTGACGGAAATTTCCACCATTTATGAGACGCTTTCCCATCATTGACGTACATTTCCGACTTTCCGTGTTTTCACTGTCATACGGTAGGGGCTCTATTACGCATCCTCTGAAAGAGTATTGAATCTCCTGATCAAAACACAGGAAAAGAAGAAGCAGAAACAAGTGATAGCATATGTAAGCATTTGCATTCATTAAATAACGTGATCATCAACATTAAACAGCTAATAAATCAAAACTGCCTAATGTTACAGAATGAAATGTCAACCCAGGACAAACTATAGGACTGTGAAGCTGTGGGGTGTTGATGGACTTGATCTACTCCATCTATGTTTTGATCATCTTTCTGAATCCCATCTGGATGGAGTCTTTGACAAAATGAGCTTTTGCTCAAAATGTTGCTTGTTTTATGAAACTTACCCACATTCAAGTATTGATAAAAAATAATGCATGAAGCTAGAATAAAAGGCAGAGGCTCTGTTATTTCTTTTGATATATTGCATGTTCAGATATTCATACAACAAAATATTCTGGGGGCCATGAAACTTTTGTGAAAATGATCAAAAACACTGGTGGTGGCTGGCAACTTTTTTCAAAAACGCTGGCAGAGAAAGAGTTAAAGCTGTACTATGTAACTTTTTTTGTGCTCAAAATTTACAAAATGTATTGAGTGAGTACATCATGAATCCAATTTCCAAACCGTGTTTTTGTCCTGAATCATGTAGTACACTTATAATAAGTGTTTATATTAGGACTATTTTAGGCCCTGTCCACACGAACATGGGTATTTTCAAAATCGCAGCTTTTTCTACGCAGTTTGGCTGTTCGTGCAAACGCAGTATCCGGTTACTGAAACCAGACTTTTTTGAAAACTCCGGCCAGGGTGAAGATTTTTAGAAACTCCGGTTACAGCGTTGTCGTGTAGATGGTGAAACCGGAGATTTTGGCTTAAGTCAAAATGTGTGCCGTTCTCTCCTTTGTTTGACGTCAGATTGTGCGCCTTTTGTTTACATGAGTGGAGTCTATGCAATGGCGGAAGTAGCTTTTAATAACTCTGCTAACAGCGCTTATCACATGTATACAGATACATGCACAGTTATCTCATTGTATTTCAGAACTGAGGCACCAGAATGCAATAATACAACATAGTAAGGCAAATGTGTGAAGCTTCAGTCCACTTGGGCAATTACCTGTCACTGAGTCCAAAGTAAACTTGCAGAAGGGTTTCACTTAGCCCATGCTTCGGTGCCGTGGATGGGACCCATGTGGAAATCAGGCAGCCAATCATAGCGCGGTTTTGCATTTTCATGTGGACAGAGATTTTTTTTAAACCGTGCTTATGTGGACGCGATTGTTTTTTAAAACGGAGGAGGAAAAACTCTGATTATAAAAATACCCGTGTACGTGTGGACTAGGCCTTAGTCTGGTTCGGGTCGCACCACTGCGTAGTAGGACAGTACCTGCATGACTCGTCATAGACAAACAGAGAGAAGTAGCTTCGGCTACTATGTTCTTCCGCAAGACGCATTTAGTTTTGTTTATTAACCGCTAGAGCGCCAACAGTTGCATAGTGTTGCTTTAGTAAGATTAGGTGGACAACAGATAGTCCCACCTCCAAACTCACGCTATTGGTTGAGCCATGTTGGGCTGCTCAAACAAACTTGTCATCAATTACTCACCCTCATATAGTTCCAAACTCATAACACAGTGTGCTAACTAGATACGATGCGGTAAGATTCAAGCGTCAAGCTAATTGTCTGTCCACACCAGACGTGGCGCGACTACGAGATGCGACAAAATCAATCAAAAATCACAGCCAATCACAGCGTGTGGGCGGGCTCTCGCAGCAAGTGTAGGCTATGGCACCAGAGATTATTCTTGGCGGCACTTGCAAGGAAATGGATAAGTACATAATCAAATTCACAAATATTACACCATTTAAACATTACTGAAAATACATACTGAGTTACTAAAACAATCTTTGTCATAGAATATACTTGTTTGTTCACAGTGTGAACGTTCTTGTTTCCATTTGTTTAATTTCAAGAGCTGAGGTGAAATTTGCTTTTAGTAAGACTACGTTACAAAGCACTAAATTATATTCAAAGTCACATTACATGCTTTTAACATTAAATAAAGCACATAAACATTACCTGAGATTCTCATTGCCATGTTTTGTGTTGTTGTTCCAGTTGTTCCAGCCACGATGGTCGGCTTTCCATTCCATTAACATGGAAAAGATACCTTTTATCACATGTCGCGTGTAGTTAGGACACGGTTAGACTTTCATTGATCTTTGAAATGCAAATTAAGATTTTTTTTTAATGAAACCTGAGAAGATTTCTGTCCCTCCTTTGGAGAGAAAAAAAGTGCAAATCGAAATTGCATACCGTCTCAGTAGGTACTACATTTGAATTTGAACTCACTTAGCAAAGTATGTTCTATATAGTATAAATATGGGTAGTATAATTTAAATGTTGGTATTGTCACATGATCTACCAGTGTCAGTTGGTCGCTTCAATGCCATACACAAATCCTCTCCCATGGCCTCATGGGATAGTAAAGTGTCCATCGAATGCACACTTCAGAATCTCTGCGGAAGTAGTTGATCAACCAGGTTCTTTTCACCTACTGTTTTAAAAAAAAAATGATGAATTTGTAAATACTACTCTTGTCGTAATTGTTTTGTTTTGTTGTTTGTTTGTGTTTGTTTTTTGCATACTATATAGTACGGAAGTATTTGATTTCAGAAGCAGCCAAAGTGAATCAAAAAGATAATAAAAACATCTTAAAATTAATACAAATTAATCAAGTGGTTTAATTCAAGTCTTCTGAAGACATGATCACTTTATGTGATGAGCAGATTCAATTTAGGCTTTAATAAACAGTGATCAACATACATAGAGCACATAAATTATGGCAAACATGGAAGCTCAAACGTACTTGCTTGTGAGTAAACGTACCATTGAGTTTTGCTGCATGTCACGCTAGTACATCTGAGCTTCTGCAAGAATGATTGAGGTTTAACCTTTCGTGTCAAACAAATACAATTGAGCTTCTGTTGACCATATTTGATGTGCTCATCTCTCAGGTTCATTAAAAAAATGCTATATGAGTTTGAGATCACATGAGGGTAAATAAATGATGATAGAATTAAAATTTTTGAGTGATTTAAGAATAAATAGTGACACTCTTCTAATGCAGATGGATAGAGCTGTTAACAACCAACAGGACAACAAGATGCCGACCTCCAGAGATTTAATCACTGTCAATGTTAACGCACCTTTCAGCTGCAGACAAATCAAACAACTTTTCACTTTTCAGAGGCCACAGAAACAGTACATTTACTAACATTTCCAACATGACCTTCTCAGTCATGCATAACCCTACTGTAATACTCTATTTGAATCTGAAACAGATCGCTTGAGATACTCAGAGAGATTATGGAGCGACTGTTTGTCAAACTACTCTCAGTTACATAAGGGATTATGTTTCAGTCCGGAATGTCACACGCAACCACTTTTTTTTTTTTAATCAGTTTAAGCATCATTAAATATACCATGAGTTGAGTAGTGAGTCATGACATATTACCTCAGCAATTAAGGCAAGCCATTACTGGGAAGTTGCACTAAAGGTTAATTGTTTTCTAGGCTTTGTTCAATCAGACTGAAAGCGATCTAAAAGAGTTGTGTTCACCAGATACTCACTGAATTACATAACAAAACTGGAGTTTGGGAGTTTTTTCTTCTTCTTTTGGTTTAACCCTGGTGGATGAGCTTTTAAAGGATTAATTGACGAGACACAAAATGAACTTGCAGAAAATCTCCTGACCATCCACTAGACTTAGAAAGCCTGGCATTAGTTGGCTTTAGTTCACCCGCTTTAGTTAGATGCGTTACTGAAGACTCAATTCTGTGCTGATGGATTTGATTTCCAAATCAGTTTGATGATTTCTTAAAATGGGAGATCCACTTCTCTTATGCAATCCCAAAGTACTAGTGCTGTCGGTTCCCTTCAGTTGATATCGCCCCGAGAATCGTCACTTCCTTTCTCCCCTCAAGCGACGGCCCTGCTAGTGGCACATCTGAAGCTAATAGTGCCATAACTCCTGAGATATCACTCTCCCACATGTACAAGGTATCCGTAAGGATCAGGGAGGACACCCTTAAGCACAATGAGGACACTGGAACACCATGTCTTTTTTTTGTTGCTTTCACGCTTCTCCTAGGAAACATGACAAAGAAAGAAACATCACAGTGTTTCCCATACATTGATTTATTTGGGGCGGCCCGCCCCAATATCAGCATTGACTGCCACAAATAGGTTCAGTGCTTCCTATTCATTAACTAGACTGTGGCGGCCCGAAAATATATTTAAACTTCCCATAATAACATAAATGATCTTTAAAGCTTTTTTATTTTTTAGTACTGTTGTCTGAGGTCCACTTATGAAGTTTGCGTGGTTTTTACATTCAAAAACATCATAATGAATAAGTAATAGGCTATTTTCTACCCTGGTTTTGAGCCTCTCTCGTGGAATGCTCGGTTTTTATGGACGTGCCGCACTAAAGACTTGGAAGTAAACTCAGCCCACTGCTATGATTGAAGCTTGGCCCACCCTGGCCCCACGCCAAATAACCGATTTCAATATTTCAGCTCCAGATTTGAGAGAGATTATAGTTTTCGGTTGCTTGCCATCAAAAAATCTGCTTGTTATTTAGAAACTAGAAAGCCTGATTCAAGTATCGTTTTTTTTTTTTCAGTTTAAGACGAATTTAAACCATTTCGCGGAAAGATGTGTATAATTAGAATTAGAATTTACATTTAAATAAGAGTTTTGTCATGTTTTAATATAATGCTATTATGGATTGACGCAAATTATTTTACTTGCACACTGTTTTCTCTGCGCATACACCCAAAGTGCACGTAGAGAGCCGCATATAGACAGTTCGCTTTTGCTTCTCATGTTCACGCATCATTTCTTGAGAATGATCGTTTCTGTGACTTTCCACTAAACTATGCGATCTGAAGGGTTTTGAGCGCTCTCTCCCATCTCACTGCCATAGCGGGGAAGAAATGTCACCAGAATGTGTGAGAAAAAATCGATTGAATGAGTTCTTGTTCTTTATAGGCTATTTATAACATAAATACGAGTTATCACACAAGCAACAGTGCTGTCTTTCCGAACAGCTCAAAAAACAAGTTATCTTCCATAGAAACATTCTATTTTTGCTCTATCAAAGAAAACAGAACAAACAGCACTTTACAGAACAAGTAACACTGCTTAATTCCTTAAGAAATCAGCGTATTTAAACGAATCAGATGAGTAAATGATTTATTTAAGCTACCCATTCATATTTAATTAATTACTAGCTACTTATTAGCTACATCTTCAATGGTTTAATTAGATTACTAATTAATCTTTCTGAAAACCATTCCATTACTTAGTAATAAGTACTTTCTAAATCCCATATCAACCTCGACCAGTTGAACAATATAAACATAAAACTGCTCTTTTAATTCTTTCAAATAAATAATATGAAATTGTATAAATTATTCTTGAACTGACCAAAGTATGTAAAGGGAGAAGGTGACATTACATTTTAACATAAGATGTAAAATTTTGATCTGACATAAGAGGACACAGATATTTAATACATTTAAAAAATACTGTTCATCTCTAGCTTTATTGCTCAGTTATTTCAGGGTTTTGATCTTCTCTCGACTCTTTGACTAGGCTAGGCATGTTGCATATTAATTGTTCTAGGAACCTCAAAGTATATTTCAATTTTTGTGTGCTTTTTGCTACTCTATAATGATGTTCTAGTTGAGGTCATTTGTAGCGTATAGTGCCCAAACATAAACTCAAGCCCAGGGTCCCCCAGTCCTACCCTGGTTCTATTTATTTGTGCTACTGCTTGTAATTTGTTCATTTGTTCTTATTTTAGTACTGACTGTTTACTTGTCTTAATATTCATTAAAATACTAATACGACTTTTTTTGTGGTGGGGAATGAACCTGGACCTGAATGAACCTGTAGAAAAGCTCCTTTGCATTGAGCCCTGCAAATATAGAGAGTTCCTATTAAGACCTGCCTCTTTTGTCATAAAATTAAGTTTTGTTACGGGGGAAAAAATAATGTTAAAAGTCTGGGCCCACCGGGAATTTCACTTGGCCCACCCTGCATCTCAAAGCTGGAGCCGAGCCTGGTTGGTGCTCTTAATTTTGAACTCTCAAAGTGGACCAGATCGATGAATTAAACTTTACGGGAGTTTGTTTTGTTCCGAAACAGGGACTTAATTTGTTACAATGTTGCATTTTCTTCTTGGTTCGATTTGCTTTCACAAGGCAACCTTTCAAAGCGTACCAAAATGTGTTTGTGCAAGTCACATGCGAGTACAACTGTCCCCTTGTTGGTCAAAGTTGCCACTGCGTCATTGATCAAGATGATTGACAAGTTTGCTCCATGAGCTTATTGTGGTTTTATTTGTAACTGTCAAGACACACGCAAACACTACGAATGTAGCCGTCATTCCCGCTGTTAAATTATATCCAGCATTTGTATTAATACTGCAGCAAATTCAAACACGCTCTCTCTGGATCTCCCAGCACTGTCTGGAGGTTAACTGTTTTAAGACACACGCAAACACTACGAATGTTATAATGCAGCTAGAGCAGGAATCAAGGCTTCATCGGGAAAGCATTCTCACAATGAGAAGCGCAATTACACAACATTTGAAGAGGAAGAGGTGCTCTTTAGTTTTGTTTTTTTACTGTGATAACTAATGTGCTCACTCACAGAATCCGACGCTACTGGTTTTCATATAGAACATTTCCTGTTATGAATAATACCATACCATTTGGTTCATTGGTATGTTGGGTCGGATTGCTTTCACAACTCAAGCGAACCGTCCCAGAGTTAATTTGCTATTGGGCCGAGACCGCCTGAACGAGGGTGTTTGGTGCATATCTGGGCGCGATTGCCATGTTCACATATGCCTTAACAAACCGAGCTAAGGGAGAAAACGCACCAGGTTCCGAAACAAACGCTCAAATGTACAAAATTTGCCCCTTTGTATTTAGTGTCATCATTTCAGATAAAATCGTCTGTGACCGTGCTTCTTGACTTGTTTCGGGACGTTAGGAAGTAAGAGGAAGTAAGCAACACTTAACAATGCCTTATCAACCACCCTTATCAAAGTTTCCTAGCATCCATCTTTGTGATGTGATGGCAAACCTGAATTACTCCAGTCTTCAGTGTCACATGATCCTTCAGAAATCATTTTGATATGCTGATTTGGTGCTCAAGAATCTTTCTTATTATTTTCAATGTTGAAAACAGTTGGGTTGCTTAATATTTTTCTGAAAACAGTGACATTTTTGTTTTTCAGTCAAAAGCATTTCATTAAGTACTCTTTTGTAACATTATAAATACCTTTTGATCAATTTAATGTGTGCTTGCTGAATAAAAGTAATTATTTCTCCACTAACACTAACACTCCACTCACACACGATTAGCCATATTGGTATATTTGCATGATGAAGACCAGACACCAAGTGTAGCATTATCCGATCTGTTTTTTGTCGACTTGGATGTTAATTGATACAGAAAAGTGCAACACCAACTGAGCAGCCCCTGAGCAGTCCAATCAAATCGCATCTGATCACAGGTTCATTAATGATGTCCCATAGTGCATCACAGACATGGAAAAGATCAGGATTTATTTCATTTTTTTATAAGAATATTATTCTTGTCATGGAGCAGTACTAATTTTATAAATACAAGATGAAGATTGATGCTTTCCCTAATTAGGTGAACCTTTTAAAAATCTACTTATGTCAAAACGACATGCTCTTGACCTGTAGAAACAAAGCACAGTACTTATTGCATGACCAAAATAGAATCAGTTCAATTAGGGAAAGTTGAATCGTGTCCTTTAATTAATTTGATCAAATTGATCTCCACTATTATCAGGTGGCAGGTACATGTTATTTTGTAGCAGTGGCGTTGTGCCACGGATTGCACAGTCAGTCCCTCTGACACATAAAGCGAAGGCACGCTCAGGTATAAGCAGGGGGAGGATTTCCTGAAAGCAGGCTACAACCTTCTGTCGGATCCTATTAAAGAGCCTATCTGCAAGCTGTCGTGAGATAACAGATAACGAGAGGAATAGACTGTATTTTTCCCTGTGTTTTTGCCCTTGGGGTTTTCTAGATGGGGCTTGGCTATGAAAAAAAACATGCCATGTCTATATGGTCATCTCTGGAGATATATTAGACACTAAAACTACTGGTGTGCGAAACAAATGGATAATTGTATTTTGCTTTCTTTTTACTTTTGTTCTTTTCTTTTTCCTATGTCCCATTCCTACTCCTCTCCTTTCCTTCTTTTCTTTTCTTTGCTGTTCATTTCCTTTACACTTTCCTTTCCATTCCTTGAATTTAAATTTTCTTTTCTTTGCTGTTCCTTTCCGTTCCTTTTTTTGGATTTATTTTTTCTTCCGTTTTCTGTTCCTTATGTTTCCTTTCCTTTTCCTTTATTTTTCATGTACATTTCTTGTTTATTTTCTCTTTGTTGTTTCCTTTACCTGATCCTTTCTGTTTCTAATTTTCTATTCCTTGTAAAAAAATTTTCTTTCTTTTATTTTAATTACACTTATTGGTTCCCTTCCCTTGTGTGTTTCTTTTTTTTTTTTGCTGTTCATTTCCTTTCCATTTTCCTTTCTCTTTTAGCATGTTTCTTTTTTCTTCCCTTTTCTGTTCCTTATGATTCCTTTCCTTTTCCTTTATTTTCGATGTTTATTTTCTCTTTGTTGTTTCCTTTACCTGATCCTTTCGGTTTCTACTTTTCCATTCCTTGTACAATTTTTTTCTTTCTTTTAATTTATATCCCTTATTGGTTCCCTTCCCTTGTATGTTTCTTTTTTTTGCTGTTCATTTCCTTTCCATTTTCCTTTCTCTTTTAGTATGTTTCTTTTTTCTTCCCTTTTCTGTTCCTTATGTTTCCTTTCCTTTTCCGTTATTTTCGATGTTTATTTTCTCTTTGTTGTTTCCTTTACCTGTTCCTTTCCGTTCCTCCTTTGCCATTCCTTGTATTTTTTTTGTATTATTGGTTATTGGCTCTGTTCCCTTCTGTTCCATTATGTTCCCTTCTTTTCCCTTCCTTCCTTTCTGGATAGAGTTCATAGATCGAAGTGAAGTCCCATCTGCCATCTGTGGCTAGCATTGATGGAGTTGTGTCTTGTTTTTCTGTTTGAGTGTTGTTTGTCATGTCTCTGTGTATATAGAGAGCTCGCTGACAGATTGACAGATGCAGTTGTTGACAGACAACAGTGAAGAATGGAAACATGCCATACAGTACATGGGTTTCAGATTTTTTAACAATAGAAGAGAACATAAAATAGAAATATAGCTGTATAAAAGCCCTGCAAGGCTTTTACCTTGAAGTGTTCAGCCTTTGTTTGTTGATGTTAGTGGTAATCAATGAGAATGCTGCTTTAAAGTGTTATTTTTTTCCAGTCTTGTACTTCATGTCAGGTATAGCATCTCTAAAATACTCTTTTCTTAGCACATTGTGTGAAAACATCATTTAAGGTTGTGCTTTAATGCTAGGATCTCCACCAGATCTGTTCATTTTTCTCCATCCACACATTAAGACAGGATTAACTTGTATCTGACCAGACGGCTGTACGATATCCAGCCCCCACAAAACCCTGACCTGCACACTGCACGTACTAAAAGCTCACGGAAGGCCACAATAAAACACAGTGGTGCCAAAGATATATGACAATGTAAAGAGTTTGTCTAGGTTAGATACAACAACTAACACCAAGCCTTAAAGTTATTCTACGGATTAGTACAAATTAGTTGGCAGTGTTTTCACCACATTTAAAATGTCTGTGGGTTATTGTCACAGTTGTTTTTGGGTTTTGTTTGTTTCATGTCTTTTATTTTGAAGTTTATTATCATAATCATGTTTCCTGGTTCTTGTCATGTGACCTCCTTGCCCTTATGTGATCGTGTCATGTGCTTCCCTAGTTTCTTGTGTCTTTTTCTGGTTCCCTGGTCTAGTCATGTGTCCATAGTTCTCATTGGTTCATTGTCTTGTCATAAGGTTCAGTTCTCGTTGTTCATTGGTTGTCATAGTCATTTGTTCCCCTAGTCTCTGTGTATATATAGTCCTCATGTTTGCCTTGTCAGTTTGACAAGTATTGTTCCTGTAACTGCTTTTGGTGAGTTTGTCAAGTTTGCTTATGGTTCATGTTCAAGTCTGTTTTAGTCAAGTCATGCTAAGTTCAAGTCAAGTCATTGTTGGATTCTGTTTATATCATCTTGTTTAAATAAAACTGCACTAGGGTTCAACTACAACTTGCCTCCAGAGGAATACATTACAGTTGCAAACCCCCAAACACACACACACACACACATACACACACATTTTTGGGAAGTAGTCAATATCTATGCCTTCTGTCCTTACTGTATCAAAAGTGTTCTGTGACATAACACAATCACAGCTAGAGCATCACATCACCGTTTAAAATCTAGGGTAAAATTCCATGTATCTTAGGCCCCGTCCAAACGAAGCCAGAGCTTTCCCTATCCGATCTTTTTTTTTTTTCCTTGTTTCAAGAAATATCTGCGTACACACGAGGGCATGAAAACGGCTCAAAACGCTGTAGTATACATGCCAGGCCAGTATGTTGCGCTGTAATTCTGCCACAGAAATACACTAATAACGGAGAAGAAGAGTTGTGGCTAGAAGGGGTACGGCAACAGTCGGAGGTGAGGCAAAATCTCACAAGAAAATAACAATAAATAAATGTGCTACTTACCAGATGTGTTTTATTAACGCCTAAACCTACCCTTACAATAATGCAAATACAGCAATTAAACGACGCAGTATTGATGTGCGCATGCCCAGTGTATCCATTCTAGTCGTTCCAGCGCAGGACGTGGTGTGATGACATCACCGTTTCACAAAATGCACGGATTGGCTGTACACACGAAAACAAAGGGTGTTGTTTTCAGATTTATCCACTCTGGGACCCGGTTTCAAAAAATATCGGTTTCATGCTCCCAAAACGCCGGATCCGTGTGGACGAAACGCTGATACGGTACAAAATTTTAAACGCGTCTCTGTGTGGACGGGGCCTTATGCTGACCATGACTGCATTTATTTGATGAAGTAATATTGTGAATTAATTTTGTGAAAACCGTATTTTTTTTTTTTCTGGACTCTTTTATGAATAGAAAGTTTGAAAGAACAGTCTTTTTTGTCACCTTTAGGAAGAAGAGAATGCATACATTTGCCAAACAGATTGGCTATACAGTCAGTCAAGACATAAAAGATAAGTGAGACCCCTATATGTACAGTCTGGTTCAGTGTAGGCTATAGCAGGCTTTGTGCCAGTTGCTATATCTGTGAAATTTTCACACCCTTTACGCAAACTAAAACAGGAATTCCTGAAGCCAGACTGAGGTTTTTTCTTTTGTTTCTATGGCAGCAGATAATTTGTAGTGCGCCACAAGGGCATGAGGTGAGTCCTCGAAATCATTCAAGAAAGCTGGTGTGGAAGGGAGGAAAAAAACATTTGTTGGCAGTGTTAGTCATTTTCTTCTATCAACAGACAGATTTAACAAATGTACTAAAATCTTGTCACATTACTGAAAATAAGCATCGACAGAGTTTTTTATGTGACTCATAATGGCAAGGGGAAAGAAAAAGAACACCATGCTCTATTCGTTTTGATTGCAGATTACATTTCACTCTTCAAATATTGTCATAATAAGTGTATTGTCAGTGTTCGATTCTCTCTGATGACCAGAGGCAGTTAAAAAAAAGCCTAAATCCTAAAATAAAACATAAATATGCATTCATATGCAATCCTGCACAATTCATTAAAACTTGAAGAAAACACATGCAAATCGTCCCAGTTTCAGATCTCATGCTAATTTATCATTTTGTAATCAACTAAAATTTCAGCTATTTGTCAATGGATGTATAACAGGATCAAGATCGAATTTAATCCCCTTTTTGTTAGTAATTTCACTTCATTAACTTCATGGCTTCATTTAGTGATGAGCTTGACTTTTCTGTGGCAGTTCGCTTACCTAATCAAGTGCTAACTACTTGTCATTACCTATAAATTAACCTGTTAGTAATCAGTTATTCAAGTGCATGAACAATCATAAATAAAAGATAATTTGTAACTTTTCTTGTGAAAACGGGAAGCTATTGGGTCAGTCCTATTCTCAAAGTGCTTCACAACGTTTACAGAGTGTGTGTTTTGGATGTTTAGAACTTTCCAACTGAAAATCAATCAATTTCAGTTGAATAAACTACAAACAATCACATTTTGTCAGGTCAGTAAATCATGAGTTATTCCATCATTTTTTCAAATTTAATAAAACAACGGGATCCAATTTAACATTTGTGTCTCTTAACTTAATATGAATACTGATACGTTTGGCTTTTATATTGTGGTTTATATCATATTGTAGTAAGACAGCATTGGGGCATTTCACTGTTCCATGCTATACTTGCCTTTTATTTTGTTTTATTTTATTTTATTGATTTTTTTTTTTTTTATCTAGCAGGGATGCATTACATTTATCAAAAGTGACAGTAAAGACATTTAAAATGTTACAAAAGATTTATATTTCATATTAATGTTGTTCTTTGTTAAAAAAATGTATTCATTAAAGGATCCTGAAAAATAATTAAGTGGCACAACTATTTTCAACATTGATAATAATCAAAAATTTTATTCGAATAATTTCCGAAGGATCATGTGGCTGAAGAAGAGTATAATGATATTGAAAATTCAGCTTTGCATTACAGGAATACATTTCATTTTAAAATATAATCAAATTATAATTTCTAATTGTAGTAATATTGCTGATCAAATAAATGCAGCTTTGGTGAGCAGAGGAGACTTTAAAACATTAAAATCTTATCAACCCCACGGTTTTAAACGGTAGTGTATGTTGCTGGGCCACACAAAGCTCAATGCTTTGGATTCTTTTGGAACTGTTTTCATTAACAGAAATAAAAAAAAAACGAACGGTCCAAATTTTGTGTGACTACTTTGTTGATCAATCTGTTGTATTAAAGCAATATCACACTCACACTCATCTTGTTGTTCTGCCATGGCTGTGATTCAGCTGAAAGTAATCTAGCTTTTAGTAAATTGTTTAAATAGTATTCAGTATGAACTCTAATAGTCCCCAGCAGGGCTATTACAGCTGCATGATCTACTGGAGCTTCCCTTACTAATCCTCTCAGCTTCAGCCAAACCACTGAAGCTTTAGCTGGACACTAATGGTGTATCGTGAACTCAGTCCCAACAGAACATGGACACTTCACTCCCAGTGCTTCAGCTCAGAGAGCGCAGTGTGGAAATCCTATCTCTTATGTTTGTGATCCAGTGATTAAGGGTCTGACTGGCTTAATATCATTCGGAAGGATGTGATGTGGGATGAACATGAGAGTCCTTCATCGTGTCCTACCCCAGATCACTGTTATCAGGGAGAATGTTTTATATGGTGAAATCCTCACACGCCTCCTTTGAGTGAGCGCTAAGAACCGGCTCTAATGCTACGTGCTTTAGGTGTTGAGT
Source organism: Gobio gobio (assembly GCF_949357685.1). NCBI lineage: Eukaryota > Metazoa > Chordata > Actinopteri > Cypriniformes > Gobionidae > Gobio > Gobio gobio. The sequence goes on along the minus strand of NC_137100.1, from coordinate 10,820,759 downwards.
TGACTTAAGCTTTTCTTTCAAGATATGTTTTTAGCTAATTCGTACTTTAAGTGGATGGATTTCTCTTCAGATCTTCCCCTCAGATCTTCTAAATCTTTCACTTTTAGAAATGCTACTTGATATATTTATAATTTGAAGTGGTGATGAATTGAGAAATCAAAGAAAAGTCAAAGAAAAGCTTTTATTGACACCAGGCCCAGAAAACGAAATATCTCAGAATATGTCGACCACTGACGTCATAGAATGCAGAAGCACCGCCGCAAGCCCGCCAACCGACTCGTGGAGCTAAACGGGTCGCGCTACCGGGCAATAAACATGCCAGTTCCAGCTCACGTGTGTAAGACATTGCGCGTTTGTTCGCTTCATTTCACCGCAGAATCGATTGTAAACAAGATACAGGTCGAGACTGGATTTGCAGACATATTGAGATTAAAACACAATGTGCCTTCTATATTGGATCCGACAGGAATAGTGCAACACACTTATGTGAGTAAAACATGTTTTTTTATATGTGTTAGTATTGCATTGTTACAGATCGTTTGATATCTATTGATTACATACCTTAGCACGCTGTCACAGGCTGGAGAAGGTATTATTGGTTCTTTCGTGATCAGACTCGGACTTGTAATGCCACTTAACTTTTCAACGCACTTTAAAAGTTAATACACTGAAAATTTTTTGTTTGCCGCTGTAATCTTTAATGAGTGATGGATGGAGAGCAGGGCTCGACATTAACGCTTGTCCGCTTGTCCGGGACAAGTGGATTTTTTGAAGGGGCAAGTGAAAAACAATTTTACTTGCCCGACGGACAAGTATCCTGGTTAAAACGTCATAACAAAAAATAACTAGGGAATCACCAAAGTGCAATAATGATTCTGCATTTAGTTAGTGTAAGTGGAGATCGATAGTGGATAATAATATAAAACGAACTGACGTTAACAAGGTTGAGCTGTTGAGGCTCGCGCAGCCTCTCGAGGAGAAAATCGAAAACAAATGAGCGCCGCTCACACACAGAAACTCAATTAACATACACAGTTAAAATTGTGCAGTTTTTATATTTATAACATATGATACAGTTAAGCAACGTCACACTAACAAGTGTTGTTTTCCTGAATACCATCACGACTGAAAATGACACTGATTTCATACGCCAGTTCCATAAACAATTTAACATTAAGTCACTTACATTTTAGAAGCAATATGGACTGTTTTTGTTCTATTTCAGCAGCGAAAATAGTTCCAAACAAATATCACAGCAGAACCGTAACGCATCTCACAGCAACAGTGTGTGTTAGTGAATGATTCAGCGTTTTAATGAATCGGTAAAATCAAAGATTCAATGGCCTATTCGTAAACGACCGCCAAATTCTTGAATAATTCAGCCGTTTCACTGAATCGACTCAATGAATCGCTCATTAAGACGGTAACATGCTGCCACCTACTGGTGGTTTAGTTTCATCTTTCCAACATTTCTTATTTGTATATTCAAAAATATTTAAAATAATCTCATAACATTATTTAATGCAGTTGTAATTTTTCAGTGTAAATGATTTAATTTGATTGGTAACAGCCTATAGTGTCTTATTCTAATTTAATTTATTGATCAAATTTAAGAATGTAAAAGGAAAGCCGAAGCATACCCTATATTTAATAAGATTATGGAAAAATGCCCTTTATAAAAAGGTACAAATATGACAAATATGCATATTTAAATATGTCAAAGCTGATTAAACACTGATGAGAATATTGCTTCAGTATAGATTATATTTACAAAAAAAATCCGGACAAGCAAATGTTTTACTCGGACAAGTGAATGACAGATTTACTTGTCCGAAGGACAAGCGTGTGAACAGGCTTAATGTCGAGCCCTGGAGAGGATGTAGGCTAAAATAAAACCTGCCCTCAATTAAATATTCCATTTCACTTGGACTTTAAGAACTGCTGGTATAAACCATTCATTAGAGTCTACAATTCAGTGATACAATTAACAAATGCTGGCCTTGAGCAAACCCTGCTTTTTCCACAGGTTTAATTCACACTTTATGCCAGAAATTACATGTTCCTTCCTGGATTGGTTCATTTCGACATTCAAACGCTGTTTATGGTGTTTCATAGACCTGTGCGCTTATAAATCAGCATGGTTTGAAGGCCACATGAGGATACAGGTTTTATTCTTTTTGAGGTTATGGCCATTTGACTTAGTTCAAAGATTAAAAATGAAGAGACCGAGTGAAAGACCTCTGCTCTGCTCCCTTCATCCTCTCTGCAACATTTAGAAAGCCTCTCTAATGGCTATACACACCCTTTTATATAATATCCTCTGTGCCTGTGGCTCTGTAGGATTAGAGCATTGTGTAATGTGTCATATGTTAGTCTTCAACCAGCACTTCTGGAGAAGGCTTCACAGGCTGGGCTGTTTTCAAATTTTTTTTTTTCTTTCAATCTCCCATAATGTAAGAGTCTTTAAATGTTCTACGCTTCCAGTGTAGCATTCTGAATGTCACTTCTGTCATGCTTAAAATGTGTTATGAAAGAAGCTTTTGGCTGTAGGAAAAAGCTCAGCATTTTTTATTTCCCACGAGAAAACTAGTGTAAATACTGCACTATCCAAAAACGACACAAAATCTCCACATACAGGTGAACAATGTGTTTGACCACATAGGATTTGTAGATGGTTAATCTGTGTGTCTGTATTCTTATAAAACTGTTTATTCGAATATAAAGTGTAACTCACATATCGTTGATCATACCTTGTATCTCTAAAAACAACACTTCAGGAAATGCAAAAAGCACTGTATTTTTTAAAATAGTTGATATTGTGGCTTTTTATATGTCCAGACATGCGCATTTCGACCAGCAAATGTCGAACATGCATGTTTTGTCCATCATTAAAATGGCCGCATCTGAGGCAGTAAATGCATTGCATTGCATTGCATTTTCTTCAACTTACAGGTTATACGTTTATTGTAGCTACACTATATTGCCAAAAGTATTGGGACACCCCTCCAAATCATTGAATTCAGGTTTTCCAATCACTTCC